>NC_080109.1:25014500-25325000 GCF_950005125.1 Chionomys nivalis | reverse complement strand
AGCAATGTTTTGGAGTTACACATACTTAAAACGGAAGCTTGTTCCCAGCAATGACAAGATGCATCCCTTTGGGGGGGTACAAGTCATCTGCATCTCAGTTTCATCTGTGTGTCACGGGTTTGATATTGACCTATGGTCCAGTTTGGAGATTCAACATCGCTCCATAAAGAAACCAACATGGTGCCTGACACTCGGAGGTCTTCGACAAGTGTCATATGGATTATAGTGGGCAGAAAACATAACCTGATCACAAAGAGCAAATCACTGGGAGTCAGAGGAATTTCTGCACTGGGGCAAACACGGAGTAGAATTTTTCGAAGGGGGCATGAAATAGGAGAATATTTGTAGATGAGAGAACAATGTAAAGGTTCAGAAACATAAGAAGAAGCGATGTGCTCTATGGCATGCAGTTAATTTGACAATGCTAGACTAAAAAGCCCACAGCAGAAAGCCCAGGAGATCAAAGTGGCCAAATTACGAAGACTTGGGAATGCCAGAGGAGGGTGTTTGGAGAGCATTCACCAGGCAGTGGGGAATCACTGAAGAACACAGAGTGGCTGAGTAAGTCAGCAAGCTGTTGAGACTGAAATTTTCCCTATGCAAAGGAGAAGGCAAGCTTTTAGGAAGACATTGAAAGCTCTCATGTGAAACAGGGAGACAGAGAAGGGGGGATGATCATTGGAGACATTTAAAAGTTGATTGCAACAGAACTCAGTTTTGACTGACGTTAGAAAAGGTTGGCTATTTTTAAAGAATTCTTTTTCTTTTCTTGCAGTGCACTTGCTGAGACCGAGAATGCTGATGGAAAGGAAGTTTGGAGTGAGGGTGTTGCCTCCTGCTTAGGAGAAGATGAACTAGCTAGAGGTGTCTGTGGCCTATGGAAATGGAGAATAGACAGGTTGATCAGCAACACACTTGGAGAACTGAGAAGACGGAAGAGGTGGAATCAGGAGGCGCCATTTCGTTCTGTCCTTTATCCTGGATGGGTCCATCCACGTGGCCAATCTCCATTCAGGATAAAGGACAAGATGAGACAACTCTCAAGCCAGGCCAGTCCTAACCGGCCCAAGAAAATTAAACTCTTGGAAGCAAAAACACAAACCTCAGATTTAAAGCATGTTTAAATATGCCCAAGGTCAAAGAAACACATTTTCTGGCGAGCCTTTTCTCTCCATGGTGGAAGTTGGATACATGCAAAAGAGATGAAAGAGACCACATGGAGAGCAGATCTTGGATACCGAGGGGCTACGTGGAGGATGACAATTATAAACACTCTGTCTCTGCGCAAACAGTTCATTTACAGAGGAGATTTGACAGCTCAAGAAGCTTCTTGGCGGAGCAGCCTTGCCTGGCCCCCACACGACCTGGTGAGCTTCGATTATAGCCCCGATGCTGGTGCAACTGCAGAGACCCCCTAAAAGGGGCGTGATGAATGAGGCCCTGTCAGACTTCATTCCCTGGGTGGCCTTGAATCTCTGCCATTATCTGTTACCTTGCCAGGGCTGACAGTGATGAAGTCAAGGCAGGCGGCTAACGACACCCCGATTCATTACCCAGAAAGGAGAGCAGAAATAAAGGGAAGGTGACTGCCATGCAGAAGCTTCCCACATCAGAGCTGTCTTCCTCCTGCAGGTCGGAGTGGCGAGGAAATAATGGAGACCTTTGTCTCATACAAGGACTCCAACGATACTCAGAAGAGAACGCTTCTCAACAAGCTGGCTGCGAAGGCCAAACACCAGCCTCAGCTGGGTAAAGGTCTTCGCAAGACTTATGAATACAAGAGATATTTAGCAACCTTTTTAACCCACTATTATTGTAGCAAAACAAAAAATAAGAGGCCCATAAAAATCATCAACCTATACAGCCTTCTCAACCTAAATTGTTATCTATTTTAGGAGAGCGCACTGTCTCTCCCTAAGACTATTAGACTTATGGTGCCGCACTAGCAAATGCTTGAGTAGGCTTAGCCATTGCTTCCAATTATAGACATTTTATTGTTAAAGGGTATTTGGCTCTTCCCTAAAAAGATCAAGATTTTTGTTTCAACTCATTTTTGTTTCTAGCCTAGTGAAGAATGAAGTTTTCCACTTCACCGCCTCCTTTTTCTTATTAATGGGACTTCTCATGGTGCCTAAAGACAGGAAGTGTGTCCAACAAACACATCTTGAATTTAATGCCCAAAGAAGACAAGTTTGCCTGTCTAATCCAATCCATCTTAACCCAAAATGTCAATCAGAGAAGCGGTTCTACAAGGCATCTAGAATTGTTCTCTCTCACACTCTCTCCCTTGCCTCTCTCTCCCCCTCCCTCTCTCTCTCTCTCCTCTCTCTCTCTCCTCCCTCTCTCTCTCTCTCTCTCTCTCTCTCTCTCCTCTCTCTCCCCCTCCCTCTCTCTCTCTCTCTCTCTCTCCTCTCTCTCTCTCTCTCTCTCTCTCTCTCTCCCCCTCTCTCTCCTCTCTTTCTCTCTCTCCTCTCTCTCTCTCTCTCTCTCTCTCTCTCTCTCTCTCTCTCTCCCTCTCTCTCTCTCTCTCTGTCTACATGTGTTACTAGAGATTGAAGACAGGCTTTGTGCATGCCAGGCAAGTGGTCTGTATAGTGAAGCCAGGTCTTCAGCCAGGAAACATGTTTTTGACAGAAAGAAAGTTCCACAGCCAAATGGATCTGAAGACACCTGTGTTAATCAAGTCTAGCAGGTGCCTTTCACACCATATTTTTTCAGAATCTTTAACATAATAACGTACATTTTGATGTTCCAAAAGCAAATATAAACCATAATATTATAAATAATCTGTTTTCTTGCGCACACAACACCTTTGTGCAATAGATCTTTACCCTGCTGTTACAATACTTTGGGAACAGGTCATCTGGGCAAATCCCACATTCTCATTCACTTATCTCAGCAGTAAACTCAAGTTAGCACCAAGATACAGTCTAAGTAAACGGCAGACCAAGACAGTCTGTGGGTAGAATGGAGGCTAAAGAAAACAGGGGGGCTGGAGCTGTACCTCAGCGATTGCCTACCAGCTAAAAAGACCTGACTTCACTCCTCAGTACCACAAAAACCAGAGGGGACACGTGTGCCTGTCATCTTAACACTTGGGAGGTAAAGAAAACGGAAAGTAGGTTAAAGGTCACCTCCACTACACAGCTGGTTCGAGGCCAACCTAGGCTACTGAAAAAGGTGGTGTGTGGGAGACAAGAAACGAATAGCGTGAGATAGCCAAGGGGTCAAAGTGCTTGCTTGCAAAACCTGTCCTCTGACCTCAAACCTGCTCCTGCCTACGCACATGCTCAAACACACACACACACACACACACACCATACATATATGCATACACACAAATAATAATAATAAGTAAAAGGGGAAATGAGATGGAGGAAGAGGAAGTGGGGTTAGATATGAACAAGATACATTATATATGCATGTGTAAATTTTTCCAAGAATTAATTCTTTTAAAACTTAAATAAAAACATGGTACTAGCTCCCAAAGAAGCAGAAACATCGCCCTTAGAGCTCCTTCCAAACACTCTGACTTTTGCCCCATTTTCAACATTCCTTGTTGAAAAGAAGGCAGCAGGAGTTAAAGAAGATGCTGGAGGAAGAAAGGTAGTTTTCTTAGATTTGGGGAAAGGGCAGCAAAGACAGAAAACACAAGAATTTCCATCCTTGCTTTTCACTGAAGGCCCAATTGTCGTTCTAAGGACAGTAGCACAAGACATCGCTGTTTCTTTGGGAGAGCATTCTCCATACACATGAGTGGAAGTTGGCCAGATAGTCAGAACACTTAAAAAAAACTACCATGTAATTTTCTTAAGTGCCTAATGCAAGGCAAGCACAAAAGATACGCAAGCACCATAGGCTTCTGGTTATATACGAGGGGCGCACATTATCGGCCTTTTTCGTATCAGCTGCTTGGCATCTTCTATTAAAGCAAGTCACTAGTGACATTCAAAATAACTTAGCTGAAGAAAGGTGATCCAAAAATCTAGATCTGAGCATGAGCAGGAAGCAGTGCAAACCACCTACATTTGTTTATCAGTGTTTAATTCCTAAGGTGCAAAGCAAGGAAAAACAGCAGACAAATTAAAAACACACCAAAATTCAAACGCAGCCATGTGTTTAAGTCAAAAGCAGCCGTGTGACATGGATGCGAACTTTCTGCCTCGCCTAACTCTTCATCTTTAACAAGCAGACGGGGTTCAGGTGGGAAGAACTAGTGTAATCGCTGAGAGAGAGAAAACCATCGTCATGAATTAGAAAAGAAGCATCGTTCATTTTCCTGCTATCTTCTCTGAAGGAAAAGTCAGCCCTGGCGGGGGGGGGGGGGTCTCACCGGCTTTTCTTTCCGTGTCCTCCAGGAAATCAAAAGCCAATCATGGTGTTTCCAAATGAAGTACAAAGAAAACTGCATCCATTTTTCCCCCTCATTGCCAATGGCAGGTTATTTGGCTCCAGCATCCAAGAATTTAGCAGAGGGCAGAGAAATAGAATTCTGAGGCTTCTGGCAGAATGAAGTCTATCCTTCCACAGAGTCTGTATTAAGTTCTTTCTTTCCTACTTCCCACGATCACCATCACCTGTGTCTCCTACTTTTTCTGCAAGGGTGCTCATTTCTGACTAACAAATATGAATGGTTCCGTTGTCTGGCCTATTGGTGACAAATATACTCCCTCATTCCTCAGGTCCCTGAGAGCTGGAGGGTGGATGGGCATAAAGGAAGGAGTTGGGACCAGGAATTCATGTTATTGGTCTTTTATTCAAGTTCATCACTGGGGAATAGTATTTTAAACTCCAACTCCAAAAGACTTCACGGACATTTCTAGAATTTCTCCAGAGACGCAGATCAATAGATCAGAATAATCCAGAAAAGCCAACAAGTTTGCTAAACGTCGCTTGAGTGTTTTACTTGAGTAAGCGGAAGGCAAATGGAATTATCCCAACCTCATGAAGAAAGGGAGAAGTCTGCTCTCTGGAGAAGCACCTCCAATTTGCAGCTGGAAGGTGACATTTTAATTCCAGTCGTAGGTGGCACTTGTTTGTTACATGGTTTTGTGAATGAACAGCTTCCCCATTGCACTAAGTAATCAACGCCCTGTCCACTCAAAATAATGTACTCTATATGAGGGTCCAGGGCACGGATTTGCACTTACAACCAAAGCTCACTGAAAACGAAGCCAGCCTGATTGCTCCGAGGGCATCTTGGGCCCCGGTGACACTTAAGTATTAGCCCGGGATGGTGTCCTGCATGAGAATAAAATTTCAAAATCGTTAATGTGAAGCCTACCTCGATTTCAATAAACGAGTCACGTGAGGTAGGATATGAGTAACGAGTGAACTTTGAGTTCCCGAGAACATTTTCCAAAATGTCTCTTTTGCAGAGCATTAATGATAAGGGGTTCCTGTTTAGGATGCACCGCCCCCATTCAGCAAGCTTGTCTGCCAGGACAGCTCCTTTGGAGCTAGGCGTTTTCACAGAACCGTCTTCACGGCTTCATGCGCTCAGCTTGCCTCTTCCTCCGCTCTCACTCCATCTCTTCCTCCGTTTCCCTTTGTTCCTCTCAGCGGCCCTCCAGGCCCTTTTCTTCCCTGATATGGCAGCCGCTTTAGCATCCCTGGGTACTTCTGCGATAGAGGGCTCCTGGCGCTGCTCAAGAGAAACAAAACAAGACCCCCACCCCACTCCCGCCCCAGGAAGTGTACAAATCCGAGCTGGAACAAAGTGATTCTTTAACTCACATTCAAAAGAATTTTCCTCAGCCCACGCTGCGTGTGCTGTATTGTTAACTTGTATCAAAGGGGTTCGTATCTCAGGAATCACGGGAAATTTTCAAACATGATTGATGGCTAGTCAAAAGAACATCCTTGGCGCGATAAGCCGCCGAGAGGAAATGTGCTGAGCCGGTTCAGGATTGGCCTGGCTGTGCCTTTCAAATTCCTTTCATCGCAATGGCGACCATAAGCCCTGCAGGGTGAGAACAAGCCAGGACTTTCTGTGGAATTTTCCTAACTGCTGATATGTAATCCATACAGCCAGAGGTAGCAGCCAGGGGATAAAAGATTTAAAGAAAATGGAGACACAAGGACTGATTTTCTTTTTTTAAGCAACTTGGAAAGAAAAAAAAAGACGTGGGGGGGGGACAGCAAGGTTTATGTTAACCCATTGGGAGGGCACTGGAATCTCTTTGATGAAGGATTGAGATTGCTTTAAAGCACTTTTATTGAAGCAAAAAAAGGTGAGTGTGGTGACCAGGACTCAGGGTGACCAGGTCGCTCACCAGCTTCTCCCTCACCCAAATTCTGCATGCAACCTAATTGCTAAAATCTCTCTCTCTCTCTCTCTCTCTCTCTCTCTCTCTCTTTGTGTGTGTGTGTGTGTGTGTGTGTGTGTGTGTGTGTGTGTGTGTGTAGCCAAGCTATCCATATGGAGATCAGAGTATAAAACTTAAAAGAGACAGTTCTCACTTCCCATTGTGTAGATTCCTAGTTAGAGCTCCGGACATCAGGCTTGGTGGAAAGCACCCTTACTCTCTGACCCGTCCCACTGACCCAACTAGTAGAAATAGGAGAGTCATAGGAAAATAAGAGCCCAGAAGGGGGAGCGGGCATATGCATATGCCCAACGAGACATGAAAATGGTTGCTAAAATGTCAATACCCCATTAAGCACATCCTTCCGTACCATGAGATGTGATTCTGAAATAGCATTTCAAAAGCCGAGACAAAGCAGATGAAATGTATGAAAAGACAAAGAAGTGTTCCACAATTTTCACCGCAGAGACTCAAACGTGGCTTAGGAAGCAAGGAGACAATCTTGGCTAGTGTCAGAGTCCAAGAGCAGCCCTCCCAAAAAGAACAACAGTCATGGATACAATAAACAAGAGCGCTTAATTAATTCCAACATGTTGGGGTGGCACATGGAAACCCCAAGAGAAATCCCTGGGCTCCTTTTAAACAGGGTTACAGAATTACAGAATTCCAGGGAGAGATTAGTCTAGGGACTGGTTGATGACAGTTTATGGTTGCTATAGGATTGGTTGAAGGCTCAGTGGGAGCTTCAGCTGCTGGTGGGAGAGCCAGCAGCTCTTTTAAGCTTCTCTTAAGCTTGCACGAGGCTGTGGGGCAACCTCCGATTGGTTGCCCCCGGGTTGCAACTTTCCCAAGAACTGCTTGCTCAGCTCCGGCTGGTTCTAGTAAAACGGAAACTAAGACCTGGTCCCTGGCAGGAGCCATTAAAAACCTGTCACGTCTCTGGTCTGGTTCCACGGCCCTCTCACTAGGAAGGAGAGAACAAAGAATTAGCTGAGAATCGCGAGTCTTACCTTCCCTTACACAGAGGAAACTGTCAGCTCAGGTGTCAGGAAAGGGCCCCGAATAAAAAATAACGAAGTTTTAATAAAATGGGGGCCAGAGGGACCGTTCAGTGGTTAAGGGCACTGGCTGCTCTTCCAGAGGATTCAGAGTCAGTTCCCAGCACCCACATGGGCAGCCCACAACGATCTAGAACTCCAGTCCCAGGGGATTTGATGCCCTCCTCTGGGCTCTGAGGGCGCTGTACACACTCAGTGCATATATATGCACACACACACACGCACACATATATACATACACATGTACACATGTAGGCAAAACATCTATATAAACACATAAATAAAATTTGAAAATATAAAATAAAAAGTTCAAGAATACCCTCACAAAGAAGGCAGCAGTTGGTACCCCATGTCCTGATTATGCTTTTATTTTCTACCTCCCCTTGATTGTACACAAAGTAAAGGTATATGTGCATAAGCAAAAGTAGATAGATAGATAGATAGATAGATAGATAGATAGATAGATAGATAGATAGATAGATAATAGGTCAGGAAACCCTACCATCAGCTGTCACTGGATCCATGCTTAGGATGTGCTTATAATTATGGTTTTCCATCCATGTTGGCTTTGACCATAAAGTAATGAGGCTGAATTTAAAAAAATAAATAAATACTGCTCATTTATTTCAACAGCGCTGGTTTTCAAAGATAGCCACGCAGCTGCTCTTAGGTTTTGAAGTCTTTGAGGCGTGGGTTTTGCATCTGAAAGCGGTACCAAAGGGAAGCACACCCCCCCCCCAAAAAAAAAAGGTTCAGATAATCACACAGCAGTGTGTGTGGCTTCACAGAAGTCAGCTTTTACCTCCCAGGGAACTTTTTGGAAGAATGATGTTAATTGGGGAGTGTGGAGTTCAAGAAGGGTAATTCAGAAATCAATCATCCCTCCTGAGCCAAGCTGGGGTGCTGCTGGAGCAGGAGAACGGGCCCCTGCTGTGAGTGGAGACAGCCCCTCCAGAGGGAGCAAGGAGGCCACAGCCGCTCTAGAAGTAAATGAACCTCACAAGGACACCCACAGATTCTCAAGACCTCTCCCAAGGCTCTAAGAGCAATAAACAGCAAACTACTGCCAGCAAGAGAGGAGTCTCCAATGGGCGGATGGGCACTGGCTGCAGGAGACTGTCACCAGTCAAGCTGCCCACACATCATGGGGGAGGGGGAGGGGAGGTGTGCTAGCTCCAGGAATGCCACTTCCGTGAGTCGTCACCCACGCTGCCATGCTCCTGTGGACTCTTCAGTGAGGCACGCCTCCAGGTTGCATTTATTTATTTTGCACGTGGAGTCACAACAACCTGCAAGGGGCGGTTCTCTCCTACCATGTGCGTCCCAGGGATCAAACCCAGGTTGGCAGACTTGGACACAAGCCTTTTCATATGTCAAGCCATCTCTCTGGCCCTGCAGCTGCCTTTTAGGAAGGAAC
This sequence comes from Chionomys nivalis, assembly GCF_950005125.1. Lineage (NCBI taxonomy): Eukaryota > Metazoa > Chordata > Mammalia > Rodentia > Cricetidae > Chionomys > Chionomys nivalis. The sequence continues at coordinate 25,316,217 of NC_080109.1, read as the reverse complement.
TCCTCAGCCTGTACTCCTGCACAGAACCCCAGTGGGCTCACTGGTTCCACAAACTGGACTTCGGTAGACTCCTTAGCTTGTTTGTTCAAATCCAGGAGGAAAGTTCCCACGACAATCCCTCACTGCCCCCCAGGAGCCCATGCTAAGAAAGGCATCAGTCTGGTTGCAACAAACCAGTGGGAAAATCTCACTAAGAAATATAAAGGCGAGCGCAGTGGAGATTCCGGACCACCAACACTCCTGAAAACAATAGATAAGTCATTGTGTTAGCATCTGTCCTGATAAAGAAATATAAACATAGTGTATGCTCAGACGTTAGCAGGCGGACAGTCACCTTAATACACCACAAGCTTTATGTAATGGCCTAGGTGGTTTCTCAGGGAAATCAATAATGCCAAACTTGGCCATGATGAAACCCACAGTCTCCACAGGAGAACACAAAGAAACTTCAGTATCCTAAATGAACAACTGTCTTTCCAAAGGCGACTTTTGCTTCTGTAAGGAACCTGGCCAGGGTAGAACCATAAACAAACATCAAAGCCAGACAGCAACCCCACTCCAACCTCAGGGTCAGAACGAGGAATTCCAGGTTGTCCTGCAGCGGATGGACCGGTGCCCTGTGTTTTAAGCCTCTATCATTTGTTGGAAATCGTCAGGGATGGTCACATCAGTGCCATTTTAAGAAAATGATATTTTTATCGCTTCTGTGGGAAAACAAGTATAGCTTCCGCATAAACCATGAGGAGGGTTTTCTCTCCTCCCACTTGCCAGCTTCTAGAAAATCAATCAATTACCTTAAGCTTTTGCCAAAACAGAAAGGAAATTAGCATGAAATGCTGAACTGTGGTGATCGAAGGAAACCCTGAATCCAAAGTAAGTTGACAGCAATGGAGATACAGCATGATGTTGCTCCTAAGATCCGAACGGGGGACATCCTCGAGGCCATCCCAGGACAGAATCAGAAACATCATAGGTGCCTTCCGAGCAGTGAGTGAGTCATCAGATCCTGGGCAAAGCATGGAAACAGCAAGCAGGACGCTCGATTCTTCGTCAGACCTGGCCAACTTCTCGGATGCCCCTTGCCCTTCAGCCTCAGTGGGTGTGCTAAAGCATGAGAAGGGAGGAAGGATGGGGTGAAGGGACATTTGTTCAGCTTCTATCCTGTGCCAAAGACTTTCTGTCACCACAGTCCACTGTGAGAAGAATCATTACCTTCATTTCTCCTCATGAATCAACTGGAAGACTCTACTCAGAAGCCAAGTGATTTATCCGCAGCCTGAGAACTTGCAAATGCCGACACAAGATTCAGACCTGACCTGCCCAGTGTCTACAGCGAGGTGGTTCACGTGTGTGCAGGTGTGTGTGTGTGTGTGTGTGTGGTGACTGGGGCCAACCTCTGCCAACATTACTCATGTGCTATCTGCCTTGTCCTCTAAGACAGTCTCTCCAGTGGCCTAGAACCCTCGGCTGGCTGGCCAGCAAGCCCTGGGAATCCCCCTTCTTTGCCGCCCAGCACTGAGATTACAGGTGCGTGCCAACCCAGCTCGCTTTTCTAACAGGGGTCAAACTCTGATCCTTGTGCTTACAAGGCAAGTCCTTTACCAACTGAACTAGACCCCAGGTCCTGAAAGCTAAATGCCTTTCACATCCCTAAGCTGAGACGGCTTCCAAGGTGGTCTGTGCTGTGCCCTGCACTCATTTAATAAACACTGTGAGAACTCAATTATCATAATCAGAATGAGATTCAGGAGATACACTGCTATTGGGTTCCTTTGTGTGAAAGTTCATTTGAAATACATTGAGACACAAAAAGAACCTACCACAGGAGGTACCTCCCCTGTGTCGGCACAAGCATGGGATCATCAGACCTATTCTCCCCTGTCTCCTCCAATCTGTGCCCCGCCAAGAGCACTCACTAACAAGCCCACAGCAGTGATCGAGTATTTACACCATGTGATACAAGTGCCGGTCCTCAGGAGCCATGGGATGTAGCAATTTAAACAGATAAGAACAATCGGAGATCGAAGATTATAAACTTGGTAACGATAGGACAGGGCCCGTCTCCTGCACTTCCAGCTCCCCTCTGTGCTCTTCTGACTCGCTCTCCCCAGCCTTCCGCTAGAAAGCAAGACAGCAACCACTTCTCAGTGTCAGGTACTCATTAAATAAAAACATAAACTCTATGCTCCACGAGGCTGAGACTGGCCCTTGGTCTCAGCTCTGTTTCTCCCATCAGCATCCTGGTTGAGAACCTCATAACTCGTCCTTCCCGTGAGTGGCACAGCAATGGAGCGAGTTGTTTAGAGTAACAGGTAACAATCTCCCTTGAAAGAAACCAGGGAGGCATTTTAGAAAATAGGGTCTGTAGTGAGGTGGCCATCAGCCTCACACGCCACCTCTCAGGACATGTCTCCTCCGGCGTTGCTCTAATGACGCCGCTCGTGGTCTGTGACGGACGACAGGTCTCCAGCACTTCTCAGGTAGATGGTGGCCGGGATTGTCTCTGCGCTTGATTCATGAAGAACTAGAAGGGTGGCAGCGCTAAGGGACTTCCTCCTTGGTTAGTGAAAGAATTTGAGATTGTGTGGAGAAGCTCAGCCTATTGCAGAGACTCCGGGCTCTAATGAGTCTTGTGAGCCTTCTCTGCCTTCAGGCCAGACCTTTCCTAAGCAACCTGGCTGAGACTGTAACCTATTTTTAAGGTCCTCTTAGGAAAAGTTTCTAACTCTTTTCTCCTGCACAGAAATAGACAGAGGGACGGAAGGCAACCCGTTTCCATCTCAAATCAGGTTGTATGTGGTGCAACATAACGAGCCAAGCAAAGCCGCATTCCAGGGTGATAGCTAAGCTGGTCCTTGATCATCCCTAATGAAAGCAGTTTCTGCAAATCGCCTGTTTATGAGAACTGAACTAAGAACTCCCGCCAAATCACTTCCTTCATCAGGATCAGATCGCGGTTCCCTTACATCGTAAGCAATCTCATGTTGGAAGATGGGAGAAGGAAATCCAATCTTAATAGAGTCTGTAGCTCCTTCCCTCACTTTCTTCAGCACTGCAGAGAAATGTCATTTCCTCACGAAACCTTCCATTACTAGCCCAATCAGAATGACAACACACACATCCACACACATCCACTCATACATACACACTTGCACACATATGCTCATACACACACACCTACACACTCATACACACACTTGCACATACATGTTCATTCACATACATACATACACTCATACATACATACTTGCACATACATGCTCATACATACACACACACCTACGCACTCATACATACACACTTGCACATACATGCTCATACATATACACACACCTACACACTCATACATACACACTTGCACATGCATGCTCATATACACACCTACACACTCATACACACACTTGCACACACATGCTCATATACACACTCATACACCTACACACTCATACACACACTTGTTCATACATGCTCATATACACATACATACAACACACACACACATGTACCCTTCCTTCCATGCTGTGCTTCTTTTATGCTTTATTTCTCTATGAGTCTTTACCACTATAAGACGGTTTTATTGTCTATTTTCCAGTCAGAATGTAACCACCATAAAAAAAAAAATGCTGTGGTCCTCCTTTTTTTATTTTATTTAATGTGTTCCTAGCTATTAAAGCATAATCTGGTACACATCAGGTACTGACTACATGACGGCTGGGAGGACCAAATGAAGACACAACTTCATGTAAGGTGTAGCGCCTCGTGTTAAGAATGAATGATTGCCATTCCCTGGCAGGACATACACTGATGAATATGCACCAGCTGGTCCTGTCTAGCGTATCAGATCTCCAACTCTTTAAAAGTCCAGCATGTGGGGCTGGAGAGATGGCTCAGTGGTTAAGAGCATTGCCTGCTCTTCCAAAGGTCCTGAGTTCAATTCCCAGCAACCACATGGTGGCTCACAACCATCTGTAATGAGGTCTGGTGCCCTCTTCTGGCCTGAAGGCATACACGAAGACAGAATATTGTGTACATAATAAATAAATAAATAATTTTTTAAAAAAAAGTCTAGCATGTTCAGCACTCAGGAAGCAGAGGCAGGTGGATCTCTGTGAGTTCAAGGCCAGCCTAGTCTACAGAGCAAGGTCCAGAACAATCACAGCTATTACAGGGAAATCCTGTCTCAAGGGGTCAACAATACAAAGAGGAGAGTCTGGGATGTAATCCTTGGAGCCTGGTTGCTAGTCTGAGATGCACCTTCCCTCAGCCCCCAAAGGGAGACCACGAGATGGAGTTTCTGGCTTCCTTTCTCAGGCTTCAGCCAAGCATTCCCTTTCCTTCTCTCTCTTATGACTTCGGGGAACTAAGAAAGAAATTGTCTCATTCATAAAAGCTTAGTTACTCCAGCCAGACCATGAGGTTGAAAACAGTGAAAGAAAATGGGGCACAGTGTAAGCGCACACAGGCCTCATCCACTCCACAAGTACTTCCACGGGACTCATTCTGTGCCTGCCCAGGCCAGCCACAGGAAGACACAGAGAAGCACACCGTGGCCAGACACAGTTAGCCAGCTTCCTATAGTAATTATAATACCCTTGGGAAATGGATACTACCTGAGCAAACGGAAGAATGTGTCCTGCCAAAGACACTGCTGGGTCTGGAGGACAATGGGTCAGATGAAACCTTAGGAGACTAACCTTCACTTGGTGATTTTAAATAAGATTGTAACTTCTCGGGACTCTCTTCCCTCAGCTGTAAAGTGTAGCACTTGAGAGTTAACTGACATGTAAAGTCCCTCGCAAATGCCACACTGAATCCAGCTTCATTAGCTTACCTGCGCTGTGGTTTGTCATCCAACCCCTCCAAAGTCCATGCTGAGCTTTAATTGCCTGGTTAAGGGATCAATGAGGTGGGGCTTTAAGAGTTCATGAAAGTCCCGTGTTCCTCTGTCTGTACATGCGGGATGAATGCCGCTATCCAGGAATAAACTCAGCTCCTCTCTCCTCTCTCTCTCTCCCTCTCTTCCTCATCCCTCTCCCCTCTACAAATGTTCTGCCTCTTGGGAGTGAGGAGAATACAAGGTGCTATCAGAAGCAGAGCCCTTGCCTTTACAAGACACTAAATCTACCACTGCCTGCCTCAATCTTGAACTTCCCTTCCCAGCCTCCAGAACCACTAGAAATCAATACCCACCCATAAATTATCCTGCCCCGTGTATTCTGTTACAGCAGTACAAAATAGACAAAGACCTCCTACTCCAGACAGGTGAAACCAGTAGTTTTAAGTAATGAATTGCTGAATATAGGAGGCTTGGCCCATTCATCTGACTGTTAATGTTGAATATGGCACAGAGCGATCGTCAGTAAGCACTAAGGAGAGGCATTTAAATTGATTGGTGTTCTCTTCCACATATGAGAGATTTTTGTTGTGTCATCCAAATTCAGCTTCAGGAGTTCCATCATAGCTATGCTTAGCATCAGAAGCTAGGTGATCTTGAAATAAAAAGTTGCAGATTACAAGCTTTGTAATTCGCCATTCCATCATGTTTGCTTTGCATCAAAAACAATCTCCACATTTAACATATGGAAGAAGAAAACAGGATGCTTGGTCCTGGCAGATTTGGAACCAGGACAGATTTCAAGACATTTTCCTCCTCCATGCTTTCAAATCATAACTAACATGTCAGCCAGAAATTCGTTCCCTGTCATCAGCTGCGGAAGTATCAGAAGTTAACAACACTGCAGCACAATGACAGGGAGGGCGAGTCTGAAGGCTTGCAGAGTTTCTGTGGGAAGCTTTAAGATCTACGTAAATCTCACTGGACTCAAGGGGCCTAAGAATTGAGTTTCTGCACAGAGAGGTCAAAGGAAATGACATCGGAGGCTACAGAGATGGACTGGAGGTTAAAAACACTCTTGCAGAGAAACACGGTTCAGTTCACAGCACCCTCCTAACTACTCGGGTGTGTAACCCCAGTTCCAGGGGATCTGATGTCCTCTTCTGGCCTCCATGAGCATTGCGAGCATATGGTACACACACAAGTAAACACACACACACACACACATTCTCTCTCTCTTTCTTTTTTAATTTAAAGAAAATGACTTTACATCAAAAGAAACAAGTTATTGCAATACTTCTGAAGCTAGGTATTGAAAAGGCCTTCCTTTTAAGAGGAAACAAGGAGGAAAATACAAAGAGACATGCTTCAAGTATGGCGTGTGCGCTGGCTTGAGGTTTTGCCACCCTGACACTGTCTGGCTGTGGGATAGGTTCTCTGGCCTTTTGGGTAAATGGCAGGAGAGCTTAGGTATTGTCCTGACATTTACTAAGTGATGGCAGCAATATCTAGAGGAATGAAGACAGGGTAGTCTGACCCAAATACCACTGAGTTGGACTTTTTCTAAATAGATGAAGTGTATGTGTGTGATTTATATCCTGAGAAATCCATAATTATAGTACTAAAAAATACTGTTGCTACTACTTACCAGGTTTGCTGTAGGGTAGGACCAGGGAAGGGGGACTTGGTTTATCTTTGTGACACGCCATTACAGTGCTACTGCCTTGTTAATCCCAAGGCTCTGTATCATGGCAGTGTCGTCTTCAAGGAAGTAGACAAAAAATGTTGAAGAGGGGGACAAACCACATATGCATTTCATAATGCATATGAAAGCTCCTATTAAAAATATCCTATATATCAGCCATGTAATTATGTTTAAGTTCTCCTCAAAGGAGACATTTTCAATACCACTCTATAAATCCAAAAAGAACCAATATCATAAGAAAGCTGTCAAAGCAAGAGTTTGTCATGGCCCAACCGGTAGCTTTTAGCTGTCCTGTTTGAGAAATCTAGAGGTGGCCCTTGAGGGACGGTGCACCTCAGGGGTCTCCCGGTCTCACTAGAATTCCTACTCTGTCCTGATGGCAGGAAATCATTACCTGAGACCTTGCCAGACCTCTAATTGCCTCCCAGGTTGGTCTCTTTGTCCAAACATACCCTACTAAAGCAAGCATTACCCAAGATTTGTTTTGGAAAGAGACAGTAATGTAAAACGGAGCCATGGTCAGGTCTATGTGAGGAGGGAAAGTCTCGGACAACAAACATAATGTTGATCCCATTCTAAGGCCCTTGTTTCCGAGCACTAGGGCATATCTTGGTGAGCACGCTGTCTTGTGTTTCACCTAACAACTGCTGTTAGAACGTTAGTGACAGATGAGCAAGTCATTCAATCAAGGCTGTCAAATGTCTAACTAGACGGAGTTGAAAAACAAAGGAAGGGAACGGAACTGCTAAATATAACATATTCAGGCATCAAAGCATTGCACCTTCTTTGTTAAAGTGGAGTGCACATATAAAGGCTTCTCTGTGATTCTCTGCCCATCACCCCACCGGGACTCCTCACTGGCTACCGGGTTTCAGTTTTGTATAGAGCCGAGAAAATTGACATCCAGCACCCTCACCAGCTCCCTGAGACCAGAAGACAGAAGAAAGGACTCTACTCTACACGCGATTTCCTGGAAACTTTCAAACTGCTCTTCCGCAAAAGACAGCTAGATAAATCCGAAGTTAAAAAGCAAACTGGGAAGCTGAGCAGCCAGCACATGCCTTGGATCCCAGCAGAGTTGCAGGCATAGACAGATCTCTGAGTTCAAGCCCATCCCACTCTGATCTACCGAGTGAGCACCAGGCCAAGCTATATAGTGAAACTCTGTCAAGAAAAAAAAAGAAAAGAAAAGCAGACTGCTATTGTAGGAGACTGTTTGTTTGTTTGTTTGTTCCCAGCTGCTCAGCCCTGGAGTAATGACACAGAAACTATATTATTTGTAATACTGTTTAGCCAATAGCTTAAGTGTATTTCTAGCTAACTCTTACATCTAGAATTAACCCATCTCCATTAATCTGTGTATCACCACCAGGCTGTGGCTTACTGGGTAAAGTTCCAGCATCTGTCTCCATTGGGTACATGGCTTCTCCTGACTCTGCTCTTTCTCCTAACATTCAGTTTAGTTTTCTCTGCCTAGCTCTGCTCTACCCTATTATAGGCCTCAAACAGCTTCTTTATTAGCCAATGGTATTCACAGCATACAGAGGGGAATCCCATATCAGACTGCAAAAGAATAAAATGTTTGCCCTAAGAAAATATTAAAAAGACTCTTAACTAAACTAATGTGAAAAAAATAATCCAACAAGAAAACAAGGTAAGGGCTGGGCATGGTGGCTCATACCTGTCATTCCCGCACTCAGGGAGGAACAAATCCACGGTCAGCCTGGGATACCTAATGAGTTCCAGGGTAGAACTGCATAGTAAGACTTTGTCTCCAAGAAGAAAAAAATAAAAATAAAACAATGGTATGGTTCACTGAAGAACAAATATAAATAGCCCAAAAACTGAAAATAAACTCACTCATATTAATAATCAGAGAAACACAAATTAAGTCACTAGCTATGTTTTCCACCTGTCAAGAAGCTGACATTTGAAAATGCCATGCATCGAGGTTTTGGGGTCCTCAGTGACGGCTGTGAGCATTCATGCGTTGGCTCCTCACCACCTGTTCACACACACACTGCTCTGTCAGACCAGTTTCTACAACTCCAAACAGCTACTCATTTAGAAAAGTTGTAGCACACACAGCATCTACTGCAATATTATATAAAATGGGGGGGGCTATTAAATAGAACACTGGCTATTCAAGAGGTGAGATATTATATAGTAAATTTTAAAAATGATGCTTATTGTATATTGTATGATTTTTGCTTTAAATTTACAACGTAAGTACAATATAAGGTTTTTCATGTTACCAAACAATAGAATCATTTTATAAAGTGAATGTGTGTGTGTGCTAGCACAAAGAAATCAAATCATTTGCAATAATAAACCAAACCAAACCAAACCAAATGGTATGAATACCATTGGAAAGTGAGTCAGAGAAAGAGCAAGCTTTAGATAAAAAAAACAGGTGTGATGAGTTGTAGTGACATTTCATTTGTATTTTAGTAAATAAAGCTTGTCTAGAGACCAGAGAGTAAAACAGCCACCCCGGTCAGCCTTACAGTTCAGGCAGTGAGGACACACACCTTTAATCCCAGGAGCCACACAAGTTGCCACAGAAACTGGGCAGCAGTGGTTTTAATCCTCTAATCCAGCACTAGGGAGGAATATAAGGAGGAGAGAGCTGTTGGGCTGAGTCTCATTCTGAGATTCCCCGCAGCAGAGTCACCATTTCAGACTGAGGTAGAGGTAAGAGCCAGTGGCTGGCTGTTTTGATTTTCTGACCTTCAGGTTTTATCCCAAAATCTATATCTGAGTTTTTATTAATCGTGCGACAATGAGTCACACCGATAACCCCAGTACTTATGAAGCTGAGGCAGAAGAATCACCAATTCGAGGTCAGTTGGGGACACTTAGTGAGACTTTATCTCAAAACCTACAAGAGATTTAGATGGAGATGAAGAGGACTCTCCCTCTTCCTGAAATATGAAATATTTTAATTTTCTGGAAAAATACAGAGTTCTCATTATGCTTAATGTAAAGATGATGACTATAGCTAACATCAATATTATATTCTTAATATAATATTAAAGAATGAGAGAAGATGCTAGATGCCCTCACCACAAAGCTGATAGCTATACAAGGTGACAGACACAACCACTCCACAAAGCATACATTCTTCAAAACGTCATGTTCTGTAAGATAAATGCATACATGCAATTTTAAAAGTCCATTTTTTTAAAAAAAAATATTAAATGTATTAAACAGAGTATGTGTTCATCAGAGTTGCCTAAAAACATGTTTTCTCAAATGTTCAAGTGGTCTGGGGGCTTGGTTCAGTGGTAGAGGCCTTGACTATCATGCACAAGGGCCCAGGTCCCAGCACCACGGAGAGTGCTGGGTCGTGTGTATATTTGAATATGTGTGTGTGTGTGCGTGTGTGTGTGTAGGTGTGTAGGTGTGTTTTCAAAAGTCTGCAAGTCAAACATAATAATAGGAAAAGTGACCATTATAGCTTGTTTTTCAGCCATGGGTAGAAACAAGCCCAGCCTGAAGGATTCTGACTTCAGAGAGGTAAAAGTATTCCAGGCATAAAGCATTTTCTGTACTCAGAGGGCCAACCCACTAACTAATCCACTACTAGATGAAACATTAAGGCTAAAAATCTTTATTAAGCTGTAGGGTCGCCTTTGAAATCAGAGAGAGCGGACCTTTGAAGAAATGAGTAGAACCAGGAGACTTTTGTGATTAAACATTACCACGTAATTTGTCTTAAACACTTTTCCTTTTTAAAATGTCAAGATAATTATATGTTAAATATTATCTTAATAAGCCTGAGAAACTCAGGTTTTAATTATGCAAACTTAGGAAATGTGAGAGCCTAGCCTTACACCTCTTGCCTCCAGCCCCACGGAATTGCCGAGGGTTAAGGCAAATCCTTCATTACCTGGCTACAGGCTAGTGGACAGCGTGACATTTTGCTTGGAAGTGATATAGGATAATATAAGGGAAAATAACTGTGCTTTTTCCATTGTGCTCCTCCTGTAAGGCCATAAATAAGTGGAATTGTGCTCCCTTGATTTATATTTATAACTGTGATTATGGTGATTTATTTTGGGCTGAGTGCTGACGGGGTGCCGAGTGTTACACCAGGCTCATAAGAAGAAATGGTTATGCCCCAGAGGCTAACATACCAAGACAAACACTTCAGCCATAAAACACACCAGCTAAGGGATGCTTACTCTCGGCAGAGCAAGGCTTCTCTCTGAGTTCCTATGTAGGTGGAGCAAATTTCCTCCTTTACGGGGACAGAGGTTAATGTACTTTGAAAGTCTTTGAGGCCAGTTCCAATAAAGATCCCAGACAAGGGTAGAGAAACACGAAAGTGGGCGTTCTGAGAGCACAGGAAGGCAGTGGGCGAAGGCGGGTCCCTGGCAAACAAGCAGTCAGGTGCCGGATTAAGTGTTACAATTATAAGACTGTTCAAGGTCAAAACATCTCAATCCAAGGTAAATAAAATGTGCTGCTTTCAGTACTACAACCGCGTTAAACCCTTTTGAGAATAATATAGGAGGGAAACATTTACCAATTTGAACCAATTTCAAAATGCATATTTTCCAGAGCACTTGCTTGGAAGTGTATTATTAGTTTGAAAAAAAAAAAAAAAACACATTTGTAGACAAATGAGTTTGAAAAGTATTGTTAAAAGGGTCTCAAGTAGGGAACTTAGCATGGATATACTGACACAACATCAACTGCCTTCCAAACAGCTATGCTTGTACACACAGACAAAAGCTGTCCTCAGCCTAACTCAACTCAGAAGCCGCTGTTTAAAATGAACAGCAGTGAATGAAGGGACTCAGGGCCGCCCAAGATGCCAAGAATAAGTGACAGTTGTGGATTTGGCCAAACATGAGACAGTCACACCGCCTTCTCCAAAGCTCAGGGAACCCTGCAAAAGGCGGAGTGGGAAGCCTGTAAGAACTGAGAGATGGGGTGAAGGGCTGCAAACAGTCATCGCAATCATCAGCTCACAACAAACGTGGGCCCACCCAAGGCCAACCCTTGATTGACCGTCAGTCATGGAAGCGGTAAGGGCTCACGGGATCCTATGCTTTACTGCTGAGCCATTAGATAATGACAGAGTCTGGGAGAGGAATCGCCGTCTTTAGCTGTGTGTTCATTGCTGATCACACCCGGCTCCGGCAAACAGTTCCTGTATTCACACAGACAGGCTGAATAAACCCCGTAGGCCACTGCCTTAGTCACCGCCCCATTGCTGTGAAGAGACACCATACAAAGACAACCTCTTAAAGAGAGCATCTCACTGAGGGCTTGCTTACAGTTTCAGAGGGTGAGTTCCCGACCACCATGATGGGGATTGTGGCGCAAGGCAGCCTGGCATGGCACTGGAGCAAGAGCAGAGATCTTATGTCTGATCCACAAATCAGAAGCTGAGAGTGAGAGGCTGGGCCTGGCATGGACTTTTGAAAACTCAAAGCCAGTGACATACCTCCTGAGACATCCTAAAGCAGCTCCACCAACTGGGAACCAAGCATCCAAACACAAGAGCCTATGGAGGCCATTCCCATTCAAACCACCACAGTGACCAAATAAAATCAATAGGCAAGAACATCAGATAGAGTTTTGTGGGGAGGGGAAGGATGGAAAGGGTGGAAAGGAGATGGAAGAGCATGGGGGTGAGAGCAGCCAACATACGTTGGAAATGTGTAAAGTTATCTAACAGCGATAGATAGCAAGAAATAGAAGGAACTCCAATGCGGGGATTGGGAGACCCATCAAGTTGGCCATAAAAGTTGTCATCCTCTAAGTTTAACTACAGGGCAGTTCTAAAAAGCTCTTCACGGGCCTTTTCTAGGATACTCACACTGTTGTCAATCACAAAGTTGATTGACAAGAGGATGAACAGAACTTCCACGGTGGTTCAAAGAGTTGCTCCCCCAATGCAACCCTTGTAATAAAAAGCTGGATGGACCCTGCTGTTTCCACCAGCTGAACACCACCACACCTTACTTTCTCAGCATGGTTAGAAGAACCAGGAAAGCAAACTAAGGCCAAATAAATGAGTCTATACATCTGTGGTAGCCAGCTTCCTAGGGGGTCCCCAGTGATTCCTGCTGCCATTTTTTCCTGCCCTGGGGTATTTTCTTCCCACAATAAATAGACCTAACTCGTGGGCCTGATAGAGTGTGGCTGCCAAGACTAGGTCACGAGCTACATTACAGCTTCTACCTTGGATGGCTTGCTCTGGGGAAAGCCAGCTGCCGTGTTGGGAGACCACCTAGCAACTCATGGAGGGATGCGGGCAGTAATGAATGCGGTACCTACAGATGCTCCAGCGAGTCTTCCTGGAAGCGTTAAGTCAAGTCTCCAGATGACTACAGCTCAGCCAACGTCGTGACTGCAACCCCAGTCCCTGAGCCAGGGCCACCCATAAATACTCCAACATTCCTGACTCACAAAAACAACGTAAGATAGTACGTGCTTGTTGTATTAAGCCATGTTAGAGGAATCCGTCTGTAAGCCTCATGAGAGGAGCAGGATCCAAAAAGACTATGAAATACACGGCAGCATAGAACTGTATGAGTAACTGAGCAGTAGGGGAGAGTCATGTCTGAGCGATGAATTCCTGGAGGTGGGCAGAAGAGGTGGGAGAGAAAGGACTGTGATATGTGAAGTCTGGAAAACAATTGCCCTGTTTGGTTTTCCACCACTCTGACAATTTACCTGAGATAATTAATACATAATGAGAAAAAAGAAAGGGCTCACCATTTTGGAGGCCCTGGTCCATGGTGGATTGGCCTTGTTGCTTTAAGCCTATGGCCAGGCAGAAGTCACACCATGGTGATAGCATGTGGCTGAGGAAAATCACACCAAGGTCAGTAAGAGAGGAAAGAGAAGATGACAGAAATTGCGGTCCTATAGTCCCCTCAAAGGCACATCACCCAATGACCTAAAACCCTCCCTCTGGATCACACCATTCAAAGGTTCCACCATCTCCCCACAGCACTAGCCTGAGGACCAACCCTTTAACATGTGGGCTTTTGGGGAATCTCCAAACTGAAGCACAAGTCCCATTAAGGACATTTGGGAACCATGCATCTCTACAGCTAAGTACAGACATCTGGATGGAAACGGAAACCATCAGAAAATAATTCAAGTCTGTTGGGACGATGGATCTGACTGACCCCAAGGCATAGGTGCCTAAATGTGCACCCATCTGCTTTTGTCATATCCTCAGTTCTGTTGACAATCTCTAAAGAATTCCGTACAAGGGAGCTGGCATTATCTTCTCTCGTTACACCAAATCCAGAAATAGCCCATGACCAATGATCCATTACAGCTGCCAATGGAAATAAATTTACTTGAAACTTTACAGCAGGCTCAATACTGGGCCTTGCCCATGGAAACGCACATAGCAGTAATCAGTATTCCTCTCCAGGCCCAGACCTGGTGGATGATTACAATTAAGTTTCAATAGACTAGCTGCCAGAGGGACAAGAGAGAGTGGAGGTACGCTACCGCGCTACTTTTTCTTCTGCAGCAATTCTGGGCAGGAGGGTTGATCTTGGTTTTGGTTTTTGGTTTTCCCCTCTGCCGCAAGAAAACAAAAAAGTTTTATGCAATTAATTTAGAAGCACATCAGAATGCTGCAGGTTGTGCTGGTGGCGGGAGGAATGAGGTTCCGAGCAACCCTCTTCACGATGTTAGCAATCCAAGGGTCACTCGCATTACTTCCCGAGCCTCCAGTTTACATTTCTCAATTAGGAGATAATCAGTGTGTCATTATGACTAAAAATTGTGGGAATGACCTTTTGGCTGTCTGTTTTAACCAGCGAATCTGCGGGGAGGGTTTGACGGAAAGCATGACAGGAGAACAAGGCGGGTTATACGGTGATAAATAAGAACAATTATCGCACTTATTATCTGATAAATAATTTATTGTGATTTGCCATTCATCCATCTCACGCCACCTCCTGGATGAAAACACACCCCGAAGAGTGACTTGGGCGGCGTTCCCTGTGACATGTCAGAAGCTCTCGTCTGCGAAGCACAAAGGAGCCATTTACCTGGGATAGAAAGAGCTGTCATTGCGTACTTGATCATTTTAATCAATGCAGATAAATTATGCCCCTCATAAATGGTAAAGCAGTACTGCTCGCTGACTTTAAAAGGGAAATCTTCGAGAAGCCAGCTGAAAGAGAAGTCATAGCCCAACCCTTAGGAGTTTGCTCTGCTTTGGATCATCAGTTCTTGCTAAAAAGCCATCAGTCCGCACATGTTAGTCAGCACCGGAAGCATGATCCTAAGTACAGACAGTATGTCCTCTCACAATAGGATAACCAAATTCTCTACAGAACTACAGAAATTCAACTGGTGAGGACTGGCTGAATTTGTAAAACTGATTCTAAATGACCAACGCTGTGTCTCATTGCTCCCTCTGCTTCTGAAGAGCTCTGATGGCCATGTGTATAGTATGTTCAGCTCTGAAGATGGATGAGTGAAGAAGACAGGCCCTTTGGACACACGAGTCATACTTCTGATCTCAACTGCTGATTACTTAACTATCACTGGCAAGACTATTTTCCCTTTTGTACACTCAAGAAGAGACACCATCTCTCTTCTTTGTACTTTTTGTTCTTTTTCAAAAGTAGAGTTTAAGGGAAATAATTTGACTTTCTATTGTCTCTTATGCTAAAGAGATACTTCTTGCTCAATTTTGCTGTCTGGCTTCTTTTTTTCTTGCTATCTGTGGACAGTTTTGATTTTCTGTATTCAGGCATCCTACCAACAAGCCTGCCCTCATTTTATGGGCTCCCAGGAACACTTTGAGGGCAGAAATCCGTGTATTGCTATCAGAAAACACAAGCTGAAATTACCTGTTGTGGTCTTCCCCGCAAGGAGAGGAGATTTTTTAAAACACTGTTGAGAATGTGATGGTTCAACTGTGTGAGCCACGTGGCTTCCTCAGAGGCAGGAAATGCTTCCTTACAGCCTCCCAGATTCTTCCTGCTACAACAGAAGTCTGGTTAAATTTGCTTTTAGGATGCCGAGGTCAACTGGTCTCTTTTATTGCACAGATGGGGGAATCTAGTGAGGAAAGGGTTACTTCAGTGTCTCCACTATCAATATTTCCTCAGAAACATGGAGACAGGAAATGGCCTGTTGACCAGCGTACCTCACTCAGTGTGTCTGTCAGCTGTTGTCACTGTGTTTAATACCTGACCAAACCAACTTCGAGGAAGGTGTGTTTAAGCTCAGGTGTATTAGTCAGGGCTCTCTAGAACAGGGCCAGTGGGCTGAATGAAGGAATGCATTAAGTCAGTTTACATCAAAATATTAACAGCTTCCTCACAACTGGGAGGCTGAGACCCCACTAGCTAGTGGCTTGAATAAGGGCTCATCAGACAGAATAGTCCCCCAGTGGCTGACTCACACGGGGCATGGTGGGGGGGGCGGCAACACAGCCGGCTCACCCTGGGGAGGCCGACTTCCTAGCTGTCTCTCAGTGCCACAAGGAAGGCTGGGTGCTCAGCAGGCCCAATCTGAAGCTGAAAATCCTGGAAAGTTAATGCAGAGCTGCTTGTCCTTAGTGCACAATGGAAGCCTGGAGCCACTGGTCCTGATGTTGGCAGAGGAATCAGCAGCAGCAGCTGTAACATGGTCAACCAAACCAGGCGCCTGGAGGGAAGGCCAAGCAAGCAACACGCAGGAAGAGCCTTTCTTCTACCACTCTTTCTCGTCTGGGCTGCTGGCAGAAGGTGCCTCCCACAATCAGGATGGGTCTTCCCACACCAACTAGGCAACCATGGAGGCCTCTTACTCAGGTGATTCGAATTTGCGGCAAGTAGACATTAAAACCAACTATGATTAGAGATTTCACTCCATGGTCACGTAGGCCTCTGGTCATTGTTGGCCAGTGTTAAAGCAGAGCGTCATGGCAGAGAAAGGGTAGTAGACCACAGCTTCTTGCCTCACAGTGACCAGAAAATGGAGATAGACAGAGGGGACCCGCTTCCACCTAGGCCCCGCCTCCTAACAACCCACTCAGCTATGAATATTCATCAATGAGTTAGTCCTCTGAGGGGTTGCAGCCTTTGTGAGCCAATCCCCACACAACAATGGAATCACCCGACGAGGACCAAGTTTTCAAGGCATAAGTTTTTTGAGGGACACTTCAAATCCAAACCATACCATTCACAGTCAGAAAATCTTTTCGTCACTCTCAGAAGCTGAGTTGGGATCAATATCATAGCCCACAGCTAGCACAGCCTGAGAGACCCTGACCCCACAGGTCTTACGGAACACAGCTACAGCATGAAGAATTATGAGTGCCCTCTGTGGCAAAGCAAGTTTAAGGGAGGAGTAGGATCCTAAAATAAATTTGATTTACCTACAGACCATCTCTAAGACATCATATGTAAGTCACAGGACATCTCAGTGAAGAATCATAGGGACTATTCCGAGAAAGCACATGAAATCAGGGAGGCTAGAAGTCTGTGACAATGTACCATTCAATATTTTAATGTCATTATCATGGCAATTCGGGAAGAGAAAAAGGTATCTTTCCTTTCTTTCTCCTGTGTCCTCCACACCACATCTATCTATGACTATAGATAGCATGGGCAGAGCACACAGGTATAGTCCTAAAAAGAAAAAAGGCAAAATTTCACATGCATCCCTTACATGTCTGTTCCTCTTTTTCAAAGATAATTCCCTTTGAAGCCCATTATCCAGCTCCCCCTTCCAGAAGTTCCATAGAATTCAGTTAAGGGGCTCTAAATTAACAAGATTTAACAGAAGGCAGGGGGACAAGCCCTCACCTTGAAGCAAATCCAGGATGGCCCTTCTGCCAAGATGAGACCTTCCAGCACTCCCCAGCAAGAATAAAACTTACAACCCATAGAATTCCAGACACCCTCGGGGGGCATCGCCACTTAGCACCTGTGGGTTTGGATCTAAGCAAACAGAAAACTAGGAGAGAGGACAAATCACCAGTAAATCTCTTGGGCGTCCATCCACAAATCCGAGGAGCCGAGGGAAATAACCAGGAAGGCCTTGAAGTGATGCTACCAGAATGGGAATTATGAGCTGGTTGGCATCAGGGAAGCTGTTGGGATAAATCAAGGGAGTGAAACGTCAATACTGAGGAATGCAATCTGTGAAGAGAGGAAAAAGGGGTGGGGAAGGAGGGCTTGCGCTATAGATCAAGGAGAGCGGGACGCGCAAGGAAATACAGACGGATGATAAAGGAAGTGGCAGTGTTGACGCTTTATGAGCTAAGGTAGAAGAAATATACGAAATAAAGGGGAATTAGCAGCAGATGTCCTCCGTACGCTACTAAATCAGAACGAACTCACTGATAAATTACCATACGGGGGGGGGGGGGACAGATACCATGTCCCCATAAATAAATAAAATGTATCATGCGGTATAAATCTCAATGCCCCTGCTACTCCCTCTGAAATGGCCTGAGGTTCCTGGAGTTCCTGTCCATCTTTTCCTCCTTCTGACTCTCAAGTAAGTGTGGTCGTTAAGACCCCTGTTTAACCGCTTGCTGTGGAATGAACGACTTACAGTCTGGGTTTGGGTCCCTCGGGTCCCAGAGGCAGACTCTGACCTCTCTGGGGTTTAAATAGAAATAAATAAATATATAAATAAGTCGAACATAACTAAATGCTAAGTGACAAGATCACAAGACTCTGCTACTGGAGATTTCAATTACTGGGACATGGTTTAAGGGATAATAAAACAGAGCAAACTGCAGGTCATCCGGGGATTTTTAGAGCAGCGTTGCTCTTAGTGCCTTGTTTCATAAAGTGGAAAGGGCAGCTAGAGGTGAGGTAATTTGGGCCTGCTCACGACTCATAGGAAAAAACAATCAGGAGTCTTGAGGTGAAGGGGACTTGGGAGCATGACCCGATTCCATTTGCTATGCCTGCCTTGTGCGACTTCTCATAGATACACAAACTAGGCAAAAGGTGAAGCCATAAGAGGGAATTCTACCCTGAAAGTTAAAACTCCCGAGGGACAAATCAGGGGCACAAAATTGCACTGCAAAATGTCACTCTCTAAAGGCTTAAACAAGAAGAGTGATAAATATTACTACTCTGCAGCGCCACAAGGGTGTTGGGGACTCAATCACTGCTCCGATTTTGCCCAACAAGTGTGAGAAGGCAGTTAGAGGAAAATAGACCCCGCTCCAAAGAGCTTTCAAGGCCAAAGGCAGTCGAGAAGAAGCAAATGGGAAAGCCACTAATATGGCCATCAAACGCACACATAACTTGGGTACTTCCCAGCCTCATGGCCTCTGGGTTTAAAAGCATCGTAAGGTCAGGGTGAGCAAAGAACAAATAAAGTTGAGGGTCAGGAAGGTCCAGAGAAATGCAGCCAGGGACCAGAGCAAAAGCAGCCCACAGCAATCCTTAAGACCAGCTTCTTGAAAGACTCTAACACTTGCAAGAACCTGGCAAAGTCCTCCAAGATGCGGCAAGAATGTCTAAGCCTGGAGAGCAGCTGCGCTGCTAATCTGGGCACAGATCAAAGACTTTCCAAATAGCTAGAAATCAACATCCAGGGTGGGGGATGCAATGAGAGAAACTTTACAGAGCCCGTGTGTGTGTGTGTGTGTGTGTGTGTGTGTGTGTGTGTGTGTGTGTGTCTGTGTGTCTGTGTGTCTGTGTGTCTGTGTGTGTCTGTGTGTGTGTCTGTGTCTGTGTGTGCTCAGTTCTTTAGTGAGTGAAAGTGTTTTTGAATGTTATTTATTTTCATACCTGTTTTCAACCTGGGCTAGCGTCAGGGTCTATGACTCAAGTATGACCAAAGTTTCCCAAGCTAGGCACCCACAGGAGGTCTTCCAAGAATGAACCTAAGGGAAGGCCATGTGTGCACCATGAAAGAGAAGGCAGGAAGAGTCAAAACCCCAGGAAGGCTTTGCATTCCAACTCTCCTTGGTGCCTGAACCCCTGGCTATGAACAAGGCTCTTGCCAAATTTTCTCAATGAGTCAGAGCTGCCACCGAGGGCAAGGCAGAAGGGTTCGACTCAGACTGGGATTCCTCAACATGGATGGTAAAAGTCCATTCGCACATGCCGGTAAAATGTACTAGTGCATTTGTTTAAAAAAAAAAAAAGAAGAAGTAAGGATAATATTTATAGTATTGCCTCATCTTCATTTTTAAAAGCACACACTACAAATTTATATATTTTATGAGCATAGAAAAATATCTGGACCAATATAGCAAAATCTTTAACGCTCTATTCAGATGAAAGCAGGGGCTAGAAGAGGACTTTTATTTTTGCTTGATTCATTTCTGTGTTATTTGTAATAACTGTATTGTTTTTATAACTTTCATAATAACTGCCTTATTTTTATAACTTTAGTATTCTCAGAATTCAACCTTGGGACTCCCTCACTGACTTTTACAGTTGCTTGTTAAAATAACATTTGTCTGTTCAGCCTCCGTGAAATCTCTTAAGGTCAAGAATTTACCCTCTCTGTGAAACAGAGAGTAACTGGGTTGATGGTTGGGGCTAAGGAAGAAAAAGAAAGAAAGAAAAGAAAAAGAAACAGGGCATCTATATATAATTCCTGAGACTTGCCTGGATCTTGAGTGAAAGAAAATGATATTTTATTGTGGTTGCAGGACATTATTACAATAATTGACAAACTCTGATGTGTCCATAGATTTAATAGTATCATTAATTTAATTTACTTATTTTGATAATCACACTGTGATTATATAAGAAAATAACTTAATGCTTAAAATACTTAGAGTATTTGTGCATAAAGGGATATGTGTGTTTCTTAATAAGATCAGAAAATAACATTTAAATATAGATGCAATCACAAAGAGAAAGAAGAAGGAAATAGGCTTAAATTTCATGTGGAAACTCTGCCAGAATTGTTTGGTCTGTTCTTATAATTTGTCTGTAGTCTGACATTATCCCAAGATAAAGTTCTTGGAAATCAGGGAAACAGGAAGGCAAGAAAGTACAGAGGTGGCCTCCTCTGTCACCACTGTCTCTAAAGGAAGCAGTCCATCTCTATTTTGTTGTTGTTGTTTAGTTCTTTCATTTATTGGCATAGCTTGAACTTGCTAATAAAACCTGATATACATTTTATAAAGCTGAGTTCTGAACGATATTTTGTGTATGATGTATGTGTATGTGTTCATGGGTGTGTGTGTGTGTGTGTCTATGTACATATGGAAGCTAAAGGCTAATATCAGGTTTTGTTACTCAGTCTTTCTCCACCATGTTTATTGAGACAAGGTCTCTCACTAGGACCTGGACTCACCAATTCAACTAGACTGGCGGACCAGCAAGGCCCAGGCCTGCACGTGTCTCCACCTCCTCAGCTCTGGGACCGTGGGAGCTAGCCTCACTGCTGAAACCAGTTATTTTGATGTAGATGTAGGACCCAAACCTCATGGTGTGGCAAACACTTTTTTGTGTATGTTTTTGTTTTTGCCTTTATTTTTCAGGACAAGGTTTTCCTATGTAGCCCTGACTGTCCTGGAACTCTTTCTGTAGACCAGGCTGGCCTCAAACTCAAAGATTCACCTGTTTCCCAAGCTCTGGGATTAAGGGTGTGTGCCACCACACCCAGCCAAGACCCGTCCACAGCCCTTCTCAAAATTAAGACTAATTAATAAACACGCTCAAAGATATCTCATGCATAAATAAACCTTGAGAGTCAGTACAATTATCCTAACCTGCTAATTGTGAGGTTTAGGAATTGAGGATAGACATAGAGGAAATCTATGATCAGGATAGAAGTCAAGTTTACTAGTAGGATTTTTTAAGTCAGAATTTTGTGATACAGTAGCTCTCCTGCCGTGGAAAATTGCCCCTGGGAAACTACAAGAGTTCATCAAAGGCAGAGGGTCAGAGTCCTCTGTCGGCTCTGGTGAGACACTGGTCATATTGCTATGCACCCCATAAATCACAAATAATAATATCCCGAGGCGGTCTCTTCTGTATTAAAAGATAAGAACTCTGTTTTTGTTTCCAGAACCATTGCTCTCTCTGCCCGCATCACACAGCTCATGTAATTCAGAAGATAGACTTCATTCAAAGAATGAAAAATAGGTGAGTCTGAGTCCCCGCGCCTCTCTCCATCAATTCAGCAAGCTGCAGAACGTTATCTGCCTTGTAAGTAGCCCGACTCCTGCAGTAAGATGAATCTCTTCCCTCCAACGGGTTTCTTCTTGGAGTTTCACCACCAACTGTGTTAGCACTACCAGGAGAAAAGTTTGTACTGCTGTAGGAAGCCCAAATAGGAACTCCATAGAGTGCAAAGCAGACAGGAGGAGGAGAAGGAGGAGGAGGAGGAGGAGGAGGAGGAGGAGGAGGAGGAGGAGGAGGAGGAGGAGGAGGAGGAGAGAGGAGAAGGAGAAGGAGAAGGAGAAGAAGAAGAAGAAGAAGAAGAAGAAGAAGAAGAAGAAGAAGAAGAAGAAGAAGAAGAAGAAGAAGAAGAAGAAGAAGGAAAGAAGGAGAGAGAGAGAGAAAGAGAGAGAGAGAGAGAGAGAGAGAGAGAGAGAGAGAGAGAGAGAGAGAGAGAGAGAGGGAAAGGAAAGGAAAGGAAAGGAAAGGAAAGGAAAGGAAAGGAAAGGAAAGGAAAGGAAAGGAAAGGAAAGGAAAGGAAAGGAAAGAAAGAAAACATAGCATTTGTAAATAATGGGCCTTGGCAGTAAGGTAAGGAAACATGCCCCATGCAGCCTGGCAAATGGGGGACCTGTTCAAGTCATCTTCCAACAGGAAGTAAGTCCAGAGGCTTTGTGCACACGTCCTCCAGACTTGCCGCTCACCAGCTGGAGGAGATGTGTAAAGTACACGGCATCTCAGCCCCCCCCCGCCCCCGCGCAGATAAACTGATCCATCCACACCCACATTTTAGGAAGATTCAGAGCATTGTCACGTCTATTATTGGAGTTTGGCAAACACCAGGCTACAGGAAGTGATGCCATGGTTAACCCAGCTTGTGCCTAAGAGAAGTGGGAAGAGAGGATGCCTACATGCAAACCCTATCCATGGCAAGCAAAACGACAAAGACTGCCTTCAGAACAGCCTCTCCAGCGGTTCGTCCCTCCATCCGCAACTCAACCACCTTCCCTGAGTTTTGGATCCATAACTGGCATTCACCCCAAGTGCAGAGCGGTGGCTACGGACTGGCTCTAAAGGCTGACATGTCAAAGGGCATTGAGGAGAAATTAAAAATGAAACTACAGTGTGAGGCAATCACCCCTACCACTGGTGACACAGGCAGAAGGAATAAAGCAAGTGTGTCACGGAGACAGCCGCACCCACACGGTCATGCAGCACTGCTCACAACAGCCAGTTTACGAGATTAAATGAAGTATTTGTCAGGGGATAAAACGAAGAAAGAAAACATGGGTTCACACAACAAAATATTTATTACTCAGCCTTACCATGGGAAAAAAAGATCTGTTAGCTGAGGTAGTGTGAATGAATCCAGAGAACACTGTGTGAGGAACAGGAAGACAATAGCATGTGCAGGGATTTGAAGAGACGGTCAAGGGTACAACTTTCCAGTTACATCCGTAGACTAAATTTAGAGGGTCTGTAGTTAGGCAGAATGGATTGCATTCTTTAATGAATTTATTTTTAACTGTGTGTATATGGGAGGGGCCGTTGGTGCCTTTGAGTACAGGTGCCTGCAGAAAGGGGCATCGGACCCCCTGGAGTTGGAATTGCAGGTGGTTGTGAGCCCTCTGTAGTGCTTAGCAACCTGAGTCCTCTGCACAGCAGGGCCTACCCTGAGCCATCTCCCCAACCCCTTCCCATCCTTGTCAGTGTAGTCTTAACAGATGGGTAGTAACTGTACGTATTTCTGCAGTGCAGTATCACTTTCAATACATGAGAACGATGTGTGATGGTCAGATCTGGGTAACTGGCGTTATCAATTACTTCCGCAATTTACCAGTTCTTTGTGTTAGAATATGCAAAATCCTCTCTGCTGGTTATTTTGAAATAATCTGCTGCCACCAATAGTGTCCTACTGATCCAGAATCTAAGAAGTCCTTCCTCATACCCAGATGTACCCACTAGCCACCCTTTCTCCATCCCTTTCTTCCCTTGATTCTTCCTAGGAGCCAACACCAATTATTGCGTCCCCTGTTACTTTGAGATCAGCTTTTTGGCTCCTATGTATGAGAGCATATAACATCTTCGCCAGCCTGGCTTACCTCATTTAACCTAATATCCTCAAATTCCATTCATGTTGCCACATAACAGAATTTCATTCTTTTGTGGCTGAAAAAGAATATATACTGTATTCCGTTATTATACGACAAATTCTTTACCCATTCACCCAGCAACGGACATCTAGGTCTGTTCCGTTTCTGGGCTACTATGGACAGGATGACAGTAAACTTGGGAATGTAGGTATCGCTTCAACATGCCGACTCCAGCTGAACAGTAGAAAGCTTGCTAAGTCATCTAGATTTCTGTTTCTACTGTCTTCAGAACTACCACTCTTTTCTGCAACAGTTAACCCATTTACATTCCTAGCGGATGGGCGCTCCCAGAACTCTGGACCCCAGCCAAGCTTGGTTATTTTCATCTTTTTATTCATAACCATTCTAACTAGTATGAGATATCTCATTGAGTTATTTTCTTATTTGCTTTTTTCTGATGACTAGTGAAGTTAAACATTTTTCTATGGATTTTGTTCATGTTTATCTTTCGGGGAAATGTCTATTTGGGTCATTTTCCTATTTCCTAATCTGATTATTTGATTCTGTTGGTCTTGTTGCTAAGGGTTCCTTCAAGGTTCTGAATGGCCCGTGAATGTCTCCTTCTGTTCCACAGCTGTCCCTTCCCTCTGTAGACTGTTTTCCTTTGTAGCACAGACTTCCAGTCTGATAGAATCCTATTGGTTGATTTTCTTTGGTTGTCTATGATTTGGGGATCATAGTCCAAAAAAACCTTTCCCTCGATCAATGTTCAGAAGCGTTTTCTAGTAATTACATAGTTTGTGGGTCTCACATTTCAGTTTTTATCATTTTCTGATGGCGGATGAGATGAGTGGATGATATAGTTTCTTTCCTCTTCATGTATGGCTGTCAATCACCTCAGCACCACTTACCGATGAGACTGCCCTTCCCCTGGACGTATTCCTGCTGACAATGGCGAAAATCGGTTGGAGAGAAATGTGTAGAAAATCCCGGGTTCTGTGCTGTATCCCACTGGTCCCTGTATCAGGATCCTGTCCCGGGTTCTGTGCTGTATCCCACTGGTCCCTGTATCAGGATCCTGTCCCGGGTTCTATGCTGTATCCCACTGGTCCCTGTATCAGGATCCTGTCCCGGGTTCTGTGCTGTATCCCACTGGTCCCTGTATCAGGATTCCGGGTTTTGAGCTCTATCCCACTGGTCCCTGTATCAGGATCCCGGGTTCTGAGCTCTATCCCACTGGTCCCTGTATCAGGATCCTGTCCCGGGTTCTGAGCTCTATCCCACTGGCCCGTGTATCAGGATTTTTGTTAGAACCTTGTTTCAGTCACAATAACTTCATACCATGTTTTTAATTCCAACATTATAATGCCTCTGACCTTATTCCTTTTGTTCAGGACTGCTTTGGCTGTTGGGGAAACTTTCTTAGTTTGTGTATACATTCTTGAAAATGTATAAGATAGTGGATTTTTAAGGGTTTTTATACACACAACATGGATTTTAAGGGTTTTTATACACACAGAAAATACCATATAATGCATATGCAAACAGACTCATTTTAGCCATTCCACATGTGAAGGGAGAGAGTACATATGTATGATTTAGCAAGCTCCTTGGCAGACAGACCTAAAGAAACTGAACTCAGTATGTCAAAGAGATATACACACTCCCATGTTTACTAGAGTCCTGTTCACAGTAGCCAAGAGATGGTATATACCCAGATGTCCATCATTGGATAGATTAAAATATGTGGTATATAACATATATATATATATCAAAACAACATATATACATGATGAATGCATTCAAATTTTCAATTACATTTTTCAAACTAAAACAAAAATAAGAAAGTGTTCAAGTGTGAAACCATTCTTTGTAGGTCTCTGGGATGCACATCAAGCCTCACATAACTGCACACCTATGGCATACAGAAGCCCCAGTCCTTATGTCTCCCTGGATTGTAGAATGAGGGGGAACTTCAGTTTTCCTTCACCTTTGCTTCTATTTGCACAAGGTCCCAGTCCAAAGTGCAGACCATGATGCGTCTTGTCCACATCACACCGGCCACCATTGTGTCCCAGTCACCTGAAATATGATAGATACCCAGGAAATCTGTGAATGCTTCAACGTCCCCCCAGTGAAGTCTGTTCTGTCGTTTCTGTTGGAAGCTGCCCACATCACCTTGTGACATCACATCACTGAGCACAGTTGTCATCTCTACTGACTATAACCCTATCTGTCAAAGTGATGCCACCTCCCAGTGGGCAGCAAGGTATCTGGCTGGAGCCTGGGCATCACCAGCAGCACCACCTGAGGCCCATAGCTGAGCTGAGTTTCTCCATATTCCCTTTCTTTGGCTGAGAGGTATAAAAACAGCATAGACAAAGTTAGGAAATATAGGCATAAAAACTACATAGACAGATCTGGGAGCTATAGGTATAAAACTGCATAGACAGATCTGGGAACTATAGGTATAGATGGAGCTGGGAACTATACAGCTCAATGAGTAAGAGTGTCTGTTGTGCAAGCATGCATGCCAAGTTTCAAACCCCAGCATCCACATAAAAGCCAGGCATGGCCACATAAGCTTGTAAGACAAGCACTTGGGGAGGGAGGAGAGGCAGACAGGCAGAGTTCCAGGAGCTCAGTGGCCAGCCCGCCAGGCTGAAACAACAAGCTTCAAGTACAGTGAGAGAGCCAGCCTCAAGAGAATGATGAGGGAGTTACAGAAACACACTGACGTCCTCCTCTGTGTGTGCACAAACAGGTGCTTACACCTATACATACAAATGCACACATGCACGTGCACACACACACACACACTCTCACACACATATTTTTAGCCTAAGAAAACCTGCATGGACACTGCTAACACCTCACTGAACTGTGATAACCCTAAGTATGTCAGTTTTTATTCCCAATTCACCTTCTGCCTGAGACCTGGGAAGAGACGAGAAAGGTTTGGGATACTTTGCCACCCAAGACCAGAACCCAGAAGTTGAAAAGCCGGGCTTGTCATAACCTCCTTCTTTCCACTGGAGTGAGATCTTCTCCTGGGATTTCCTGGATCCTTTATGCAAATAAACCTTCTAGAAGCCCCCTCCCCTTTCCAAGCCTCTAGTTTGGTGCTCCAGATAGACACATATTAGACCCAGGAAGGGATATGGTTAGAGTCTCGATTGGGAGATCTTCAGCTCCCTATACAATTGAGTTCAAGGCTGTGTGGTATTCTTTCTGTGCAGAATCACATATTATCTCTGTGATAGACCACTGGGTGTAGGGACCATTGTTTAAAAGATTGTTATTTCCAATTCTGTCCCAGGAAGCCTAGGATACAGATAATGTAGAGCCACTCCGCAGCTCCTCTGTCATCTCATCTCCCCACTGAAACCCACGAGCAGATATGCCTAACTAGACTTGGATACAAAGAGTTCTCATGTTTATGGACTCATCTTGTCCTTGAGAAAGATGTCCCTTGCTGCTGGGATTCTGCCCCTTAGGGCTGAGAGAGAAAATTTCTACTGCTCTCAGCCACCAAGCTTGTGGTCATTTATCACAGTAGCAACTAATACAAAGACTTTCTGTGTTTGGGACCCAGCCTTGTCTCTAAGTCATTCCCAAGCCCAGCTTTGCTGCTTCCCATTGCCCTGGAGATAAAGAGAAGAGCTGGCACCTGTTGAGGGAGCTCGGTGCCCAGGCCCTGTCACTCACACCCACCTATCTCCTCAACTAATGCTCACAACAACGTAAAGGGGACATCAACAGCCACACAGTTTTGTCAGTAAAGATCTGCTGTTTGTTCAGAACCCCATAAAGGTAAATATTTGAGGTAGAATCCAATTCTAGATGCTATGCTCTTTCTTCTAAGCTGCAGCTACTTAGAAACTGTGAATCATTTTGACCCTTTCATTTCTGAAAGGGAAAAGACAAACGGAAGTAACCCTTTCGTGATGCCATTTCCACAGGAAACCAGAGTCTGACCCAGGCAGAATATCTAGTTTATCAGGGCCAGAAATCACCCATGGCTTCTCATTCAGGGAGTGGGAAGATGGGGTCCGTAGAACCTTTGGGTGACATTATCTAAGGGTCATCAGGGCCACAGGCATCCTGGTCTCCGCATCCCCCTAGGAGTGGCATATTGAGGAGAAAAGCAGGCCCACAGGAAGCTTCCTGTTCTCACTCAACAGTTCTCTCCCATGGAGCCAAAATGGGCTCCACTTCCTCCTTGGCAGCCAAGAGGAACAATTCCAAACAGTTAACAAATAGGACACAGAAAAAAAATACAACTTGCTCTTTGGCCACTAAATTAGCTTAATCTTTGATGTCTTCCCTGTACACCGCCATTTCTGGTCCGTGTTCCATCTGGGGTGGTCCTCCAGCCATACACTAATCAGGCCTTGTTCTACCATAAGGGAGGAGCCCATGACAGGTCTCAGGTTCAGCTGTTGGCAGGGGCATTCCTGACCCCTCCATCTGGATTGTAGCCCCAGCCCCTCACACTCAACCTCCTCCGAAATGCCTTCCGTCTCCGCAGGAGGGTGGCTCTGCAGCTAACACCAGAAGCACATTAACTCCCCAAAGCCTTTGGCCAGCCCACTCACCCACGTGCCTTGGAAGGCTCCCACTCTGAAGTGGCAATGTGATCCATCCTGTTCCGCAGCCCACACAGCACAGGGGGAAATTAATGACACTGACTGTCATTAATTTCAGAATGTCAGAAGCGACTCAACTAGACAGCAGCCGTCACAACAATGCTCTGGAAAGGAATGTCCCATTTTAGTCTTCAGTCAGAAAAGCGGAAGGGGTGCTGGGAGAGCGTGTGTGCATGCGTGCGTGCGTGCGTGCGTGTGTGTGTGTGTGTGTGTGTGTGTACAGAGAGATAGTACGCATATGTATACACACACAGGTAATGAAGTGCAAAGCCATTCGCCTACCAGCCGCAGCAGGACCTATGCTCTACCAACCCATCTGAAAACTAGGGATGAGGGTTGCTCTTTTGCTTGCCGTTTAAGTACTTTCCAAACACCAAAGGCAATGGACGGAGACATATTTGATTTAGAATCTCAACCCCTCCCCTGCGGTTTGCAGATGGGGACTTCTCAAGCCAACCCAATGCGAATGGAGCAGGCACAAGGACAGAGGAGGCCCCTCCGATCATCCATCACCCACTCCAGTGGTTCTGCTTCATTGCCTGCCCACCAGACCTCAAGAATGAAGACTGTTCTCTCTCCCTCCCTCTCTCTCTCTCCTGTCCCCGGCCCAACTCAGATTTACACGCCCTTAAACAATCTACTTCCTGAATCCAATTTCCTAACACAACCATTTACACGGAAACATGTAACGCTATTGAGACTTGGACCTTGCGGAAATGACATTAGGGTTTCCATGTCATGCTCAGAGAAGAGGAGACAAAGGGAAGTGACAAGATGGCGCTCTTCCCGTCTCCATGTCTCCCTTTCAAGGATGGGAGTTCTTTGTGGCATGTCTGTGCACACGAACACACGTGCACATGGTTGTGACGGGTGCAAATGGAGGCCAGAAGTCAACCTCAAACGCCATCCTTCTCTGTCCCTCCACTCCTCCTCCTCCATTTCTCTCTCTCTCTCTCTTTGACTGTTCTGCAGTGCTCCGAGTATGCTAGACTAGCTGACCAGCGAATCACAGGAACCTGCTGCCCGACCTCCCCGGCACTAGGAGGACACGCACATGCAACCCCGCCCTACTTCTTAGGATTCTGCGAATGGAACGCGTGTCCTCCAGCTTGCACACCAAGCCCTTTACCAACCAAGCCATTTCTCCAGCGCAGAATTTTTTTTAACAAGGCTATTTTTCACTTTAAGGAAAAACACAAAACAGGCAGTGTTTTGTTACAACAGGAAGAAAAACATTCCTCGTTTACCAGCCTACGACCATTTGCGCTCTCTCTCTCTCTCTCTCTCTCTCTCTCTCTCTCTCTCTCTCTCTCTCTCTCTCTCTCTCACACACACACACACACACACACGCACACACACACACGCACAAAAAGATGGTGCTGTTTCTGTTTGCCATGAAACAAAAGGACTAGCAAAGCCTTTGTTTTCAGAAGCAAAAGCCACAGACAGGCAGAATGTTGACTGTTTCCCTTCTCCCTATCTTAGAACCACAAAATACCAGAGAACGTGAGACCCTGAGGTCCTGCCCTGGTAACTGAGTCGTGAGGGAGGAACTCAGAAAGGCTAAACGGCTTGCTTTATTATTAGAGAGGCAAACTCACTACCAGTTTCTCAGAGGTGGCAGGCACTTAGGATCAGAAGAATAAATGTTTACATGAGTCCTTTGTTCACCTTTCCTCAGTTCGCTCCAGGAAAGAGTTCATATGGTCTTTCTAGGAGACCGCAAACAAGCAATGGCGCTAAAGAAACGTGAAGCAGGAATGCCTGGGTGTAGACGCCACGCACGTTCAGGTCTTAAACTCGCGCTCCACAAGTCTGCTGCTTGCTGCCTTGAGGACCCAAGACGAAGACTTTGAGAATTTACATTCACTGCACTTTTCTGGTCTGTTCTAAATTCTCGGTGGTGAACGATTTTCTACTTAGAACTTTAAATAACTACTGAGGAGGCGGCGGGGACTCGCAGGCCACGGGGTTTCTCGGTGAGGACTTGCAGGCCACACCACGGGGTTTCTCGGTGAGGACTTGCAGGCCACGGGGTTTCTCGGTGAGGACTTGCAGGCCACACCACGGGGTTTCTCGGTGTGGACTTGCAGGCCACGGGGTTTCTCGGTGGGGACTCGCAGGCCACGGGGTTTCTCGGTGGGGACTCGCAGGCCACGGGGTTTTTTGATGGGGACTTGCAGACCACGGGGTTTCTTGGTGTGGACTTACAGGCCACGGGGTTTCTTGGTGGATGTTGGCTTTTGTATTTCCTTGATTTTATTAAAACCTATGTATTCTTCTCTCAAGACCGCTGTCTTTCTATTTACCATTTGCTGAGGAACACAAACCGGGTTGAAAGAACCACTGAGCCTATGAGAGGCACTGGGTGGTCGGTGTCATGCACGGATGGCCTTGGGAATGTGCACAGATACCCCAGAAAAGGGTTATTTCTCCATCTCCGAGATCTGCTCACAAACCAGCAGCAACCACCCGGCTGGGAGTATGTCTAAAATGTGGACTCGTGGTGTTGCCCAGACCCCATCAATAAAGATAGGCCTCTTAGCATGACCTGGTTGATCTTCATCCATATTAACACGTGATACGCAAACTCACTGGCGCAGATACTTAAAATACAGAGGCAGAATAATTAAATAATGCCTGGGCCATTCAGTTCCCATCATTGTGAAGGTATTTTGGGGGCTGACTGTGTTTTTTTTGGGGGGAGGGGGAACTGGCTTGGCCGTTGTTGGTTTGTTTATTTATATTTTAGAGGTATCTGTCGCCACCGTCATTGATCTGCAGTGAGGAACATCAAATGAGAGTTAAATGAGGAAAAGGTGATTTTGGAGCCAATTTGTTTAGCCATCCTTGGCACACACTGACAGAGAGAGTCACCCCCAGGGGGCATAATTGTTCTTGAGAAGTGACTTTGTTGTAGAGAAAACTTTTGCTTCCAGAGGCACAAGCTACACAGCACGGCGTAGAATAGAAATATGACGATTATCCAGCTCATTTACTTGCTCTCCACAGCACACAAACCAATCCTAGTGTCAGGACCATAAAAATAAAATCCGAGGTACCGGAATCCTCCAGGTTAACTGCTAATGTGGCTCAGATAAACTAGGGTTCCAGCCAGCCTCCCACATCACACTTTGCAGACGGAAGCAGAGTACAAAGGGGGCACACACAGTACACATACAGGTGTGGGCAGGGAGGCAAGGGCACTTGTAACCCCAGTACAATGGCAGCATTCTGACTAACCATGACATAAGGCTTAGGCAGAGCCTCACCACCCCGGCTGTAAAGTGGTTATCACGTAGAAGTCAGCGTGGTCTGCTAAAATACAGACACAGAAATGGACCCAAGGATAATTGCTGTGGATTCCATATTGGGAGCAGAGACAGGAATGTCAGCAGAACACTCCACCTGGCTGGGTAGCAACACACTCAGGACTACAACGAAGAGTCCAACAAGAAAAGCAAGGAAAGCTTCGTTTCTTCTTCTTCTTCTTCTTCTTCTTCTTCTTCTTCTTCTTCTTCTTCTTCTTCTTCTTCTTCTCCTCCTCCTCCTCCTCCTCCTCCTCCTCCTCCTCCTCCTCCTCTCACTCCCCCTCCTCCTTCTTCTTCTGACTACAGACCCTCAGACCCTGCCTGATTTTTCTATGACCCTGGCCTGTCAGAGTAAACAACTTGTTTTCCTATGCTTGCAGCTGCTCTGAGCACGAGACCCTCATGAGTTCCAGATGGGCAGGGGAGTGGTTTCTGGTGGGCTTGCAGCTGAAAAATCCCGAGGGCTGGGGCGTGGTCACTGATCAGGGAGAGCACTCTATAAGCTGCCCTGGAACACAATAAAATTGGAATTCTTGTTTCGAAAGTGACCCGTATCTCTGTGTGTTTTCATCTCCAGCCCCTTGCCTGACTCGCGAACTGTCTGTAGTGCAGGCGCTACATTCTTTTTCTTTTTTTTTTTTTTTTTTTTTTTTTTGGCCACATTTGTTCAAACAAGGTATGGCAGGCCAGCTGGAAGATATGTCAGTCAAGGACGAGGCTCTCTGCTCAGAGGTATTTCTGTCGCCTGGACATGACAGCTTCTCAAAACTAAATATAAGGGAAAATTACAGCTAGATTTCCTGGGGGCATGGAGTCTGCTCTGATTGCAATTTAGAAAGCCCGTAGATTACATGGCTTTTGTTCGGTCCTTCCCAAGCAACAAGGGCCTTTCAGGTACATCCCATCTACTGTTTATTGGAAGGGGGGGGCAGTATCCTCCTGGGCCCCTGACTTTGGACTATAGGGGAGCTCAGATATCCATGACATTGACTACAAATGTTTGCACATACTGACATGTTTTAAGTTAATTCTTTGTGTCTTTCATATCATGGCTCCTGATTCCACCCATCTCCAATCAACCAAAATAAAATAAATTTAAGAGGCAAAGACAGGGTGAGGAAGAAGGGGAGCATCTCGTCATGGAAGCTGCAGTTGACACAGGGAGCCGTGCAGCAAACCCCTTTGTCCCTATATTATTACCTGCAGGTGTTTATCATGAAGAATCATTGGTCTGGGTCGAGGCCCCTGGTCTCTGCTGCACCATCAACACTGGGCTCTCAATGGGACTCTTCTGGACATCCTGTTCCTGTCCTGTGTCATGGAGATCCTGCAGCCCTGGTTCCACAGGACTGATACCCTGCCCCCTGGGCTCCAACAGACCACAGATGGAGTGGGTGTTGGGGTGGGTCAATACATAACCCTCATTCTGGGCCTGGGTAGTTGCAGGGTTGTTCAACCCACCAGCTCTCTGGTGTGTTCTCCAGCATTGCCCTGGCTAGTTTACCCCTTGCAGCAATGAGCAAGGGGTGGGGCCAGTTCTCCTGATTTCACGCCCTCAGGGTCAGTTCTCCCACACCTACTAAAACCTTCCTGGCCAGCGCTACTGTGCTGCCCAGGCGAGGTAGAGGGGACACCCTCTGAGTGCTGCAGCTCATGA
This sequence comes from Chionomys nivalis, assembly GCF_950005125.1. Classification (NCBI taxonomy): domain Eukaryota; kingdom Metazoa; phylum Chordata; class Mammalia; order Rodentia; family Cricetidae; genus Chionomys; species Chionomys nivalis. The sequence goes on along the minus strand of NC_080109.1, from coordinate 25,282,894 downwards.
GAGGCAGGGACAGCTCTCCTGCTCACTAGACCTCAGGACCAGCTCTCCTCAGGTGTGGAGGAGGAGGAGGGTATCTCTCCCCCACCCACGCTGCTGCAAGACTCATGAGTAATGGGGACAGCTCTCCCGTGATTACAACTTCAGGGCTGGTTCTCTCCCACTTCTGCCAACAGAGTTGGCTCTAAGGCACTGCCTAGGCAAGGGGCGGGGCTCCTCCCCCCCCCCCATGCTGCAGTCAGTAAGGGGCTGGGTCAGGTCCCTCGCCTGCCTGCTGCAGGTGATGAGGGTCGAGGGGAGGAGGGACTCTTTCCCTCACCCATGCTACCACAGGGCACACGAAGGGGGTGTGACCTGGCTCTCCTTTCTCACCCTCTCAGGGCCAGCTCACCTATGCCCCTGCAAACAGGGTCAGCTTTATTGTCAGCCCAGGAGAGGTATAGGAACCTCTCTCCTGAGCGCTTCAGTCAGTGAGGGCCAGGACCAGCTCTCCCTAGGGTTACCGTCAGTGAGGGGCAGAGCCAACTCTGTACAGCCCAATCCTCTCAGTCTTTGGTAGTCTCAGGAGCCATGGACATCAACAGAGACCACGGCTCTGTCACAGCCATGAACCCAGACATGGGCCCTGGCAGAAGCCCGGGCCCAGACATCATCATAGCCCTGGGTGGCAAAGAAGCCACTCACCTCAACCTTATCTCTTTCACCTCTTTCTGTCCACAGGACATGAACCATTCCCTCTCTCTCTCTCTCTCTCTCTCTCTCTCTCTCTCTCTCTCTCTCCCCCACTCCCTCTCCCTCCCTTCCCCCCCCATACCACACCAAACATTTGCTCACCACAGAAGTACCTGTCTGGCGCCTTTGTCCAGGTAGACCAGTGTTTTCTTCTCAGAGCCGGGGGGGGGGGGGGCAGACCTCCCCAGGCCCTCATGTGGGTCTCCTTGTGCAGCTTAGAGTGTCACGACCCAGGGCAGGACCATGCTGCCTCATCACAAAGAGACCATAGTAGTGCCCAAGCCACCTGGCATCTGGCGGGTTCCTGGTTGGTGCGGAGATGTGACTAGAGACCTCTCTCAATGGGCTGTGATCCGTTGAGTTCCGCCACCCATACTGACATTTTCATAAAGAGATATATTGTTTTCATCAGATTCTCATATAGATCAATGATTCACAAACGGTTAAGAATCACAGTTAAAGCCTAGCATGGTGATGGTGCACTCCTTTAATCCCAGCACTCGGAGGGTGGGGAGGGAGGGATCTCTGAGTTCAAGGCCAGCCTGGTCTACCGAGCAAGTTCCAGTACAGCCAAAGCTATAAAAAAAAAAGGGGGGGGGGTTGGTGGCACACATTTTAATCTCAATCTCAATCTTTTGGAAGGCAGACAAAGACAGTGTGAGTTCTATATAGTGAGTTCTAGATTATACAGGGCTACACAGTGAGAACCTATCTCAAAAAAAAAAAAAGTGGGGGAGAGATGGTCTGGTACTGTCTGCTCTTCCAGAGGACTCAGGTTCAATTCCTAGCACCCACATGGCAGTTCACAACTCTCTATAAAACTCTAGTACCAAAGGATCCAGTACCCTCTTCTGGCCTTCACAGGCACCAGATACACATATGATATACAGACACACATGCAGGCAAAATACTCATAAATATAAATTTAATTTAATTAGACAGAGTCTAAGAACACAGATTGGCAGTGAAGTGTGTCGCGCAGCCCTGGCTTCAATCCTCAGCACCACAGGAGAAAATCAACAAGTAAATGATTCAATTGACTGAAATTGCTGTGAAGGGTGAAGCCCTTTCTGCGAAGCTCTCACTTGCTGACGTCACTCAGTTCTCCTAAAACCCCAGCAACCAGGATCAACTCAGAGCTACAGCTCTCGCCGCAAAGGGAATACGGAAGTTTCTTCTGGAACCGAGCATAACCACAGCTGTAGAACACAGATTTGGGTTGCCCGAAGATCCGTGTTCCGACGTAGTGATAGTTTTATGCTTCTATAGTACAAAGCAAGCAATAAACCAAGCTTTATTTTTTTTTAATTCAATGGTGGAAATATCAGGTGGATAGTTAAAGCAAAGAAGAGAAACCTCTGTTGTAGATCTCAAATGGTACAGGATGACATTCTTAACCAGTCCAAAAAGGGTTTGACCTGATAGTCTTGAGGATGTCAGGTCACACACAGAGGTGGACAATGGATGAGTATTAAAGGAACAAAAAATAGACCAGGCAACTGGCTCCAAACCAGCAACATTTCTGACCTCCACAGTCATACATGCCCTGGTCACTGGACCTGTCCTGTAAAATCTTTAACAGTGTATGACCTTGTTTTTTTTTTCTAGAAACTTCAGTCGGTACTTGATCACTTGGTATTTTATTTTAATAGAAATATAAATTGCAAGATGTACAAAAGAAGACACAAAAGAAAGTCAGTGTGATGATGAGCGTGACTCAGCTGGCCTCTGAAGAACAAAGCTGAGCCCAGACATTAGAATTGGAAGGAAGGCCATTCGAGCTAGATGCGATGGGCAGGAAGAAGCAGGGCAGTGGGAAAGGCTATAATGCTATAACAGAGGGCATCCCCTCCTCCTATTGACTGAGGTAGAAATCACGAGACTTAAGTGCATCCAAGGATCAAACTTCCAGACCATTTAGTCTTAAATTTCCTGTCACCCAACCCTACTGCAACCAAAGAATAACCTCGCCTATCAGAGACCCTGACAGAAATCCCGGGAGCCGCTTAATGCCAATATCGATTCAAGTGAGTGCATCTGCTTCCTCCTAATGCATAACAAGGAGGGAAGGTGGGTTTACTGCAGGTCAGGAGGAAGTCAAGAGCTTACCAAAGGTCTCAGAGCCCAGCCAGCCACGTGCAGCATCTCTAGAAAGAAAAGATCATCCGTTAAATATGTGGGGTTTAATGCATTGCTCATCCCCCAAGACTGGCCCTACCTCAACATAAATAATACCTGGAGACTAGAATATTGCATGCACACTGCAACACATTGAATCAGGCTTTTAGACACGCATGGACTGTCGGGACATCCTGTTGCCTTCTGAAGCAGAAAAGCCACTCAACAGAGGGAATGTAAGCAGAGAATGCTATGTAATTGAATTGTGGTTTTATGCCCTGTGCCTAACAGAAACCAAGGCCTATCCCTTGTACTGGGGCCTCCTCTCCTCCGCCTTGGAGAAACCCCAGACACCGATCTGGGCCATCACTGTCAGCCACAGATCCGTCAGTGGTGTTATTTTTAGCAGCAAACTCTTTTTTAAAGGATATTAGTATTAATCAGACAAGCACTCCAAAGATACTTCTCACTGGCTCATGAACTAATCTACTTCTTTAATAAGCCAGTCTAACTTAGCATCCCTGGGAACAACTGAGATTTTTGTTGTTGTTGTTGTTTCCCACAAATAGAAGGTGATAAAATATTTAAAAAGTAAAGGGGTATGGTATTTACCTTACTAAAGTAGACTGTAAGTTCCTGGAGGGAAGGGATAGGAGTGGTGGTTGGTTGATCTAATATATATTAAGTCCTAACCATCTTCTTGGGCCCTACAAGTAAATGTATCAATAGACTTCATCACAAGAAGAAGAAAAGGACATGTTGCTCTTTTGGAAAAAAATATTCCCTTTGATGCCTTCTTTCCTTCAGCTGATTACCAATGTGAACAAGTCATTGCCATTCTAAAACACAGGGAGTAGAAAGTGCTGTGTTCTATATCACAGGGAAAAAAGTAATCTCCTCTCTCTCTCTCTCTCTCTCTCTCTCTCTCTCTCTCTCTCTCAACAAGGTGGTAAGCAATGGGAAAGCTGGGGTGGGGAGGAAGTGTGAGAATCATTACTCCCCAAAACATTCCACTTTCAAAGCACACAATGTCAAAAACTGTGCATAGTGATGAGATTTCATACTTAGTATTTCTCAAGCCACAGTTCCGACTGCAATGGATGTGCTGTCTAAGGAAACCTAAAAATATTTTTTTAAAAAAAAAAAAACACGAGGAGAGGCAAATTTCTAACAGTTACTGTTAAGACCAGCAAAGCATGCCTCTAAATAAATCCCTGCTGTGTCCACCAGCAAGTCACCTGAAAGAAATATCTGTAGTCAATGACAGCGGACTAAGCGGGTTGTTTTCCTCCAACCACCCACTCGGGGACCCCCTTCCGGGAGAAGGAAGTACCCCCACAGGCTCCGGCCACTCAGCAGTGCCCAGTTGGCAGCTTATCTCCCATTCTGCAGTGGCTATGTTTTATGAACACATCTAATTTGGTTTAATTTTTTTAATCCATAAAGGCATTACTGAAGAGTCCAGGCTGGTAACAAGATGAACCGACGCCATCCAAAGCAGAAGGAAAAGCTCCCGGGGCAGGGCGAGGGTTTGCTCCAATCTCTGGCCGGTCCTCTTGACGGCTCTCTCCTCTCTGGGTCCCTCCCCAAGGTACCTATGTTTCCCTTTCAGCATGTTCTTTCCCCTAGTGCCAAAGATTTCCTGTTGCTTCCTGGCTCTGTGTGTGTGTGAGAGAGAGGGGGGCGGGGGTCTATTGCCTCTTTCTAGCCTTACGTCCCAATTACTGCATCTTGTACCATGATAGATTAATACACTTCTATACATAAACATTGCCTTTTTTTCCCCCAAGGTCTCATGCAACCCAGGCTTGTTTCAAATTCACAATGTAACCAAGGATAACCTTGATCTCCGACTCCCCACACCTAGCCTAGAGAGCTGGGATTAGCACGCCATACAGGGTCCACTTTATGCAGTGCTGGGGATCAAACCCAGCGCCTCACGCAGGCTTGGCAAGTATTTTACCAACTGAGCTTCGTCTCCAACCCCCAAACAGACCTGTGTTGTTTTTACTTTGTTTTGTTTGAGAGTCTCTCTCACTCCAGTCCTGGCTGGTGATGTAGCCCACGATAGCCTCAAGTTCATGGCGGTTCTGACTCAGTCTCTCAAGTGTTAGAACTACAGCCGTGAGCCAGAGTCTCAGATATCCCAGAATTCACTCTGCTGCCGTAAACTCTTGCCGTTCCTGCCTTCACTTCCCTAGCACTGGGATATGAACGCGCATCCCCGGACTCGGTTGGCAGACGTAAAGTTAGGGATCCAACCCAGGGCTCCATTTACGCTAAGCAAGCGCTCTACTGACTGAACTACAACCCCAGTCTGCTCTCCCTGCCTCTAACATTGCTCTCTAACGAAAATATCCAGCACTGACTGAATTTAAAAGAAATCACTGAAGAGCTGGTCAGGGAGCCCAGCCGACTGGCTGGGTCGCCAGTGTCTTATCTGTGGCCTTCCTTTGAGTTCAAGTTCAGGCAGGTAACTAGCCATAATAGGAGAGGATTTTTTCTTTCCCTCAGAGAACAAAGGAGACTCTGAAATCATCCCATGCCGTTTACGTAACAAGCCACGTACCAGATATGGTTTTAAGGGATTTGCAAACCTGGCTCACTTCCCCCTCACTACAGCCCCGAGAAAAGGGTTTCATTCTCCCGATTTCCCAGAAGACCAAGCACAGTAAAGTGCGACAACTCGCCCAAAGCCACATAACTGGAAGGCAGCTGTCAGAATGTCCACACAAGTAGTCTGGTTCCAAAGTCTGTTCTTAATTTTTTTTTTCAATTTATTTACATGTGCGGGGAGAGGGGATGCATGTGTGTTTCACAGCACACGGGTAGTCAGAGCTAGCCCGCTGGTGTGCTGCCTGGTGACCCAAGTTCAGCTCCGGGACCCACAGGGTAAAAAGAAAAACCAAAGTCCACTCTTTTAACCGCTGCTCGCTGCTATTTACGAGCTGTCTTTGGCTAAAGGGTTGGGGGATGGGGTGCTTGCATCCTCTTGTGTATGCCTTCTGTCCACTATTAAAGTCAATTTCCCTCTCTGGGAGGAACTAGATAATTTGTGAGCCAATCAATTATTACCCCATTTTATTTCTCCGACTGGGTAAATATTTACCCTCCTGTGCAAATCAAGTGTGCTCAAGATTCAAGAGCACTGTCTTGCCTTTAACATATGTGCCGACTGGAGCTCCTCCAGAACAACCCTTCCCGTATCGTCCAGCTCATTTCTTTTGCCAGTCCACATACATACCCATCATGTTCCCTTTCCAGAGAGCAGCTGTTTTGTTCCTAATGCTAGGAGTACACTCTTGTTCTAGGCAAGCACTCTCCCTCTTAGAATGGGTCCAGCTCCCCGAAATAGCTTGGGGGTAGCCATGGTGCTCAAGACGGTGGTTTCCCCATCCCCTGCGTGCTAGGATTACAGGTGAGAGCCATCACACCGAGAAAGAGGCGGTGGGGAGAAAGGAAGAAGGGGGAGCCTCTTAAAGAACTGTTTAGTCTCGAGGGCTTTGCCCTACTTCTCAGCAAGGTTTAATATAGCAGCCATCGCGCCCAGACAGCCCTGGAGCAGCCAATACAGAAGCCAGGAGGCCTACACAAAGGAGAAGGAACACTACTCTCAGCCGCCCTAGCCTGTGATAATCACATGGCCCCCCAAACGAAAGCAGCCAAAGCAAACACCAAGAAGTGGCAATTGGGGGGACTCTCTTCTCCTCTGCTTGGAGTCAGAATATTTTCCTACTGCAGGACTGGTATTTCTGAGTGAAGTTGCTCCCAAAGTACGCTGTGCTTTCGAATTGTAAAACCCAGAGGCCCCCAGGATCTTTGCCTCCCTTCAAAAATGGATGGTTCTGCTTTTCATTTAAGGTGCAGTTTAGAAAGAAGCAGCCTGTGAAACCAATTAACTAATTGGAAATCACTTAATGACTGTGGCAGCGTTTTGGGTTTCTGGCGTTGGTTCACAGCAGTCAGGAGAAATTGCTTTCCAATATTATGATAAGGTAAGCCGTGGAGGTCTCACGGGGGCGGCTGACGGCAGCTGAGAGAAACAATCAACCCTAATATGCCCAGCAAAATAATGGAGACATTATAACTCGGAGCTCAGCAATTGTAAAGTAAAGCAAAACATAAAAAATCCAAAGATACGCGGGGATCTGCTGAGAATGAACACGCAGCCATAGTCCTTTGTAACGATATCCGAGAGTCTACCGTCTTCCACACACATTACACTGTGCAAACTGCCCTCTCTGAGCCAGCCGGGCGCGTGCAAAAAGAGGAGTGGCGTGCGGGTGGAAAAGAAAGAGAGTAAATGCCCACCCCGGAACAATTGTCCAATTAATTGTTTGAGTATGAATACAGTCATTGTTCACATTAGGGAAATAATCTAGCTAATTGCTCAAGAGTTAGCAGAGCCAGAGAAAATAAATTAGCCCAGGCGCAACGTTTCCTGTATTTGCCATTTGTTTGTTTCAAGGTGGCAAATCTTCTCTTTGCATATTTCCGAAGGGTTTATTTCATTAGCGCTAAATCATCACCGCAGAAAACAACAGCAGCAGCCCCCGAGGCTTCTCATTCCTTTCCACTTCATTTTAAAGGGAGACGGGGGACCTGCACCGTCAAAAGGGTTTCAGATTGCTGAAGTGGCCATTACCCAGGGTTTCAGATCGACTTTGAGCATGGGAATTCTCTCCATTCCCGCTTGGTCTCAGTTTACTCTGCTGTAGAATGGATTGCTAATAAAAGTGGATACTCGGCAGATGGTCAGATTTTGTGAACATGAAGGTACTACCCATTCTTCAGCCATGATGAACTTTCACTTCTCCTCCCCTTTGCCACCGTACGCATGGGCAACAGAGGAAAGCATGACTACTGTTTTCCAACCAGAAAGAAATTCCAGAGCTGGAGGGATGGCCCTGCTAGCCATTAATAGCACCTACTTCTGCAGAGGACTGGAGTTAGGTCCCCGACATCTTTATCAGCTACCTCAAAACTACTTGTCACTCCAGCTCCAGGGGATCTACCACCCTCTTGAGGTCTCCACAGGTATCCACATGAATGTGTGTTTACACACACAGAGAGTGGAGGGGGGAGAATCTTTCCTTAAAAAGGAAATTCAATACACACCCTTGCATTGGGCGTGTATTTCACCCCCACTGTGTTGATTCCTCTCCACTTGGCACAGCCTTAAGTGGTTGCCACTGTGGTTTAAATGTGAAGTGTTCCCAACAAGCTCGTGTCTTGAACACTTGGTCTTTAAAAGGTGGGCACTGGCTCTCAGAAAAGAGTCACTGGGGCAGACCTTAGAAGATTATACTCATCCCTGGTTCCAGTCCCTGCTGTCTGCTTTCAGGTCCACTGACACAGACACACAGACACAGACAGAGACACACACACAGAGACACAGGCACACAGACACACACATACAAACACAGACACACACATATAACACAGACACACACAGACAGACAAACAGACACACACACACACACGCTCTTACACACAGTAGTTCTCCTGCAATGCCTTCCCACAGAGTGGACTGAAACATCTCTGAAACCCATGAGCCAAAAACAACCTTTGATCCTTACACTGTTAGTGTCAGGTACTTTTGTCATAGGGACATGAAAGTAACTAATACATTCGCTATGTACTTGGTTATGACCAGAAAGCAGAAAGGATGGCAGACTTTCCCTTCGTGATAGCATGGTGTATAAAGACAAGTGTTGTTTCTGTAAGTCACTACGCCAAGCACGAGATGACATAATACTTTCTTCTCTTCCTCTTCCTCATTCAACAAAGACGTCTCTAGAAGTTTACACATGAAAACGCTTAGGGTAAATGGGCAATACTAAAACTATAGATAAGAGATAGTTCTCCGTTTATATACACCCTGTAATTGGGGAAAATGCTACGATTATTTCTTTTCTTGAGTCTTAAATTCCAACTTGTATTCCAGAAAGTAGCAAGCTATATTAATATCAAAATGCAGATGGTATGATTTTCAATTACCAATTTAAAAAAAAAAATGGTCCATAGGGACTGGGAAAATGACTGTGTCGGTAGGAGCACTTGCTGCACAAGTCTAATCCCCAGTACCCATGTAGCTAGATGGGTCCAGGCACACCCACCACCCCAGTGTCGTGAGGAACGCAGAGAGAATCAGTGGAACCTGTCAGCTGGAAACCTAGCTCCAGGTCTCAGAGAGAGAGAGAGAGAGACTGTTTCAAAGGACACCTGACCCTTCTCTAGTCTGTGCACACACTTTTGTGGGCCTGAGCTCCTGTGCACACTCATGCACATACACCGTTTATATTCACACTCACAAAAAAAAAAAATCAGCAAGTAAACACCAAGCCTACAGCGAGGGTGAGGCTGCCCTAATAGAAGCAGGGTGGTGGCACACACCTATAATCCCATCACCCTGGAGATGGAAGCAAAAGGATCAGGAGTTCAAGATTATCCTCCACTACATAGCAAGTTCAAGCCCAGCCTAGGCTAAAGGTGACCCTGTCTCAAAATGATCATAATCGTAATCATGATAATTTCCCAGATGTGAAATAAAAGGAAAATATTTCAGCCATCTTTGTGAAAGCAAACCTCCAACATTTCAGAGGAGAGAATCTTGAAAATTAACTTCGGGTGTTTCAGAACATTTTCCAGGATGACACGGGCTAAGAAAAGCATGCAGTTCAATGGACAACATTCGGAGACCGCCCCCCTGACAGTGCGCTGCTCGCTGGCCAGAAGGTGAGGCTACTCCTATGAAGACAGGTTAAATGCCAGCGCGTAGCCTTGTTTGCAAAGCTCTGCACTCTGCAGCTTAAACGTCCCTGCTTAACAAACGGTGAGCAATTTAGCCCTGCTCACAAAGACAAGACCAAGGCCAGGGTCTAACAATAGCTCTCCTCTCTCTCCAAGTCCTTGAATTAGCAAATGTTATTACAAAAAGAAAATATGCTTTTATCTAGGTTGCTACTTTTCCCTGTGCTCATCTGCGGCTTTGCCTATAAGCTCACAGTGCACAGTTAAATTGGACAATTACCAAGCGAGAAGTACATAATTAATGAACAGTCCCTATATATGTTTGGAAAACTGTGACCCAACCACGGAACAGATAGCACCACCACTAAAATAAATGACTTGTTCCACTCATTACCTGATCAGCATTTGTTTAGAAGTTCCTTGGTGCCCTATCAAAATTCTAATCAGTTCTATTTAAATTACATTTTTTTTTGCACAGCATTGTTAAAAATGCTAATTTATGCTTAGAACCGAACGGCTTTATTTCTTACCTCCTGAAGAAACGGATGAATAAAAACACACTTCTACGGGGCATAGAAGATTATCAAGGGTTCAACGACTATTGGATTTTGCACTTGCCAAAACACATCCTGCAAGGCAGAGTTGGAGCTTTCAGAAACAACGAGGATGCCCATCTCCACGGGGAGAGGGGGACACAAGACTGTTAGTGCAGCATCGGCCACCACCCCTGAGACATGGCTTTTAGAATGGGACCAGTTTTAGGAGTATGGAAAGACAGACAAGCCTCAACTGCTGCTGCAAAGTATCTTGGCAATCGCGATGGCTGCTTCAATCTCTAGGCGTGCAGAGGGAAATCTCCAGGACCAGTATCCCACTTGTTCATGGCGATGCACCCCATGGAGGTCCACTGGTAACCCCACATCTCTTTTTCACTATTAGTTTGGTATCCAAACGTGGGACCAAAGTGGCCCTCTAAGCAAGGAGAGTGGCCTCACACAAGGCAAGACTCAAGAACCGTTTTCACAGCCAGGCTGTGGTGGCCTTTAATCCCAGCACTTGGGAGGCAGAGACAACTGGATTTCTGTGAGTTTGAGGCCAGCCTGGTCTACAGTAGTTTCAGGACAGGTTCCAAATATACAGAGAAACCCCATCTCAAAAGAATCAAAAAAGAAAAAAGGAGCAGTTTTCACTTTTTCTGACATACAAGTAGGAGAGAGAGAGTAGTCAAGAGACTAGCATCTCTGACTTGAATGAAGACCTAACATTCCAGCTGGGGCCAGGTTGTGCACTTGGCCAAGGTCCTCCCTGTTGGAAAGCTGGCTAATCTCAAGCCACGCTAAAGAGATAGCGGGAAGAGTTAGCACTGTGATGAGACGCTGTCCCCTCTGTCCCTAGTACAGTAACTTGCAGAGACACAGGGCTATACAACATGGAAGTTGTAATTTCTCCCTTTCTTCTCTCTCTTTCCTAAGCGTGCTTTCCTTAACACGTTGGACTTTTTTTCTCCAACATTTTGAACTTCTTCACCCTCTCCCTCAAGCCTCCCTCCCTGGCCCGTGTCTCACCAACATGCAGCTTAAAAGGTGGCAGTTTTATGTTTGGTTTGGTTTGGTTTTTGCCTTCACTCTTCTATCCTCGTCTTCCAGGCAACTGCTTAAGTTTACAGTTTATCTGCCCTGGGGTTTTTCTTTTAAACAGAACCATTTTTCCTTGAGCGTCCATGTGAGCCCGTTCATAAATTCTCTTATTAATGAGCTGAGACCCCTAAGAGGGGGCCCAGATTTTCCTGTATCGTAAGGTCAACCACTGTGACCTACAGGTGGTCCAGACATATCCTAAGTCATTGAGAATCCAGAAGACCTCAGAATAGGGAGACGACTGTGAATAGCGTTGTGGAACTTGCTAGAAAGCTGCTAATGAGATTTTATAGGCCATAGCTATACGGCTTAGCAGGGAACTTGCCTAGCATGTCTGAAGCCTTGGGGTTAATCCCCAGCCCCACAGAAACCATGAATAGTGGGGACTGCTTGTAACCCCAGTGCTAAGCGGGTAGAGACAGGAGGATTAGAGATCTAGACTCATCTCTCACTAGCTATATAATGCATTCAAGGCCAGCCTGGGCTACCTGAGACTCCATCAAAAAAAAAAAAAAAAAAACTTTCATAAAATGCCTTATACAGACAGTATCATGCTCCCTAGCCAGCCTAGGCTCCACATCTGTGGAAGTCAGGGAGCCCTGTCATTTTTCAGCTTGGAGTGGGCGGCATCAAATTCAGAATTCATTGCAGAAGTTTTCTGTAAGCTGAGGAATTACCTTGAGAGGATTGAATTTCCAAGTGCCTGCCAGCAGCTGCCTGGATGCCTAGGCCACCTCAACCATCCCACACCAGCTGGTCTCCGGTGGAGAGGGGGCAAAGTAAGGCCGGATCAGCCTGGCTTAGGGCCACATGGCCAGAGGGGTAGAAAACAGAGGTTCACACAGGCATTTAACCTTGATTAAGCAGTGTGCTATGGCTGAGGCTTAAAACAAGGCTGGAACATTTTCTCGCTTATTATCACCTTGATAACCTGTTCTTGTAGCTGGGAAGGAGTGTCACAAAGGAGGGGGGCAGAGGGGAGCCACCAGAAGGGAGGGCGGGCCGCAGGACAGGAGTTGCTGTTTTCAGAGAGTGTGTTGGGAAGAAAGGAAAGACGTTGTGCTCTGCGTTGTTCTCCTTTTAAATAAAAACTGTTTTTCCAGGCTGCAGAGCTAATAGCTCCATGGGAAAGGGGAGAGAAGAATGGCTTTCATTCATTTGCTTTGAAACCTATTCAGCATGGTTTGAAAGCAGAATTTCCCTATGAGATACCTACAGCATGGTGGAGTTTTTACAAGATCTGAGGAGGAGATCTTGCTGGAGAGGGAGCAGAGACGGGTGAGGTAAGGCAAAGCCTAGCAATAGCCACGTTCAGGTCATTGTGGGAGACAGGAACCACCTCCATCCATCCACAGAAAGTGGCTGCGAAGCCACCAGCAGCCACAATCCTCAAGGCAACAGCAACACAGGCCTTCCCCCTCTCCATACCCTCCTCAAGGGACGCTAACGAGGTAGGAACCATGGCTGAAACCAACGCTGAATGGATTGGGGTTTGGTTTTGTCTTTTGGTGTTTGTACATGTGTGTATAGTGTATATGTGTGCATGATTATGGGTGAGTATATGTGTTCCAGAGGTTATAGCGGGTGTTTTCAGCCAACACTCCACCTTTGAAACAGAATCGCTCACTGGACCTGCCATTCACCAATTGAATCGACAGTCTGGGCAGCAAGCTCTGCGAATCTACCCATCTTCAACACCCAAGCTCTAGGGTAACAACTCATGCAACAAAAGTCAGCTTTTCTGCAAGTGCAGGGGATTCAAACTTGGGTCCTTATATTTGTGTAGAAAAACTGCACCCACTGAGCACCTCCCCAGCTCTGAGACATGAAGTTCTACAGTTCTCTTCGAAACCGTAACGGTGGATCCTGACTTTGCTAAACAGTAGCTGGAAGGCTAGCTCAGTCAGTTAAGTGCCTGCTGCATAATCGTGAGGACCTGGGTTCAGATCCCCATCTAAAAACCAGTGTGGGGTTTAGTGTTCGTAATCCCAGCAGACACAGCCTGATCCCTAGGGCTCATTAGTTAGCCAGCCTCGCTGAACTTGTGAATTCCAAGTCTAGGGAGAAATCCTTTCTCCAAAGAACAAGGTGGAAAATAATTGATGAAAACAGCCAACATTGACCCCTGGCTTCCACATGTATGTGTGTGTGTGTGCATACATACCCCACCACCACTCCTGTTAACACAGACCTATTTGAACTAAGTGCAAATCAAAGTTCCGTGATGGGTCTGTGCGTCCCTGCAGCTCCGCGTACCAAATGACTCACATGCCTGCCCATCACTCTGCTGCCTGAGTGATAGCACTGAAAGTCAAAGCCAATAAAATTGAGTCAGTGGATTAAGGCACTTGCTGCCAGACCTGACAACTTGAGTTCGACCCCCAGTACCATGGTGGAAGGGGAAACAGACTCTCACAAGCTATCTACCCTCTGACCTCCACAAGCACGCACGTGCACACACACTCAAATAAACAACTGTAAAAATACAAATTTTGTTAAAGACAGGAAGTCCAAAATATGATATTTGATAATTCCAAAGTCCTTTTATTATTTAACACTTGAGTTAGAGAATTTAACTTTTCCAACCTAAGAAAGAAAATCGAGTCACTGAGGGGATGTGCATTGTAGACTTTGTTTGATACCAGATTTTCAGAGGCTGTCAGGCTTGCTCACCAGTGTGGCTCTCTTCCTACTGTCCTGACAGGAATTCAACAGTAACTCAGTAGCCACGGTTTTCCCGAGTCAATCCAGAGCAAATGACGAGGGAATTTCACAAGAGCACAGTTACCTTTGGTTTCGGGCCCACAAAAGGGGATGTTCTCAGTGAAGACGTTGCTTATATTAGACCCACAAGGAGAGAGGCCGAAGGAAAAGAGGCAGTCCATCTGGGAGATGACTCGTTGACTATGTCTCCGCTGAGCCTCCATCCTCGGAGCTGACGAACTGTTGAGGAAGCAGAAATGGGACCCTATGATGTAGCACCGGGGGCCTCCTTTCAGCCTGCAACTGGCAATTACTCCACATCACATATACCTTATTGCTCAATCGTCTTAGCAATTACTTAAAAGACAAAATAGGTCATGACCGTTAAGCTTGAAGAAAGCATAAATCTGTAAAAGATACTTAAGGCTCTGGATTCCATATAACTCAAAGCCTCTTGCTTATTCAGAGCCATGAAGAGATTTAATATGGGGTATTACGAGGATAAGCATCTTCCTAATTTAACTGTATAAAATTAGGTATATTACACTTTATTAGAAGTCATGAAAAATCAGAAGGGTCTTAATTTGCTATAAAATCAGTACAAGCCAGTGTGATGTGACCAATCAACACATCAAATCAATTTTAAGTGGCATTGATAGAGATCTAGTCCAGGAAAGAAGTAATAATTTTTTCTGTATTGTGGTCAGATGTCAACACCATTCAGGGAAGAGAGTTCATACCATCTCTACTGTCGAAGTAGGGATTTGAGTGAGTCAAGTGATTCATGCTTTGTGTCCCCATCTGAAAATGGAAATAACAACAGCTGACAAACATGTTCCCCTAAAATTATAAAATCAAATGAGTCAGTTCCCATAAAAACATTTTTGAAAATCACTAAGAGCCATTGTACCGGACATCTGCTGTTTGCTAACCAACAACCATCCGCCTCTTACTGACAACCACAGCCCAGTATTCCTCGGGTAGCCTCGGTTCCACTCTTCACCAGATGCCAAGTCTCAGGCCCACTGAGACCACCCATCAGCCTATGAACAGTCATGCCACCCAATCACAGCCTGCAATGCCTACAGACACCATGCCAGGGCTCCTGGGGGAAGATGCTGGCTTTACTTAGCTGTGTTTGGTCAAATAGGAAGATGAATGTCACAAGACCTTCAGCGACTCAGGGAAATAGCCTAAGGATGAAGCTGCACTGTACTGAGCTTGGTGGCTCAAGCCTGTAATCCCAGCTCTTGGACAATGGAGGCAAGAAGATCAGGAGTTCAAGATCGGCCTCAGCTGCATAAGAGTTTGAGCATAGGCTAACAAAATCTTATCTCAAAACAGACAAAAGCTTAGTGGTGACGCAACACAAAAGGAGATGGAAATGAAGCAAACCCAGAAGTTCGCCCTCATGACCTCCTCGTCTGAAAGACCTGCTCAGACCTGCCCAGCTGAAGCCCACTGTCTGCTCCACTCATCTAGACTCCGCGGCCTTCAGCTGCCTCTCACGTCAGATGAACAAGTCTTCTGTGCCCTTTTCAGCAGGAACACGTCTATAATTGCGCGCTCACTCAAAGTCATAGGCGAGTTATTCAAATATATGGAAATAATAAATGAGTGTATTCAAATGGAGATTAGGTAGATACATTTTAGATGGAAAGAGATTAAAATCAAACCTATAAAGTAAGGCCTGAAAGTACGGGGGGGGGGGCTGTTTGCGGGAAGAAGAGGACCAACAGGCTGCTGCAGAGAGGCAGCAACCTGAGCGTGGAGGAAGGACAGAAACACGAGGACCAGACGCGCATGAACGAAAATGGCCTACTGAAACCCATTATTTTGGACGATGAATATGTGCTAATAAAAAAAAAAGCTATGTTTAGATTTTTGTTGTATTATCAGAATTCTGTTAGGTAGAATTATCATAACTGTATTGGGTATGTCATGAATGTTAGAATTATATTACATTATCTTGGATGCCAAGGATTACATAAGGTGCTATATAAACACTTCTTTCGAAAATGAAACTTTAATTTTTGCGTTCTTCTCCGAGGAAATCCATGTCTCCGATCTACCCCATGGAGTCTTCCTCGTCCTACTGAGCTAATGGCCAGATATTAAACTGTGACAGCAGTGATGTCCGTCTCTGATTAATGAGACCATCCCCCACCTTCTGTCATGGCTTGCTTCCTTTATAATTTCAATCAGAACATTGCTGAAGCCCTTCTACTGCCTCTCCAGCAGCTTATCTGTTGCCAAGTTGTGTTGGTGGGAAAAAAAATGCTTATCCTCATCTTGAGAAAGGCCAGGAAAATGGCTTCTTATTCCCACACTTAGGTCCATATGACACATAGAGAAATTATAACATTTTTTCAAACAGAAATATCTGCTAGTATCATCTGGCCCAAGGGCTAATTGTGGTCACACTCTGCCTATTCAAGTGTTATTTACAAATGTCTTTGTCAATAAAGTTTTATTTGAATGCAGCTGTGCCTGTTATTTTTCTGACTCCATGTGGCACCAAAACTGAGTAGTTATATAATCTACAAAGGCTAAAATATTATATGTCCTTCTATAAGAGAAGTTGGTAGCCTCTGATCTAGTCCAAGCCTAGTTTTGAAAATCTTAAACCCATGAAGACTAATAATAGACAAGATGCCAAATCTAAGTTCATCCCACAAGGCAGTATATTCAGGTTCTAGTTCTATCTGACTATTAGTTCATAGATGCTGTTTATACATGTATCATGCCTCGTATCCATGTTAAATCACAGGCTGAACACTGAAGGCTCCGTTAAAACTAGTTAGATAGTTGAGCGTAGTAGTGGATGTTTGTAATCTCAGACTTTGAAGACTATAGCAGGTTTATGAGCTCAAGCAGCCTGAGCAACATGGTGAGACCCTGCCTCCAAACAAAATCTAACCAAATAATGCAGCAGGGGTTAAATAATGGATTGTGTGAAGAGCTCAGTGGAAACCATCTTTTCTTCTGCCTCCACAGCCTTCAAATGTCGGTAGCCATGCGTGAATCATTGACAGACATCAAGACACCATTTGTGACATATGTAGAATGACTGTAGCGTCACCTCTGTAAGGGTCAGGTGAGAGGGAGTTTGAGGTACAGAGACAGCATCCAGCACAAGGCAAACACTGGAACACCACTAGTTCATATGAGAATTATCATAACGATGGAATATCTGGGGACACAGTAGGCATCAGGAAAGATGTGTGCCAGCCAAACTAGAGATTTGTCTTAGGTCCCTGCAGAAATAACGGGGACAGCACACGAAGTGAGTTCCAATGCCATGTCCACTAATGACTGGGCTCATCTTTGAGTGCCACCACCCAATCGAGGGAGAGAATAGACGAGGGTAGGTGCCCCCCGTCCCAACATTGCCTGTGGAAATGGAAGGGCAGAAAGAAGACTCTTCCCCCGGCCCTAACTAAGGAGCCTTAGTTACAGCGACACTTTAGAAACACAGTGGAGACCTGGCAGTGTGCCAAGCACCATGGCACATGCGGATGTATCTGTGGCTGAGGCCATGTCACCCAGTTCTCCTCATGATAGACAGAATGATCGCACCAACACTAGGGGGTTCCCCCTGACCACACCACTCAAAGTCACTTTTGCTTCTTTGAGGTTGATAGCTGTCACTCTCTGTAGGGATTGCCTGCCAAGGCTCAACAGCATTCCATGTACAGTATACAGAGACTTTTAGCAATGGGCAAAATCTTCCTGCCATCTAGCCCAGTCTTCTGCAAAAGAATTATGTTTATAATATTTTCATTCCATTGTATGGGATGGGTATGCGTATCCATCAATGTGCATGCACGTGTGTGTGCAGATTCGTGCGTGTGAAGGTCAATGCTACTCATCCTTCTTCGCTCTCTATGTCGTGTTTTATACAGGTCTTTCACTGAACCTAGAACTCACCAATTTGGCTACACTGGCTGGCCAGGGAGCCCCTGGGACCTCCTGCCTCTGCTTTCCCAATACTGGCATTTCAAACGCATGCCCTCATGCTTGGCTTATACATGGGTGCTGGAGATCCAAACCCATGGCCCCATGTTGACATGGCAAACACTTTACCAACTGAGCCATCCCTCCAGCCTCTATAATATCATTTTATATTTTGATAGCCCTTGATTTGGAAATCTCAGGGACTCAGAAGATGTGTGATTCCCAAGAAAATAGTAATAGCCAAACTCATCTTCTGCTGGCCTTCTTCCTGATCTAAGATGACAGGCAGTGATTCCCCTTTAGATAAATGGTCCCATCAGGACCTTATAGGGACCTGCAGAGCAATCCGGTCTGAGCGTATCACTCTCATCCCCGCTCAATTCCTTTCTTCGATGCTAATAACAAAAGATTTTCCCAGAGATGCTTAGTCCATATTGGGAGTTGGGGCCGGTGTACGCACGTGTGTGTCCATATATTTTTTTCTCCATGACGCACTGAACTCTTTATATCCCGGCAACTGGGGAAGATGACTCGGACTAACAACCAGTCGACTCCACGTTCAGGGGGCCTTCCCCACCCAGCCACCTCCCTGCTGCCTCCATCTGTGTTTGTTCTTTTGCTGCATAAGAACTCAAACTGGGTGACAGGCCTGTTATTTTTAAAACGCCTTTAGTCGCGTCTATCCCCAGAACTGTCTCATCACAATTATGCACACCAAACGAGGAAACTTCACATTGAGAATGGATATGGGTTTCAGCCAGCACCAAATGTCTCTCCTTCTGCCTTTTTGTCTTTCCGATCAGTCAGAACATGTGAAGCCCAAATGAAGAGTAAACACACAGCCCAGGTTCCTTTCATCTCGGAACATATGTCATGACGGGGGAGGGGGAAACACCCTATTCCCAGCTTCAATCAGCCATTCCTTTTTCTGTGACTTGAACCTTAAACTGAAAGGGATGCTGGGGGAGCTTGAGAGTGAATGCGGCTGACTCCTTGGAAGATAATAGGTATTCGCCCGCATACCTGAGTCTTGGAGCCATTATCTCCCCTGCGAGCACTTCTGTATTTATATATAATGAGATCATTACCAGGCAGCTATTCCAATTTTATTCAGACTTTAATATTTCTTGAAGGAAAAAAAAACTAGCATACAAAAGGGTTTGTGATGCCAACTCAATCAGACGTGCCGTTGATGGAGAATTATTCAAGTGCAAGCCAGAACAGGATAAAAAATCATTTCAGAGAGGCTCCTGCCAAAGCCGAGTTCTCCTGCGACGATGTTTCAAGTGAATGTGCAGAAATGTCCAGAGGTGGGGACGGAAAATAACAACGAACAGAAGAGAGCGCTGCTGGGGGGTTAAAAGGAGGCTCAGCCCTAACTATTCAGGTGGGGAGTGTGAGAGCCTCCTGCCGAGCCTGGAGACTCATCCCCACCTGCTTTCAGGGAGTAATTAGAGCAGGAAAGCAGTCCCTTCACCTAGAGCAGTTGGGCTCTAGAAATTAACCCTTCTGTGAGGATTCTGTCCTTTGGCGGTTAAACCCTGGAGTGAGCTGGAAGGCAAGGCAATTCCTTCCCTCTTCCTTCCTCTTCCTTCCTTCCTCCTTCTTCTTTCCTTCCTCCTCCCTCCCTCCTTCCTCCTCCCTCACTCCCTCCATTCTCCCTCCTCCTTCCTTCTTCCCTCCTCCCTCTCTCCTTCCTCCTCCCTCTCTCCTTCCTCCTCTCTCTTTCCTCCTTCCATCCTCCCTCCTTCCTTCTTCCTCACTTCTTCCTCCTTTCTTCTTCTCTCCATAACAACAAGATAGAAAGAAACAGCTTCCTATTTCTCCACCCCTGTTGCATCTGCAAGAAAAAACATGGAGAGATTTCCTTTCCCTTTGTCCAGTAAATCAGATTCATAGAAAAATGGCAGGAAACTCAAGGCCCAACTGATCAAATATTCAACATATGAATCAGCTGTGAGCAAACTAGAAAACCAAATGAAATCAATCAAATACTAGAAGTGAACAAAAGCGGACGCTCTCTTTGGGGATCCAAACAGCACCTGAGGACTAGGTGGGGTTGTGGGTGACAGAGGGGAGACTTGCTCGTCACGGCCATCTCTGAGAAACCCTCTCCAGTAATGGCAATGCCTGAGACGTCTGCACTCTGGATAAACAGGAGCTTATGATCCGTCTCCGGGATCTGCGTTATCCTGAGATTACAGATCCATGAGGAGCATCTTTTTAGCTCTTCTCTCCCTGTCCTGAAACTGCAGATGGAAAAGAGCAGATGGAGCAGTAACACAGGCTTGTCATCACAGAAACGCACACGGAAAGGGTCCGTGTCTCTTCATAGGGCAGTTGTACGCACACATTATCTTCTCCAGGGTAGTTCCTACCAACACAACACCAACCAGCGCTGGGGGGGAAGGTTCCAGAATGCCCCTACCAGCTACTGCTGGCCAATGTTACCTGGAAGGAGAGCTGGCAAATTTTGACACTATTATTATCCTACGAGAGATACCCTGTATTGTATAGAAGTCAGGACTGGTAGAAGAGTGAAGGTTGGACCTGGGGAGCAGGCTCAGGAGTTAGGAGCCCGTAATGTTCTTGCAGAGGACCAGAGCTCAGGTCCCAGCACAGGGGCTCCCAACCATCTGTATGTAGCTCCAGTTGCAGCGGACCCAAATCCTCTTCCGGCCCCCAAAGGGACCAGGCACGTATGTTGTGCACAGACATACATGCAGGTAAAGCATTCATACATACAAAATAAAATCTTTAAAATAAGGTATTTGTTTTAAATGTGAATCTTAGTTTATACAAATCCTAGTCTTTGAATGCGCTGAACATTTTAAGAACAAAGGAGGGAGAAAGAGAGGGAGGGAGGGAAGGAGAATGAGGGAGCGAGGCAGAGAGATGATAGGAGGGTAAGATTTCATTGCCTTATGAAAACAGGAATAGTATTCTCTCCCTAACAAAATCCATAACAGATAGTGACAGTAATCCTTTTAATAAAAACTCCTGGGGCTGGAGAGGTGACTCAGAGGTTTAAGAGCACTGGATGCTCTTGCTGAGAACCCAAATTCAGTTTCCAGCACCCCACAGCTGCCTGTAACTGCCCTCCCACGGGGAGCCAGCGTCCTCTTCTGGCCTCCACGAGCACCAGGCACGCGCATGGCACACACGTGTTGATACAGGATCCCACAGGGCCACCTGCTTGTCTGCACTTCCCTGTCTGTTTTGACCAGTCCCACCTCTCTACTGAGGGGCCTTCAGCTTTACTCTCAGAGAGAAATCCAGGTACACAGGTGATGGCTTCGGAGACCATAGGACATGCCTCTCCCCCACCAGACCACGCCCCCTCCCACGTGTCCTCCATACTCTCGCTCCTCCACGCGCAAGTGTCTGAGTGACGATCTGTATCTTTGAGTTGAAGAGCTACATCTCACACTTTTAAAAGTGTGTGCACTGACTCAACATGTATTAGTACAAAATTAGGTTAGTCGATAATTGTTACTTCAGAAGTCACGAAGTACATCACGAAGGAAACAAAGCCAATTCTAAAGAACGCCAGCATTATTGGCCAGTGCGACAAAAGAAAATCGACTTTAAGACAATAAATGTATTTTAATACCTATAGAAACAATGTTCCCATAACTAAAGCAATGTCACAAGTTTCCACCATGCCTAGTGGTACACCCCCATAGTCCCAGAACTTGGAAAGCTGAGGAGGAAGGTCCTGAGCGTTTGAGGCCAGCCTGCCTCAAAAAGAAAAAAAGAAAGAAATTTCCTTGACAATTGGCAAGTCAGAAAGTCAAAGAACTACGGAGAAAAAACGATTCTGGTAACAGCAGTTCTATTCTGGAGGTTCTGAAATGTCCAGACAATTGACTACTGGAACCATGGAAAAGAAGTACAGCCTGCTGGTAGACACCTGGAATCCCAAGTACTTGGGAGGCTGGACGGCTGAAAGATTAATAGAATGCTTCTAGAAAGTGTGTGAGGGCCCGTGTTCAGTCCTCAGTAATTCCAACCCTCAAAATAATAATAATAAGTATAACAGATTATTTTTCTTAATTTACTAAATACAGCGGGTCTTGTTTGTTTGTTTGTTTTTCGAGACAGGGTTTTCTGTAGTTTTGGAGGCTGTCCAGGAACAGGCTCACTTCAGACTCACAGAGACTCCCCGTCTCTGCGTCCCAGGTGCTGGGAAATCACACCTTCACGAAACCAGAAAAAAAAATGGTCCTAGCTTGGCTTTGAGCCCATGAGGTCCAAATCGCTTTTTCCTACAAACAACTTCCTCGGCACCTGTTGCCGCAAACAAAAGTCTTGGAGACTGGCCCCGTGATTAGCTCACCACCAGCGAAAGTGCTGCTGCCAATCGCCACACTTAGCGCAAAGCCCCTGGGTGCTTGCTCATCGTAGCTACCCTTCCATTTCTGCAGTTGCCCACGATATTCTTTCCCATCGTCCCGGAACCTAGATCAGTGAGGAGGAAATAAACTGTCGAGATATTGTATGTGCGAGTGACCAAGATTAAATTTCCCTGCCTGCAAGATGGACTCTGATAGAGGATTAATAAGATTACATCTCTACTCCGGAGCAAAGTGCCACCTTTAATCATTTCCCAAGTGGGCCACCCAGCCTCCCACTCCTTAGGTTCCTGAAAAAGAGGAAAAAGATCACCAGGCGGTGTCGAAGGTCAAAGCACCTTGTCTCTGAAGGCCTTTGTCTTACGAAGGGTTCCATGAATCAAAGCAAGGGTACAGCCACCGCATATTTCAAATACGGGAAGAGTGGAGAGCCTGCGTGTTTATAACGGAAGCTGGCAAACGGCTGCTCTCAAAACCACACCGCATTTGCAGGAAGCACCCGTTCAGTTATATACATCATGGAATGAAGCGTAAGTAAGCACTTACGGGGTGAGTTGTGGACATGACTGTGGGGTGACTTCTTGGGCTTTCCACCTGTTTATGAGCCGTGGCTAGTGGGAGAAATCAGTCTACAGTCAGGATGCAAAAACACATCCCTTGCCCTGTAAGTAAATCCCAGCATGAACAGGGGCTGGAGATAGAATCTGTGCCCCCAAGCGGAGTAATTCTTTCCCTCTAGGTTGATGCCTGCTCTCTTCCTGCATCAAGAGGGTTCTTTCTTCATTTTCTTCCTTTCTGGGTCTCATTGTGTAGCTCTGCCTGGCCTGGAACTCACTGTATAGACCAGGGTGGACTTGAACACAGAAATTAGCTTGTCTCTGCCTCTCAGTTACTGGGATTATAGGGTGCACCAGCCATCAAGGGGCCTTACTTCCAAAAACCACAGATCAGGAATTCTTAATTTCTCTGTATCCAGAAAAAGCAAATGATGGTTCAGAAGCCAAGTTCTCCCCACCGCCCATCTTTATTAATAAAGTTTACTGGAACTCATCTGAATTCATTTATTTACATGAGGCTTCTTTTCCTGCAATAGCAGCAGAGTTGAGTAGTGGAAACGTAGACTTCATGGGCTGTAGAGTATTCGTTATTCGTTACTCACCCTTACTGACTCCAGTCCTATATTTTCTGTGGCAAAATTTTGAATAATTATGATAATGGCCAATGCACTATTAAACATATTACATGAATTATGTCGTCAAACCTCTACATCAGTTATGGCAGAGGTACTTTTGTTTGACCCGTTTCACAAGGGAAGTACCCAGGTTTTTTAGCACTGACTTTCTAGGACTCTGGAGCAGGGAAAAAGGATTCAAGATATTGTTCTGATTCCAGTGTGTGCTCTCTCAAGGAGGAAACAATATTCGTGCTAATATAATAACAATAAAATATAGCTTCCGCTTCCTAGGCTCTTACCATATATCAGCCTTTGCATATGCTGTCTCTATTACTCATCTCTAGCTAGAATAATCTTTGCAAAGATAGGGGGACAGGGAGTTAGGCTGGTTAAATGGTTTATCAAAAATCAGAAAGCTCAGAGCACAAGTTACTGCATCTAAACTCAGACACAAAATCTTTTCCCTTATGTAGGCCTCTGTACTAGAAAAAGGTAAGATTTTAAGAAACAGTACAGGAGCCAAAGAGATGGCTCAACTGTTAGGAGCATACGTTGCTCTTACAGAGGACCCGAGTTTGATACCTAGCAACCAGGTCTAGCAGTTCATAACTGCCTATAATGCCAGCATCAGAGAGCTCTAACAGCAAGGGTACTTGCACTCACGTGCACATACCTTACACAGACGTACACATAATTAAAATAATAAAAATCCTTTGAAAAAAGAAATAATACAGTATAGAAATTCTTCATAACTTAAATCTTAATGCTTAATTCTCTATCCTGTTTAGAAGGACTATGGCAGCTGAGGCTTAGCACTTAGTGATGGAGGCCCTGGGGTCCATCCACAGAACTATAAGCAAAATTTTACACATGCTTTCACACCGCTATACAATGCTACAGTTTAAATACTTGTGAAGCTTCGAAATATGTTGAACTTAATTCCCAGGGCAACAGTATCAAGGAATGAGGGCCCATCAGGTCATGAGGTCTCTGCCCTCGTTTGTGGATTAGTACCTTATAAAAGAACTGAGTATACTTGGGAGAGCAAGCCCTGCACCCCACCCTGCACCCCACCTTCCCTAGGCAGCACAGCAGAGTCGGCCCTGTTGGCAGAGGTGTGGGTGAGCCAGCCCTGAGGTTGTGAGCATGAATGAGTTGTCCCAATTACTCATCTCATGCAGAGGCATGGGTGGCAGAGAGTTGCCCTCCCTCCCTTGCCCCTACTATTGGTCAAGGAGGCCCCAGAGAACCCCAGAACCACATGGTGGGCATCAGCTAATGCAGAGACTCGGAACTAGTCAAAATGATGAAAATAAATGGCCATGAGTGCTTAGTTAGGTCAAGGCTCAGGAAAGATGGGGGAAGAAGAGCTGAGAAGAAAGGATGCACTGGCGGATGGGGAGGATGCTATGAAATGCTGTCTCCTAGACGTCCACAACTGTTATATTCATGAACCCTTCACAGCTATGGTTATGTGACAACTAACAGCAGCAAGGGAGGAGGACATGAAGGAAGGAGAAGACATGTTAGGAGGTGTTTGGAGGGGATGAGAGGAGTTGGGGAGCATATGATCAAGATGTAATGCATACATGCATAAACTAGTCAAATAATAAATAAAAGATATTCCTAAAATGAAAATAAACTTGAGAAACTCTAAAATGTTTAGAGAATAATAAACTAATATTTAAAGAAAAACTAACACCAGGAATGGCGCTTGCCAAACCAGTGCTGGGGAGCCAGAGATCAGTAGATCCCTCATTTCCACAGCCAGGTAGCCTGGCCTGCTTGGTAAGGCCCAAGCCAGTGAGACCCTATCCCAAAAACAAGGAGGAAAGGCCTCAAAGGAACCATGGCCAATGTTATCTTCTAAAATACTGACTTCGTGAAAATGGATTTGAACAGTAGTCACTAGCAACCAAGCAAGGGGACAGGCAGAGTAGCCGGATGTCAGTAGCAACATTCAATTTGATGGTAAGAATGAGTTAGTGTTTCGTTGCATGGTGGGGTGTCTACAGCTTATAACAACATGATTTATTTTATAAAGAACCAGAAGATTTTGAATGCTGCCGAAACACAAAAAAAGATAATGTCTAAGGATATAGAAATGGCAAACATTAGCCAATAGGATGGCTCAAAGTTAGTAAAAAGGTGCTTACCGGACAAGCCAGGTGACCTGAGTTCAATCCCTGGAATCCACATAAAGGTGGAAGGAGAGAACCGACTCCATAAGGCTGTCCTCTGATGTCCACACAGACTGTGGCATGTGCATATGAACATACACACACACACACACACACACACACACACTAAATAAAACTTTTTTGAAAGAAATGTCAAAAAACCCAAATTTGATGACCACACACCGTGTTGTATATTGAACTAGCATTCTGTGTCTTGTTAATACGTACAATGATAGATAGTATCATAGTAAAACAATATAGAGGCTGCGGATGTGGCTCAATGGTACAGCGCTCTTGAAAGGGGCTGGGGTGGGAAGAGGAATACCCAGCGCAGTGGCCCAGAGAGTAACAGCTCTTGCTATGCTAGGCTGATGATTCCTGGAACACTCTGTGGAAAGGATTCCCCAAATTGTCCTCAGACCCACCCACACACACTAGTAACAAACAAAATAAAATACTCTTAAGTATTGGTTTTCCCAATAAACTCCTTGATCTGTATCTTATTTCCTAACCCCATCATCATTCTCCATAGATTACCAAACCTTAAGGACCCCTGAAGTCATCTGAGAGATGTCTGTAGTCAGTTAAAAGTGATTTATGCAGGGGGGAAATGACTTATAAATACTGCCCTTGAGATAAAGCACTTTAAATAGCATTTGCTGGACTGGGATGCAGTTGGGTGGGTGGAATACTTGCCTGGCATGCCTAAGGCCCTGGGTCTGAGCCCCAGCACACAAACAGGGCCCGTAGTGCATGCCTATAATCACAGCACTCAGAAGACAAAGACGAAAGGACCAGAAGAGCGAAGTCATCCTTGGCTACCTACCAAGCAATGCAGGCCAACCTGAGCTATGGGAAACTCTGCCTGAAAATAAAATTATTTGTTTTTTTTTTTGTTTGTTTGTTTTGCTTTGCCTTGTTTTAAGTGATGGCTCTTATCTGACAGGCAAAACTGATGTAAGGAAACACTAACACTTGCACTGAGTTTACTTCTTTAAATGACATGGTTTTAAAAAAAAAAGAAGAAGAAAGAAAGAAAGAAAGAAAGAAAGAAAGAAAGAAAGAAAGAAAGAAAGAAAGAAAGAAGAAAAAGGCCATCTTGCCAGTAATTCCTCTAAGCCTTTTTAATTGCAAAATTCTTTTTTATGGTGTCGTTGACCTAGCCTTAGCAGAGTTCACTCTGTAAATGTGCTGAAGTGGGTACCAGAGCTGACAGCTAAGGCTGAGAAATGTTTGAAGTATCGCGACTCTACATTTTTCTCCTGTCTGTGAGGTGCAGGGACTCATCCTGTCTGAATCACGCCTGCCCTTTGTTTATGCATGAATAAGACATTTCAGACACTGAGGACACTGCACAGACACCAGCCCTTCCAGGAAAAATAAGACCTACCCCTCAAATCAGAGTGAACGCACTGACTGTCCCCGGTGCCAACTAATTTCTAAATGTAACTAAAGACACATTGCTTGCCGGCTTCCTCCCTAACCTACTGGCCCCTAACCTTTAGCAAGACAAAAGTGTCACATATAATGGAGCCTAAAATTAAGGACACATTTTGCTTCTCAGCGGATCAGATCGTGTAAGAATGAGGTCAGTGTCCTACCTCCCCAGATAAGAGCTGTCATTGTCGGAGAGAGCTCAACAGCACCACAGTCATTAGGCCACAGAAAATGTCTGATGCCTTAAGAACTCAGAACATGGATCCAGAATCAACCTACAAAAAGTCATCCAGCCTTGTCCCGAAATTCCTGATAGGGCAGCGTGTAGAAACATCTATCCCCGGGTCACACAAATCACTTCACCAGTCTTTGCTCCCTAGTTAACTGATAACCATTTCTTAGGTCCCTAGGATCGACACCGTACTGTCCTTAGTGTTGGGGGTGTTCTGAACACGCTAGACAAGTCCAGAGTGCAACAGTATTGACCTTCCAGTGCACACCAGCAGTAAACAAAGGAGGAAAACGAACAGGAAAAGTCAGCGCTGCGGTGTCGATGAAACAGGGGCTTCTCCTACAAAGGGGCTTTAGTGCTTAAACGTGAGTAGTCAGGAGGCGTTCCCACGGGAGTGAGATGAGGGAGATGCAGCTCAGGGTAAGGAGTTTGCCTAGCATGTGTATGGCCCTAAGCTCCCAATCATCAGAACTGAAAATGTGTGTGTGTGTGTGTGTGTGTGTGTGTGTGTGTGTGTGTGTGTGTGTTTCTCCAAGGGTTGTGACATTCAAGATGAAATATGAATAGAATACACCAGGTCCTGGGTTCAATCTCTAACGCCATGAGATAGATGATAGATAGATAGATAGATAGATAGATAGATAGATAGATAGATAGATAGATAGATAGATAGATAGACAGACAGACAGACAGACAGACCGACCATCATGAGCCTGACATGGACATGGTCTCCTGTGATGATCTGGCTACAAGTTCTTCCAGGCACAGGAAATTCCTACTAGAAAAGCCCAAAAGTAGGGGGGAGGGGAGAATGGAAGTTTTCTTTCTTTCTGTTTTAGACATTTATTTTTGAGACTATATAAACATAAATGTCTGTGTGGGTAACATGCTCACATGAGTTGACCACAGAGAAGAAGAGGTCACCAGATCTCCTGAAGTTAAAACTACAGGGTTTTTTTTTCCCATGTCTAAGTGATTTTTATTGGTATAGCAAATGCTTTAAAGGAAGTATGCCTATATATCTTGTAGTTTCAACAACACAGTTTCTCTTTTTTAATTTAATTTTTATTTTTAATTGTTTTATTGAGCTATATATTTTCCTCCACTCACCTTTTACCCTCTCTCATGATCCCCAAGCTCCAAATTTACTCAGGAGAGCTTGTCTTTTTCTCCTTCCTATTTAGATCCATGTATATCTCTCTTAGTGTCCTCTTTGTTGTCTAGGTTCTCTGGAGTTGTGGATTGTAGGCTGGTTTTTCTTTGCATTATGTCTAAAAGCTACTTATGAGTGAGTGCTATTTGCTTTTCTGGGTCTGAGTTATCTCACTCAATATGATGTTTTCTAGATAGATCCATTTGTCTGCAGATTTCAGGATGTCATTATTTTTCTCAACTGTGTAGTACTCCATTGTGTAAATGTATCATATTTTCTTTATCCATTCTTCAGTCAAGGGGCAGTTAGATTGTTTCCAGGTTCTGACTATGACAAATAATGCTGCTATAAACATAGTTGAGCACATGTCCTTGTGGTATGACTGAGTATCCTTTGGGTATACCCAAAAGTGGTATTGCTGGGTCTTGAGGTAGATTGTTTTCTAATTTTCTGAGAAATCACCATACTGATTTCCAAAGCAGCTGTATCAGTTTGCACTCCCACAAGAATATTCTCTCCAGCATAAGTTGTCATCGGTGTTTTTTAGCTTGGCCATTCTTACAAGTGTAAGACGGAATCTCAGAGTTGTTTTGATTTGCATTCCCCTGATAGCTAAGGGTGTTGAGTATTTCCTTAAGTATCTTTCAGCCATTTTAGATTCCTTTGTTGAGAGTTCTCTGTTTAGGTCTGTACTCCATTTTTTATTGGATTATTTGTTCTTTTGGTGACCAATTTCTTGAGTTCTTTGTATATTTTGGAGACCTCTGTCTGATGTGGGATTGGGGAAGATCTTTTCCCATTCTGTAGGCTGCCTTTTTCTCTTGTTGACTGTATGTATCCTTTGCTTTACAGAAGCATCTCAGTTTCAGGAAGTCCCATTTATTAATTGTTGCTCTCAATGTCTGTACCTACTGGAGTTGTATTTAGGAAGTGATCTCCAAGCTACAAATTGTTTAGAGCCACTTGATATAGGTGTCAGGAGCTAAACTTGGGTGCCCTGGAAGAGCAGGAAGGGCACTTAACCACTGAGCCATCTCTCCAGACCCTTTTTTTTTAATGACACACTGAGTTTAATTAGGGTTGCTAGTGTGTACTTAGGTATAGGGTTATTTACTAGAGCATAGATAGCTTACTGGTGGCTACACCACTAAAGAAAATCAATTTTCCCTCCTCAACAGCCATTACCTGTCTTCTCAGGAGGGTTGAGATTCTGTCTCTATTATCATATATTAATTCTAATAATGGGCTTCACTATGACAGTTTCATGCATGTCCATGATGTAGTTTAGTCATGTTCACTCCAACTCAGCCCGTCTACCCACACCACTCTACAGATCCTCTCCCTTTTCCTAGCCTGTCCATCTTGAACATTTTGTACTTCTTTCAACTTAAAATTTTTTAAGAAACAGCTGGAAAGGAATGAAGAAAGGAAGGACACAAGAGGTCAGGAAGGCAGGCAGAGCCCACATCTCAAAGGGACCAGAAGACAGGTGAGAACTCCACTTAGACCTACTTAAGGCAGGATTTACAGGGAGGCTTTTCAAATGGGTGCCTTGTGGTCTAACGAGCTTTTAGTCTGGGTCTCCGGTTGCCATAGGGGATGTGGATTTCAGGAAGGTGAGATGGAAGCAGGGAAGCCACTCAGGAGGTAATTGTGGTCGTTCAGATGAAAGATGGCGGGATCCTACAGAGGTACGGATGAGGGATGTTCAGTAAATGTTTCAGAGACTGACTGACAGGGTTCACTGATGGATTTGCTATGGCAATGAAGGAGGTAGGAATGGTTCTCAGGGTTTTGGCTGGCTCTGGGCACGCTGGATCAGCTACTTGGCATTGCAGATGGTGATGTTTCAGCCAAATGGAGCCCAGTGCATGGCCAACTGTACTGTGAATTTGAACTACATCCGAGGAAAGTGATATGTTTTGTTAACTGTCATCTGAGAAATATTTCCCCCACTCCTACCCTCTCCTACACAGCAACTGTGTTCCTGGGAGCACAGTTCTTGATGGGACCCCTAAACTTAAGGAAGAACATGTGTTTCTGCAGCCCAGGAGCCCATGACTAGAGTGAGCTGAGGACCCAGCATCTGGTTAAAGAGAAAGGACAATATGCACCAGAGACATTAGTCATGGCAGCCCAGGGGATTGTCAAAGACCTATAGAAGAGAAAACCCAGACATCTGAGTACATTTTTCAGCTAGAGACTAAGAGGTCAAACTGCATTCTCTACCTAAAACTGTCACCCAAGGGGATTCTCCCCACTTCTCCTTGCAAAAGCAAAGACTCTGACTCCTGTTTTGGTTCCCTGAGGCAGTTAACCAACTGGCCGAAATCTTCGCCAAAGTGAAAGCTAGTAATGTGATTGATTATCTTCTCATTCTGGAGGAGAAAAGAAATTCCCCCAGCCAATCAGAATGCAGGATTGTTAGCAGATTATCACTGACCTAAATGATACTCAGAGAAGATGATGAAGATACCCAAATCCCAGGCTTGGATTGGCTAGGACTTCATATGCACTGATTTTGAACAAGACTCAGTTGGTTTTTGAGCTTTCACCTTCAGACTTTGAATAGATAACCTCTCTCTCTCTCTCAATCATTTTAATACATCTGCTTCAGAGTTGCAATCCATCTGCCCCAGGGAAGGCTTCTCCTCCAGATATCTTGAAACGTAGGGTTCTGTGTGGCTCACAGACTCCTCCTCTACAGCCCTCTTATAAAAGATGCACGCATACATCTCATTTCATCCCACAATCAGGATTCCACATGACCCCTTTTCCACATGGCCCTGCACCGCAACACTGTAACAACGAGAAAGATGGTCTCCAAGGAACGTCAAGCCAGAGTTCTTTACACGGAAAACCGGGAGGTAGGAGAAGTCCAGACCAAACTCTCCTATGAGGAGTCATTTGGAAATCAGTGGGCTTCCTACTCCTGTGTTGGGACTCTGAAGGACATCCGTCTATGATTGAGCCGTATGCCTCCTGGGAACAGAAAAGCGGGGATCGCGCCATCATCTCCTGAGCCGGGTACGAGCCAGTAATCCCAGCATTTGGAAGGTAAAGGTGAGAAGATTAGGAGCTCAAGGTCATTCTCAGTTATACAGTGTGGGAGAGCAGACTGGGCTAAGAGAGAAGGAGGGGTGGGGACTGGCTTCTCCTAATAAGCTGTAAACAAAGGCTTTAAGTTCCTGTTGCACCTCCCTGCTTAGCACCCTTATTAGCAACCTCCAGTTCTTCACTGGTACCATATTGTAGTCCGAATGTAATTGGCCCCCATAATCTCAAGGAGAGGGGCACTATTGGAGGTATGGCTTTGTTGGAATGTTCCTTTATGGAGAAAGTGTGTCGCTTGGGGGCAGGCTTTGAGGTCTCTTTTGCTCAAGCTTCCCTCAGGGTGACGGTCAGCGTGCCTGCAAGATGTAGGACTCTCAACTATTCCTCCAGCGCCACGTCTGCCTGCTCGTCATCGTGCTCCCCCGCCCTGATGATAATGGACTGAACCTCTGAAACCGTAAGCGAGCCACCCCAATTAAATATTTTCTCTGTAAGAGTTGCCGTGGTCATGGTGTCTCTGTACAGCAGTAAAAACCCTAACTAAGGCACATGTAAAGAAAGAGCTACAAAAATAGAGCAGCAGACACGAGTGGAAGGCAGTGAGATAAACGGAAATCTCATCGAAGTGTCAGACGGCGCCTTCTCAAATGCAGTAATAGGACCGTGTCCCTTTTCCTACCGTTTACTCTACGGGAATGTCACTTTTCCTTCTCGGTTATTGCTAGTGTTATGGTTTGTACCGTTTGCTGTTAGCCGTGGTACTTGAGCTGAAGAAGGTCCTTGTACCGAACTGTCGCCGAGGCAAGGAGACTCAATTCACCACCCATTACTCTTAAAAACTCTCCTTCCTTCCACAAACCTCAAGGGAAAAGCCAAGAGTCGTCTCGTCATGGCGTAAAACTCTCTCCCCTTCAGCTCAAGGTTAATTTACTCCTTAAAACTGAACATCAGGGGGCCAGAGGGATGGCTCAACAGTTAAGAGCACTTGCTGCTCTTGCAGAGGGCCTAAGTTCTGTTCCGAGCATCCTCAGGGTGGCTCACAGCCACCGGCAACTCCAGTTCCAGGGGATCCAATGCCCTTTTCTGGCCGCCATGGGCACCAAGCACATACATGGTACACATGCATATATGCAGGCTAAACATTCACACCGATAAAATTTAAATAAATAAATCTCAAAACCAAAACAAGCAAAAGAGCCAGGCGGTGGTGGCACACGCCTTTAATCCCAGCACTCGAGAGGCAGAGGCAGGTGGATCTCTGTGAGTTCGAGGCCAGCCTGGTTTACAAGATCTAGTTCCAGGACAGGAACCAAAAGCTGCGGAGAAACCCTGTCTCAAAAAAAAAAAAAAAAAAAAAAAAAAAAAAAAAAAGCAAAAGAAAAAACCCTGCACATCATACTTGACAAACATCTTCCCCTGGGCTCTTTTCTGGCATGTGTGAGTCCCTGGATTCTACCCACAGTACTGACAGCAAAAGAGAAAGAAAACCTTAATCATTCAAACCAAGCACAACAGTGAAGTTTAAAATGCTTCCTAATATTTGTCTCAGAGAAAAGCCCAGATGCTAATAGCATGGATCTTGAAGATGGTGAAAGAAGCTATGTGAAGACATAGAAAGTATTGGATTAGAGATATCATTCCAGGCTAGAGATAGGAGCCTCAAGAGTCAAGCTAGGAATTCAAGCAAGTAATGGGGGCAGGGGAGGACCTGGAAAAAAGGACCTGGAAGGCAGGTGACAGACACCTTGTTTGGCTGCTCTCCACAACACTGGGTCAGGGATGAAATCACAGGAGTCTCAAGGTTCCTCTGACTCTATGCTCCCAGGCAGAAACAAAATACATCTTGTGGGGATCGTAATATCAGTGACAGAAGAGGGTTCCAACTGTCACTAGACCCAGGGGAACCTTAGCTCAGTCATGAGGCTCCACGCACAGAAAACCATGTTTCTGGGTCCCATGCTTTATCCACTGAGTTATCTCCCCACCCCTTTGTCGCCTTCTTAATTTTAAGGTGTCCTTTGACACTGTCCACCATATACACACATATACACAAACACTATGCGCCACAAACACACCTCATTCACCACACACACACACTCACGAGTTTCTTATCACTTTCATTTCTGCTTCCTCCCCACCTCTCCTATTCCTTTAGTGATGAAAGGCTGATAAAATTTCCCCTTGGGCATCAGAAACAGCAGCATCCTTCTTCACAGATGCCTGGTTCTTCATTATTTGTCCCTAGCTCCTCCGCAAGCCGGCTGCTTTTTCCACAGAACCGCAGCTCCCCATTTACCGCCAGTCGCTGGGTCTGTGGGGTTTGGAGTGAACTGCCCCCTCTACCACCCTACTAACTAACAATCCTGAAGTCTGTAGTGCGTCTCCTGAAGTCTGTAGTGTTGTCTCCGGAAGAGATGTTGGAGCCGGAGAAGGGGCTTATGCATTCTGGGTGTCGCTATAAGGCTCCACTATAAGGTCAGTTGCGGGGAGGATGATGCTGGTGAGGGAGCCGACACAGAACTCAGCATAGAACCTTCTCCATTTGGTGCTCACTCCCCGACTCTCGCTGCTCCCTGAGGACTGGGGAGAGGCAGATTCCTCTGACCTTCTTGCCCAGTGAGTGACCACGACGCTGCTCTGTGAGGTCAGACCTCCCTCACAGTGACTGAGAGACAGTCCCAGAACCCTTCCTTCACTGTCTTTTACTTAATTTTTTGTTTGCTTTTCTCTGTGTAGCCCTGGCTGTCCTAGAACTAGCTCTGTAGACCAGGCTGGTTTCAAACTCAGAGAGATCCACCTGCCTCTGCCTCCCAAGTGCTGGGATTAAAGGAATGCACCACCACCATTCGGTCATCTTCTACTTAATTTTTATTTTGAGAAAAGACCTCTCTAAGTTACCCAGCCTGGGCTTAAACTTGTAATAAAAAGGGGGGATTTTGATTAGGGGTTCAGACGAGAATATACACAGAGTTATCTTTGTTTTTACAGATGTGTGTATGTGTGTGTGTGTGTGTTGTGTGTACACACGCAAGCATATGCCACGCCCCAAGTGTGGAGGTCAGAAGACAATGTTCAGGACAATGTTTCCTCTTACCATGTAGGTTCCAGGGATTGAACTCAGGTTGTCAGACTTGGTGGCAAGCACCAGTACCCGCTGAGCCATCTCGCCAGCCCCAGAACTATCTTTGGAAAAGCTGCTTTATCAAGCCCTGTCGGACCCATGTTGAAAGTGTTTACTGCAAGTGCATGCTCACATTTGGACCAGAGTGGGCAATTTGCATAAAATCAAAGAACAGTGGGGGTTTGGGGTGTATCAGCAGTTGAGAGACTGGCTAGGATTCAGAAGACCCTAGATTTGTACCCCAGCACTAAGGAGGGAAGAGAAGGAAAGAAGGGGGAAAGGGAGGGAGTTAGTAACCATGGGAAAGCTCTGGAGAAATTTTGCTTAGGCTGTGGAAGGAACTAGAGCCATCATCCCCTACTGTAAGCGGATGGTATCTTCCTTAGCCTTCACCTTAGGTCCCTTCACCAAGTGGGGGATGCAGCCTGGGAGACAGAGGTATCCCCCAGGGACCAGAATTCATATTGCCTTGCTTAGAAGAAACAGACACTTGTTCCCAGGACAGAAGGAGGAGGGAGGGGACAAGGAGAGACATATCCTAGACCAGATGAATCACCTGCTTCCCATAGATTCTATTCCTGGAAACGAAAAAGAAACACTTCTCTTACTTGACTGAGAGCCACTGCTCAATGTAGCTCGGACTCTAAACATGAAGGCACACCCAGGATGCCCTTTGACACACCTTTTGTGAATGAACTAAACAGGTAAAAACATCATCAAATTCAGGAAAGCAAAAATATTAGCAAAGTAAATGGTTCCTCCTTGAGATCACACAGTAATAAAAGCCACGTGTTAGAAACGGGCTGGAGAGAGGACTCAGAAATAATGAGCGCTTGCTGCTCTTAGAGAGGACCAAGGTTCAGTTCCCAGCACCTAGCTAACAGCTTCACAACTACCTGTAGCTATAGTTCCGGAGGGTCTAACGGACTCTTCTGGCCTCCTCCAGCACCAGGATTCACGGCTCATACATGCATACATACATACATACATGGAGGACATATGTTCATTAAAGGGAGGGGCAAAAAGTCACAGTGAGAGAAGTCCCGAGTGAATGGGCACAGCCATGCCAAGGGCCTCATAGTCCCAGGCTCAGAGGGCTGGTAAAGCCTTCCTCCAGGGACCAAGAGCTAGTGCTGACTGTGTGTGCATAAAATGTCCACCATAGCTCCCTGCCCCCAACAGTTCCAGCCTGAAGACTATTCCCTTACAGAGACTGCTCCCCTGAGATCAGCTAAACTGAAACCCTGCCTCCTTGTCTATCTGCAGGTAGTCACCTGCTTCCGTGTTCAGTGTGCAATAACCCCACCTCTCCATTAACTCTATATAACAAACATGCTAAGCTTCCAGGGTCCCGTGATTGTTCTCACTGAGGCCCCAGTCCATTTGTCCAGATTTCCTGTGTGTCCAGCCTGTGTTTAGGTCCAAATCCAAGCTAGGACACAGCAACTCAGACACATAAAATCAAAGTCAAATTTAAAAATGATTCACCATTAACGTGCCCCAAGCTGGAGAGAGGGGTAAACTGCTTGCCTTACGAGTACAAGGACCCGAGTCTGGATAGCCAGCATGTATATAAAACCTGTGAGGGGGACACACAGGCCCGTGATCCTGATGCCAGGAGGAGGCGCAGGCAGAAGGACCCCAGGACTTGCTAGCCAGCCGATCCAGCCAATTAATGCGCTCCAAGTTCAATGAGAAACCATGTCTCAAGACGCAAAGTGGGGAGCAAGGCAGGTGATACTGACCTCTGGCCTCCACACACACACACACACACACACGTGCACAAACACAAGTACGCGTGCACACACACACACACGCACACACACACGCACCCAGATGGCTTGTCACATTCGTCTTTGAAAATCATGTTTTGATTTCTTTGAAGAGCTTCAAGACTTGTCCTCCTCTGGGGAGTGGCAACGTGAAGGGAACTTCCTAGTTTCTCAAATCACAAACTCTTTGGGGGCCTCTAGGTAGCTCCCTGTGTCTGGGGGCATCAATGTGAAACAAGCAGGCTTCCGAATACGACACCTCGAAAATGTGGGAATGAGCATATTCTCGCCATGCCAGGCCTGCAGCCAGGAGCACGCCAGTCACTCATCAGGCAGGCAGTGACCCCACTACATCACAGACGGCATGCCAGGAGCTGGACAGAGCCGCGCAGAAGTGACACCCAAGACACCTGCCCTCCTGTGACAGTGCCAAGCAATCAGTGCGAGGAATCAGCCATGAGCCCACCACAGCGGAGACGTCGAAAGAACCGTAACTCGCCAGCAGCTTAAGTTTGGGGGACTTTATTTGTTCTGTTGCAGATTTTCTGTGTTTCTAATCTTGCACTTTGCAGTTGATAAGCCAAGAGTTCATCGATGAGGAGCCAAAAGCACATCCTAATATCATCATCAGGACAGTTCAGCCCTTTTGTTGTTCAGCACTGCTAAGCAAGGGAATGAAATTAGGAATAAATTGGGATGGGCTAGAGAGATGACTCAGCTGTTAAAGGCTTGGCTCACAACCAAAAATATAAGAATAAGTTGGGAGGTAGATGAAAAAAATGATACACATCACATACATATAGAATTCTCCTGGTAATGTTTCATTTCAATTTTTCTTTTTCTTTTTTCTTCTTTTTGTTTTTGTGTCACGGGCCCATGCATTCCAGGCTTTCCTCAACTTCAATATGGCCAGAGATGGCTTTGAAGCCTTGTTCCTCTTGCCTCTGGCTCCTGGATGCTTATATTATAGGCTTGCTTCTTTTGCCATTAATTTGGATGTCTAAGAGCCCTGTTTCTCAGGTAATACCAAAGGAAAGTAAAGAAGTAGGGGCAAAAAAAATAAATGTATTTCTGTTCCACCCATATTTTATTGTCACACTCTCCAACAGGCAAATGTGTTTTAAATGAAAGATATTAGTCACTGGTTTCCCCCTTAACATCTCTTCCGAATGAAGGATATTCTTGGTAAACTTGCCTCTCTAACCTGCAGATTCTGTCTTGGGCAATCAATGAGAAAACATTTTTTTTGACAAGTCAGATGTCTGTGATTAAGAGGAGAAATTGCCCTCTCTATCCAGAATAGGCGGCGTCCTCATTCCGGGTCCCTCACGATATCAATCTGCATTTCACCACAGACACAGTCCAGGTGTCTTGGTCAGTGCACACATTAAAGGCTCCGTCCTCCTGCCGCTCAGGAGAGAGATTCAACAGTAGCTGGTGTTAGATGTAAAGGGACAACCTTCCCCATTGAAAGAGAAATTTTATTTCTCGGGGAGAAAAAAATACAGCATGCAGTCACTCCGATGCATTATGAACCTGCTATTGCATGTGGGATTTATGGTCGCGGTCTCTTCCCTTCTGTAAGGATTCTTCACCTCTTGAAAGCAGAATTCAAGATCTCGGCGCCACCCAAAACTAAAAGTTTCATGGACCTTCAGTGCCATCTAGTGGTCATATTCCGTCATGTCTCACCAATGGTTTTCTCTAGGAATTTGAAGAAATTGAGAGGCCCTGCCTGGCACAGAAAGCTCAGAGAGTTCTAAATGGGCTTGGCAGTAAACAGCATTGGCCCACACCAGAACTGTTGTGCCTGGAAACAGTGTGCTGGATACATGACATTTCCATACTGGCTCCCAGAGAGTGTGGCAACCAGCTCTCATGGCTGTTCCTGCTTAGTCATCTGCTGGAAGCAAGCTGTCTGGAGTGCATAGTGCGTGCATGTGTGTGTGTGTGTAAGTGAGTGTGGGAGGGTGTGTATACCTGAGTGCATGTGTGTGTGCATGAGTGTGCGTGCATGTGTGTGTATGTGTGGTGGGTATGTGCATGCGTGTATAGGTGAGTGCGTGCGTGTGGGGTGGGTGTGTGTATGTGTGCATACGTGAGTGTGTGTGGGGTGTGGTGGGAGTGTGCATGCGTGCATGCGTGAGTGTGTGTGTATGTGTGGTGGGTATGTTCATGCTTTCATACCTGAGTGCGTGCATGTGGGGGGTGTGGGGGTGTGCGGGGGAGTGCATGCGTGCATACGTGAGTGTGTGCATGCATGTATGCATATGTGAGTACGTGTATGTGTGTGGTGAATGTGTATGTGTGCATACATGAGTGTGTGCATTGTGTGTGTGCGTGCATGCGTGAGAGAGAGAGAGAGAGAGAGAGAGAGAGAGAGAGAGAGAGAGAGAGAGAGAGAGAGGTCTGTGTGCCCACACAAGGGAAGCCTGAAACTGCTCCATTGCCAAGTGGCATCAGGAAGAGACATATGCAAAATCATGGTACACACGACCTCTAAATTTAGGTAATCTGTCAATATCCTGCACTAGAGAGGCCTTCTGCCTCTGTACTATGGTTTAAAGGCTTAAAAACAGAAGCCAGTGTGGCCTGCATACAAGTTCGGGTAATGGGACCAACTGTTCAGGGCATGACAGACAGCAGCTTCTGCCCATGATGGAATGTGATCTGGAACCTTCCAGCCTCAGGGAGACACCATCTCCATCTCACCCCCTCCTCGTCAGCCCTACACTTCCCAGAAGACTCAGAAGTCAAGTGGTCAGAGGCCTGAGAACTTGGACTATGAATTCTCCTTCCTTTTCTGCCAACCTCACCACTCAAAAGTCACATTTTTAGCTGTTGTAATTTAATTTTGATGTCTCCCTAAGGATCGTGTTTGAATACATACCTGTGGGGCTACGGAAGGTGGTGCAGCTTTTAAGGGGTGGAGTCTAGTAGCAGGAAGTTAGGTCACTGGGAGCATGCCCTTGCAGGTGCTATTAGGACCCTGCCCTCTCTCCTTCTTGTGTCCAGGATGCCATGAGGGAACTTGAGACCCGCCATTATGTGAGTGTAGTTAAGCCCACAAGCCCAAAGCAAAGTGACCATAGATGGAAACCATGACCCCAAGCCAAACCTTTTTCTTAGAAATTGTTATCTTCGGCACAGTATCTGAAAGCTGGTAACACAAAGGCCCTAAGCTTGGAGGGGAAGGTCAAACAGAACTTGGACGTAGAAGGAAACAGATTCCATGGCACTCCGATCTTTTGGTTTTGTGAGGGAGGGAGTTGGGAGATGATGAGAAACCATTGTTGGCACTGCAAGACTCAGAACGTCCAGAACAAAACGTTCAAGCGGTGCTGGTCTTGGAGATGCTCTCAAGAGCCAGCAGTGGCACCTCCCCTATTTCCTCAACCCAAAAGACCACACTCTCCGCAGTCCGTGCTGATGCATTCTGTGCCCTGTTTATTCTAATCACCCTATTTTTAATTATTTTCTAGTATAAAGAGGGAAATGTAGAAGTGAGATGTGGGTAAGATAGAAATCCAGTACTCTGACTCTCATCTCCTCGCAGGTTGTATGCCTTCCCATAAAAGGGACTGTGACTTCCTTATTAACACCTGTCCTGAAAAGTAGGGCCACTTAAAGGACCTGCACACTGGGCTGCTGCGACGACCAAGTGTGTCAGTGTAC
The DNA here is from genome assembly GCF_950005125.1 of Chionomys nivalis. NCBI lineage: Eukaryota > Metazoa > Chordata > Mammalia > Rodentia > Cricetidae > Chionomys > Chionomys nivalis. The sequence goes on along the minus strand of NC_080109.1, from coordinate 25,242,844 downwards.
GGTAAATGTCCGTGGCTGTACTAAATGCTCACTAGCAAATGTCAGCTGTTAACTACTAAGACAATGAACACTAACCACGCTGGGGGAAACTGTGGGTGACTTGCTCTTCAAAGAGTCTTTCTGCGGTTGAGTGAGTGCATTTGCTTTCCAAAAATGCATGTCTCCTTCCTCAGACCTTAAACTCTTAGAGAAGGGTGTGGTGGTCACAGAACTATCATACGGCTCCCACTAGGGATGAGCCTACTTTGCTATTATTTTGCTAACTGGATATAGTATCAAACTGCCATGTAAACTCACATCGCCATGCCCATAATTGGTGCAGCTTTCAGATCTCATCCGAGAAGCTTCTTTGTGTGGTGGACAACAGTTAACAAAGAAGCTCACAACTGATCAAAGTGGAAAAAAAGAGAATGCTCAGTCACAAATTAGACATCTCTCTCTCTCTCTCTCTCTCTCTCTCACACACACACACACACACACACACACACACGGCTCAGGGACTAGCACAGAAGATGGGGATGAAGGATTTCAAGAGCCAGGAGTCAGGAAGGAGCAAAGCAAAGCAGTGTCTTATGGGCATGAGAAGGTCATTACATTCGACAAACTCAGCAATGGTGACTCTCTCCACCAAGACCTGCAGGGGACCAAGCCAGTCAACACTCTTAGCACGTCCTGGGAAGAGGTCCATAAGCCCACCACTGACTGAGGAGCTATTGACAGCTGATGGCTTCTGGGGGATGGAGGCGCAAGTCTCTCTACGGGTGTGGCTCCTGTAGTCAAGGAAACTCCAGTGGGTAGACCCACGCCCATACGTATGTGGGCAACACAAGTGGGACTCAATGGGTTAATTTTATTTTAGTGAAGATAAGAAGTTGGAATAGGGTGAGGAGATGAGACAGGAGGAGTTAGAGAAAGGAGGGTGAGGGGAATAAGATCAAAATACACTGTGTGGAATTCTGAAAGAATTAATAAAAATATTACCTTTGTGGGACTCTACAGCCACCAAATCTCACTAGACAGAGGAAATTGGAATGCGACAGGTACCTAAAGACATCCCCTTTGAGGATCACACCAAGAGGCCCCTGGGGCCTTCCGAAAAAGAGGCCCTCACTGTCACTTCCCTTGGAATTTCTGAAAACCCTTAGGAACCATTACAGGTGAATGCCTTATCTTTCAGGGCAGAACCAGAATTTTTAATTCGATGAAAATAATTGAGCAGTCCATTCAGGAGAAAGATTGACAGACCACGGGTGGGGAAACACTGATTCATTATTCATCCTTTCTAGGAAGACAAAAAAATCTCAGGCCAGCGAGATAAAAATGAGAAGAGGCAGAGAGAACAAGCAAGTGAGATAAAAAGACAGAGGCGTGGACAGATACATGGATGGGTATAGATTATAGGCAAAAATAGAGATACAGATGACAGATAACTAATAGAGAAATAGAAGGTACATAGGTGATTTGTAGGCACACAGATAGGTAGATAGATGATGTATACATATATATAGAAAAGAAGAAAAAAGAAGAAAAGAAAAAAAGAAGGGAAGAAAGGAAGGGAAGGAAGGAAAGGAAGGAAGGAAGGAAGAAAGGAAAGAAGATGGATACAGATGATAATAGATGTGGAGATAGATTATAAACATAGATGATACATATAATACAGATGCTAATGATAATAGATAGGTGGATAGATAGATAGATGATAGATAGATAGATAGATAGATAGATAGATAGATAGATAGATAGACGATATACAGATAGATAATAGACAGACAGACAGCAGACAGATATGTTCATATATGCCTGCATATCCACATTGGTTCTTAGATCCACAGTGAACCAGATGGCTAGACCACTGAGAGGGAACAGAGCAAGAGACCCTAAATCAACCTTTTGCTCCTTGCCTAAGGTATATAATGGCATCCAAGACTCTAGCCTATGCATCCTTCCCTGAAAAGCTCATTGAGTTCAGTCGTGATCCTGTCCTTACCCTCAGAACTCTTGGGAAACCTTGCCATTACCTCTTGCAATTGCTGCACCTGCTCGTTCACTCCCGGGAAAATGTCAAGATCTTTCTCCTTTTGTGGAGCAGAGGCTACGAGGAAGGCACTTTTCTTTCTCTGAGCCTTTTTCAGGAGGGGTTTTTTTCCCCCTTCCTACAATTCCATAGATTTTATTTTAGACACACTAGAAAGCACAAAGAGGCATTCAGCTCAGCCTGCAGACTGCTAGAAAACCCTTCACAGCCCACGGAAATGAGAGAGGCAGCCGCACTCATCAGCAGCCGTGTATAAATTTGGAAGGAGTGATTTCATAGAATCAGCCCATTTCAGAACGAGAGGTAACGTCCGTCCATCCTCTTGAGCTCCAGGACGGAGCCCAGGCACTCAGGATCTAATCTCTCACTACTCACCACCTCCTTCTTCTCATCTGGGAAGCAGAAGCGGGACGTGCAGGAGCTAAATTACCAGCAGGATGGCATTCAGGGGCTGTGCTAGAAAAGAGACATTGTCACCACTTTCCAAGGCTGTGAGCTCCAGCTGTCAAACCTTTCATGGCCCCCAAAGTGGGTCATGGACCAAAGTGAGTTCAGAGAGCTGGCCTGGCTGCTCCCAGACCACGGAGTGAGTGTAGTCCCGAGTGGTAGTCACTTAAGGACTGTATGAGGCACACATGGGCAGGCAGATGTGTGGGGTAGAGGTGTAATGCAAATGTTGGGGAAGCGTATTTGCCAAACTGTTAGAAAGCACACAAGAGGAAGTGACCCTCCTGGTCCTGTGCTGGGGCGTTCAGCCTTTGATAGCCTCAATACGAAAGTATTTTCTTTTCTAACGACTCCTCTGAGGAGGCTGCTGGGAACAGAGAGCAAGGGAGGGGAAAAATAGAGGGGAGGAAGCACAAGCAGGGACACTGTCCACAGAACGTGAGCTGGAGCATCCAGATCATTCCACAGCTGTTCCACGGGGAGCCAAGTCTGCCGAAGGCAGGGCATGGGCTGAGGGGAAACTTCTGTCAGCAGCCAGGGGAGATGCAAAGGATACAGCTCTTATGAAGAAAGATGCCTTAAGGCTGCGGATGCGGCTCATGAGTAGAAAGCTTGCCTAGCATACACACATGTCACTGTGTTTGTTCCCCAGCACCACACAAACTGGATATGGAGATAAACTATAATTCTCACACTCGGAGGTGGGGCAAGAGTAATAAATCCAAGGTCGTCCCTAGCTACATAGCAAGTTGGAGGCCAGCCTGTGCTACATGAGACCTGTGTCTCCAGAAAATAAAAATAAAAAATGAAAACAAGCAAGACAGCGGGTCTCTCCCAGAAGGCCGAGTTGTCTCAGACAGCTGATCCAATGACATAAGCGACAGCAAAAGACTTGGCTTTCAACTAACTAGAGTCACACAATGGGTTGGCTTTGAGGAACAGTGACAAAAAAAAAAGCAGAGCAGAGAGAAACGGGTTCTGGAAGAACAGGAGATTCCCAGGGTAACAGTCTTCCCAAGAGAGGCAAAGAAGAAACCTTCAGGAAGCTTTAGGGACCAATGTAAAAATACCAAGTTTTGCTAGGGGACACAGGGGAATGATAATCTTCCAGCAAGAGCTGAAAGGTCACAGAAGGAGGAGGAGAGTAAGAATGGGTACAGGAAGTCGGCTCATGACTTCAGATCTGGAATGCTCCCCAAAGGCTCATGTGCTAAATGCTTGGTACTATTGGAAGGTAACAGAACCATAAGGAAATGGAATCTGGAGAGAGACCGTCTGTCACTAGAGGCTTGTCCTGGGAGACGGTTGGGAGCTCCCATTCCCCACCCTTCTCCTAACCACCCTGACCCCCTGTTTTGAAGCCACACTGATGTAAGCAGCCCTCACTATCATGTACTTCTCCCACAGTGACCCAAAAGCAACAGGGTCAACTGTGAACCAAAACCTCCAAATGTATGAGCCAAAATAACCTCTATAAACTGATTATCTTGGGTGATTTTACCATAACAGAAGGTATACACAGATGTCCTGTAAGAATAAAATATGTTCCTTTCCACCCTCTCCAAAAAGGACAAAGCAAAGTTTAAACTATGACTGGTACCTTAAAAGCACTGGCTTGGCACTTTTCAGTGCGACAATAAAAATGACCAGCTACCTTTCCGATTCATTCCCATCTGCCTTAGTTGGGTTTTTGTTGTTGGGAAGAGACACGGTGAACCCGGCAACTCTTATAAAGAAAACATCTAATTGGGATAGCTCATTTATAGCTTCAGAGGTTCAGTCCATTATCTGCATGACGGAGAGCACGGTGGTGTGCAGGCAGACATGGCGCTGGAGCTGAGAATGCTACATCTTGCTGGTAACAGGAAGTTGACTGACTGTCACACTGGGCATAGCTTAAGCATATGAGACCTTAAAACCTGCCTCCATGGTGACATACTTCCTCAACAAGGCCACACCTCCTGATTAGCGCCACTCCCTTTGGGAGCCATTTTCTTTCAAACTACCACACAGTCTTAGAGTTAAGACAACATGAGCATATCTCCCCATGGGAACCTCCCCTCCACCCAGAATGGTCTGGGGCATGGGAAAGGTGTGTGATTAGTCTTCATTGTCACATAGGAGACACAGCTACAGGTATATCTTTAAGCCCAGCCTCCCCAGATGTTTAACTGAGAGGGAAGATCTACCCTGAATGCGGAGAGCACCATCCCATTGGCTGGGATCCTAAAGAGATGAACTATGCTATACCCTCTTAAGTCATGAGCCAAAATAAATTGTTCTTTTACGTTTCTTCTTACCAAGGCACAGCAAAGAGAAAAGAAACTAATACAAAGGAAGACAGAATCAAGGACAAAGAGTAAAGAAGTCACCTGATGACTTTCACCATTGAAGGACATAGATGCTGCCTCTATATGTCAAACTGAATGTCCCCCACGAGTCTCAGGTGTCTGGATACTTGGTGCCCGCTGTTGGATACCTGAGAAAAATTAGGAAGTATGGTCTTGCTGAAGGAAGTCCGTCTCTGGGGGCTTTGAGGTTTCAGAAGACTTGCAACATTTCCTGTACATTCTCTCTGCTTCCTGTTTGTGGTTCAAGATGTGAGTTCTCAGCTTCCAGCTCCAGCCACCTATTACCTGCTGTCCTGCCCATCATGGACTCTAACCTTCTAGAACCCTAAATCAAAATAAATACTCTCTTCTATAAGTAGCCTTGGCCATGACATTTTATCACAGCAAGAGAAAAGTAATGACTAAACTCTAATCTAGGAAAAATGGGTGACTAAGTATTCTGCCCAGGCTAGACAGGGACTACATAGGCATTTTCAGTGTGAAGTGCTGTGGGACAATGACCCTGTATCCTGTAAAAATTTATTAGTTGTATTGCTTTAATAAAATGCTGATTGGCCAGTAAGCAGGCAGGAAGTACAGGCATGGCAACCAGGCAGGAAGTAGAAGTGGGGCGATGAGAACAGGAGAATTCTGGGAAGAGGAAAGACTCAATCTGCAGTTGTGACCCAGATGCAGAGGAAGCAAGATGAGAATGCCTCACTGATAAAAGGCTGTGGGACCTGGCAGGACAGACAGAAGTTTCTGTCCTGCCTGGTCCCGCAGCCGTTCAGTCCCAAAGAAATACACAGAGATCTACATTAATTATAAACTGGATGGCCTATTATCTCAGGCTTCTTATTAACTTTTATAACTGACATTAGCTCATAATTCTTGTCTGTGTTAGCCTTGTGACTTGGTACCTTTTATCAGTGAGGCATTCTCATCTTGTTTCCTCTGTGTCTGGGTGATGACTGCAAATTGACTCTTTCCTCTTCCCAGAATTCTCCTGTTCTCATCGTCCTGCCTCTACTTCCTGCTTGGTCACATGCCTATTTTTCATGCCTGACTACTGGCCAATCAGCATTTTATTAAAACCATACAATACCCTTGTCCCACAGCAGTAAACCAAATGGCAAAGCAAAGAAGCCTGTCCTTAGATTTGTGCATATACTTGGGGGAAATTATTGGAATGGAAACAAAAGAAAGAGGCAAACATACCACCTTCACAAGCAATTGTGTAAAGCAGTTCCCATGAGGAATCTCAGGGACCCAGGAAGCTAACATTAAGAGTTTCATATCCAGAAAGATTGAGGAATGCCACTGAAAAATTCAGTGAGTTTATTCATGCTAGCAGGTAAGCATTCAGCCTCTGTAGACCCAAGGAAGCTACAACTGGCCAGATAAAGAAGGAACTAGAAACTTCCCAGAGGGATTTTAAGAGAGGAAAGACAGGCTGGATTGTGAATCACTGCTATAAAGACATTACAAAATACTATGAATGGTTGCTACATCCCTGTTGCCATCTCATGTGCCCTGTTCTGTGTCCCAGAAGTGAGTGGTATCTTGAACAGATGTTTGAAAAACCAGAAACCTAGAGGAAGTGCTGTGGTTGGGTTCTTGTCAACTTAACCCAAGCTAGGGTCCTCTAGGAAGAGGGAGCCTCAATTAAGTAAATGCCTCCCTAAGACTAGACTGCAGGCAAGTCTGCAGGGAATTTTCCTAACCCGCAAGAGATGTGGGAGGACTCAGCCTACTGTGGGTGTGCTGGGTTGTATAAAAAAATGAACTGAATAAGTCATAGAGAGCAAGCCAGTAAGTGGCTTGATTCATGACCTCTGTTCCAGTTTGTGCCTCCCACCTGGTTCCTGCCTGTGGTTCCCACCCTGACTTCCATCTCCGATACATTATGATTGGGACGTGTAAGCCAAATAAACCCTTCCTCCCCAAGTTACTTTTGGTCATGGCCTTTATCGCAGCACCAGAAACCAAACGAAGACAAGTGAGGAGGGAGTGAAAACTTCAAGGGAACAAAATAAAATAATAAAAATGATAGCTCGGAGACGGGCATGAAGGTCAAGTTGAATCTCTGGGTCTTTGAAGCTTGGTGAGTTCGGAAGCCATTCCGGGGCAGGAAGAAGAGCACTTTGGGTGGGAACTGGGCTCTGGGCTCTGAGGAGGCACATACTTCTCTATGTCTACTTCTGTGATTACCTCTGTGAACAAGGGCGGATCTCACCTCTCTGGGTCTGCGATGAGCAGCTGGGTGGGATCTGGCCTCTTTACTGAGAAGTCAGCCAGACTGGGGCACCAACGTGGCATGAGGATTATACTGTTGCTAGGCACTCTGTGAACAACACTAAAACCAAAACCCAGCCACTCAGCTTCCTTCCGAAAACCATGGTTCACAGGCAACAGAAAGCAGTGTCTATCCTAAATTGTTCCTCCCTGCCAGGGTATTTTATCTCACTCCTCGCCCCCTTGGTGTGCTTCAAGGCCAGAGAGCCCTAAATTGGCAGGCAGTCCCCAGAAGAGCTTTCCAGTCCCACTCAACAATTACCGGCGATTAGAGCTCCACTCACAGTCAAACCCAGCACTACAGAAAAATTAACAGAGGCGCTGTCGCCGCCTGCAGAATGGCCCCAGAGGAGGAGCTCCTGATACCTGGACCCTGTTCTTTGGCAACAACTTCACAGATGTGATTAAGTTAAAGATCTTGAGATGCAGAAATTATCATGGATAATCTCCTTGGGCCATAAATATAATCACAAGTATCCGACAAGAGAGAGGCAAAGCCGCGTGGCTGGTTTGGGCAGCCACCGGAAGCTAAAGGGGATGATAGATAGCTTCTCATCTGACGCCTCTGGAGAGTGGATGGCCCTGCTGCTGGCACCTTGGTGCCAAACGAATGATACTAATTTCAGACTTCTGGCTTCTGAGTACATAAAAGGAGGGATTCCTGTTTGTGGCAACTACTCCAGCAACCACAGGAGACCAAATGGGTAAGCAGAGAAAGGCAACTTCCAGTCAGTGGAGAGCCCAACTTCAAAGGGAATGCCTTTGGGTTTTCAAGACAGGATTCCCTGGGTGTAGCCCTGGCTGTCCTGGAACTCACTCTGTAAGCCAGGCTGGCCCGAACTCACAGAGATCAACCTACCTGTGCCTCCCAAGTGCTGGGATTAAAGGCGTGTGCCACCACCATCCTGCTCAAATGGGGATTTCTAGCATGTGGAAATAACTTGCAGCTGTTCACCTCACCTGCATCTTCTCCCAAGAGTCTGGGGTTTTTAAAGCTTTGGAGGTGTTGTGATTTGAATATGAACTGTGTCCTACGGGCTCACATATTTGAACACTTGGTCCCTTAACTGTTTGGGAAGGTTGAGGAGACGGCTGGAGGAAGTGGGGGGGCTAAGGTTGAGTCTTAAGGTTTCCTACTTGTGTGGGCTAATTTTGTGTCAACTTGACACAAGCTAGAGTCACTGGAGAGGAGGCAGCCTCAATTAAGAAATTGCCTCCATAAGATTAGGCTGTAGGCAAGCCTGTAGGACATCTTAATTACTGATTGATGGGGGAGGGCCAGCTCATTGTGGGTGGTGCCATCCCTGGGCTGGTGGTCCTGGGTTCTACAAGAAAGCAGGCTAAGCAAGCCATGGGGAGCAAGCCAGTTAGCAGCACCCCTCTGCATCAGCTTCTGCTTCCAGGTTCCTGTCCTGCTTGTATTCCTGTCCTGACTTCCCTCGCTCATGAACAAGGATGAGGAAGTGTGAGCCAAATAAACCCTTTCCTCCCCAAGTTGCTTTGGTCATGGTGTCTCATCACAGCCATAGGAACCCTAACTAAGACAACGCCCAGCCCTACTTCCTGTTCAATCTCTGCTTCTTGGATGTCTATGCAGTGTAACCAGATGGCCTCCCAACCCTGCCCCAAGCTCTCAAGCCACGATGGGATGTATCCCCTCAAGCTGTAAGCCAGAACAAACCATTTCTCCCTTATATCTCGTCTTGCGGGGTGTTTGGTCACAGCAAGGAGAAGCACAACTAATGCCATCAGGGATTAGAGATGAGACCTAAACCAGAGAAATGTCACTGACAAACGTTCCCCCAAGGTGGTTCTGTCCCCCAATGCCACTCACATCCTCACAGCACTGACTGTGCATTTGGCCCACCCAGTTTGGGCCAGGACGTTCCTGAACCATTTCTGGCAAGTGCCCAGTTGGCTCTGTCTTCCGTTCTCTAGGTCTGGTCTGTCGCTTTGGTCAACACCCTCTTTGGCTCCGGTGACAGAGCGTTCCCCCACTGTATGAAGCATTTCGTTAGTGACCTACTTTCTCGCCCCGCACATGGCAGAAACTGAAATTCTCACTCGCATGGAAAATAGAATAGAGCCCAGGGCCCAGATAAACAGGTGATGTTTAAAACTCAAATGGGCAGAAACCAAGCAACCGACTCACCTGGGCTTGGCATCTCTCTGGGAAGAAACTAACGTGCAGTCAGAGACCATGAAAAACAAGGGCAAACCCTGACTAACCGACGGATGAACTGACCGAAACCATGCGCTGCTGGATAGATTGCCCCAGTTATATCTCACATGCCCCTGTGCTGCCAGAAAAACACCAACGTGTGTTGGTAACAAACACACATGACGCCAGCGTTAAGACAGTTGCTCACTGGAAAAAAATCTCCCGATGAATTCCTTTATAATGTGAGGACTCCGTTTTTAATTTATTTTTGATGAAAGTCTGAATTCTTCCCAGCACATTTGCGTAAGGAGAGCTGCATATTTACAAGTTCAAACTCACGTAAGCTCCACTCCACTGCCAAGGTTAACAATCGTCCTCTCAAGGCAAGAGAAGAGAACAAGCTTCAGCTGTGGTGATTGCAGTCATCAATTTGCCCAGCCCTAGCACTGAGTTGCTGTAACAATTATCTTGCACACAGAACACACACACAACAAAAAACAAAACAAAACAAAACAAAACAAAAAAAACATTAGGACCAATCAGCTGGAAACCAAGGACCCCCCCACAATGAAAAAATGGGCCTAACTCTGGAGTGGGTGTGTCAATGAGCCAATAATAAAAGATGATATTCCTACTGACACAGTATGGCCTGTCCTCACAACTAGCTGTAAAAATAAGAGACAGGGAGAATCAAGGGAGATGCGATTATGGGAGAGAAGTCTAAAGTTAACAAATACAAGCGGGAAGAAGGAAGAATCAGCAACAAGGGTCTTGGGTTTGGCTTAGCAGCGGACTGTTCAGCGCACGCCAGGTCCTGGGTTCGATCCCAGGACCAGAAGAAAACACTCACGATGGAAGCCGTGGGGAGAAAAGAGTAAAGTAGGCACTGGCAATTTTAAGGAAATCTCCTTTGTCCCTAGTCTCAGACATTTAAAAACGCCTCTTGGTTACTAATGCTTACATTGAGTGCTGCAGTACACACCTGCAACCCCAGCACTTAAAAAGCAGAAGATAAGAAGTTCAAGGCCAGCCTGAGCCTCAGGAGACCCTATCTCAAAAACAAACCAAAATGCCTTCCATCCGTACAATTCCCAAGCAGCCCTCCTTCCTGACCCTCACGCCAACATGATGGGCCTAACACAAGGAAGCATACAACGTACCCTAATCCTCACGTGCTCTGCTTGCTGCTGGTGGCCAATACTTTGAAATCACTTCCAGTCCATTTGCACTCAGCTATGTTTATCGCCCGTCCATGTCAGTTCAAGCTGCTATAACAAAACGCTTCAACCACAAGGCAGTTCTCAGGACCGCGAAACCCAAGGTCTTGATGTCAACATACAGATCTCTTGGCTTACTTTCCTCTCGTTGTGATAAAATAGCCTAACAAAAGCAACTTAAGAAAGAAAGGAAGGGGCTGGAGAGATGGCTCAGCGATTAAGAGTACAGGCTGCTCTTCCAGAGGTCCTGAGTTCAATTCCCAGCAACCACATGATGGCTCACAACCATCTATAATAAGATCTGGCTCCCTCTTCTGTCCTGTAGGCAAACATCCAGACAGAAGGCTGTATACATAATAAATAAATAAATCTGAAAGGAAGGAAGGAAGGAAGGAAGGAAGGAAGGAAGGAAGGAAGGAAGGAAGGAAGGAAGCAGAGGAATGAATTCATGTAGCTGCCCAGTTGCTCTTTTCTTTTCATATTGTCCAGGATTCCAAACATAAAATCCTGAGACAGTCTTCCAACCTCGGTTAACAACACAAAGATAACCCTTGGCAAGAGTGCCCAGAGGCCTACCTCCTAGATGGTTCTAGATTCTGTCAAGTTGATACTTGGCATCCCATAAAAATTGGCATCTGGTGTCGTAACTGGAGGGAACAGCAAGACGGCTCTGCTGGTGAAAGCACCTGCCACTACAGCTGGTGACCTAGGTTCGGTCCCTGACCTCCTGAAAGTTGCCCTCTAACCTTCATATGCCCACCATTGTAGGAACACACACGCACATGCACACACATACACACACATAGATAAATTCAAAATAAAGAGTATTCTCTAAAAAGAAAATCCTGGAGAGAGCTTGCTCTCTCTTTTTTCTCTCTGCCATGAGAGGCAGCAGAAGGCAGGCCCAAGCCAGGTCCTCATCACAGAACTCTAGCTCCCTGATCACAGTCTTCATCACTCCAAGAAACAACTATATGTCACCAAGCCTATGGAATTCTGTCCCACCGTCCCTCAAGACTAGACTAAGATGCTTCTTCAGTTGGCAACACTTTTGTTTGCTGTTTACAACCACGTACCCAGCCATCCTCCTTCTGGGAGACCTCTGAAGTAGAGGATTTGAATTTCACTGCCACATGGACTTTTGTTCTTTCTTTCTTTCTTTCTTTCTTTCTTTCTTTCTTCTTCCTTCCTCTCTCTCTCTCTCTCTCTCTCTCTCTCTCTCTCTCTCTCTCTCTCTCTTTTATTTTTTGCATCGGCACAGTAGGCTGACCTCAAATTTACTATGTAGCTTAGAGTGGCCTCAAATTCATCACCCTCCAACCTCAGCCTCCCACATTCTGAGATTACAAAGCCCACGCCACCACACGCTTGCCCAGCTTATAAACACTCTCCCATGGCTACCTCTGAGCTGTGGTGGCGACTCCGCTGAAGGAGCTATCACTGAAGAGGTGAGCAGTAACCTTTCCACTTAACAGTTCCAACAGACTTAAACAGCCTCACGGCAAAGAGCGTCCTAACGCATAGGCAAAGCAATAGGAAGTGAAGTCGTCTTGTCAATCAGCTCTCTATCACGTAACAGATACCTGCCGTAACCAGCTTATGAAGACAAGAGGTTTATTCAGGCTCATAGTTTTGTTTGTTTGTTTTTGAGACCGAGTTTCTCTGTGTAGCCCTAGCTGGCCTAGAACTCACTATGTAGACCAGGCAGGAATCGAACTCACAGAGATCCTCCTGCCCCTGCCTCCTGGGTGCTGGAATTAAAGGTGAACACCACCAAGCTGGCTGGGCTTGTAGTTGTGAAGGTTTCAGTTTATGGTTGCTTGGTCTTGAAGGTTTTAAGTCTGTAGCAATGCAGGGCATGCCAGGGGGTGTGTCATGGATCAAGCATTCACCAGGAAGCAGAGAGAAGAAAGGGAAGGCTCTCACACTAAAATACTGCACCTTCAACAACCCAGAGCCGTGCCATTAGTCCCTCCTCTTAATGTTTCCAGTGCCCCACAACAGCTCCAAACTGGTAAGTGAGCTTTTAACACATGGACCTTCAAGCTATGGCACTACCTTTGTTTCTAATGCTATGTATCTAATTGAAAGCTTGTATCATTTAGTCCTTAATAACAATGATGGCCTTTAACATCCTGGCCCTGCGACTCCCGGAAATTTAATGACGAATTCCTCCACTTGTAGCCATGGCCCTCACCCTCTCCCATCCTTCTGCTTTGCTGATGTCACTCGTTGGGGACATTTTAATGTGAACTGAGGAGCATATCCTCGGATTAGGTTTCAGGAACCTTTGCAGATCTATTAATAGATACCCCTTGTCTCCCCTTGAATTCTGTTAAGTGTTTTCTGGAAGAAACTCTACCACAGACAGTGGCTTCAAGAAGAGAATTGTTTGGTGACTGCTGTCTTGTACTCTAAGTCCACAAGACTCCCAAACAGGACTTGAAAACAAAAGTCTGAGTTGGGCAGTAGCTCAGCGGGCAACACGCTTGGCTGGTACACACAAAGCCCTGGGTTCAATCCCCAGCTCTTCCTAAACTTGGCATGGTGGTGCACACCTATAACCCCAGCATTCAGGAGGTAGAGGCAGAGGAATGAGAGCTTTAAAGTTATCTGGGCTGCAGAGCAAATCTCAGGCCAGACAGGGTTACAGGAGACCTGTCTCAAAAGAGAAAATCCAAAAAAAAAAAAAAAAAAAAAAAAAAGGAAAAGAAAAATCCAGTCAGCCTTTTTCCAGGTGCACAGTGCCATCGCTGTAACTAAGATGCTTTTCTCCTCCGAATTAAGAGGTATTATCACGCTATATAGACAAGGCCATGTTCCTCCAAGCAGCTGCCCACCACCTAGCTAGTTCTTTCAGAAAAGGCCTCACATAGCCTTGAAATCTGGGAGAGAAAAAAAGCAGGCTGCTTCTTATTCCTGCTTGCCCCCAACGTCCTTGAGTGGAGGTTTAGTTTCTTGGCTCTTTTCTCCCAGCACATGGCATTTTTTTAAAAGGACAGAAGAGCAGGCAAATCCTCTCATCAAAGAGGCATTGACTTTTAATTTTACAAATGTGCCTCTCTCTCTCCCATAAGGAATAGAGAGAATTCATTAGAAATTGCACCCCGGAGACTGATCCCGCCTGCTTGCCTCTTTCTCCTGGCTATCATATAATTATACCCCAGATCTCTGATTACAGAAACTTTCCCCTGAACTGCTACACTTTCAGACTCTGTCTTTCCCATCTCTCCTTTTCCAGGAGGTCTTTAAGAAGAGAAGAAGCAAGAAGCGGGTAAGTGTGTGGGTGGGTGTTCCGCAGAGGGGCTGTGGCTGTGCACAGGTAGAAGCCCAGGGGGTCCCGAGAAAACAAGAGAACTTTTTTTCTTAACTGAGACAGGGTCTCTAGCTCCAATCTGTGTAGCTCACTGCACTAAGTGCTGGGATTACAGTCACATGTCATCAATTTATGGGGTGCTGGGGATAAAACCCGGGGCTTTACGTGTGTTGCTAGGCAAGCTTTCCACCAACTGAGCTATACCCCCCAGCCATCCACAGGGGGCTATTCTAATGAGTCCGTTTGGCACTGGGGCAGGAACCAACTGAACTGCACTCATGGATGAATGAAAGCGACTCTGACAGAAATTCACGTTCAGCAGGCAACACTCCAGAGACCACTTGACTGCCACGTACGCGCCTTGTAAATAACTCGATGCTCCTCAACCTGCCCTAGGTGCTGCTCCGCCACAGAGACAGAAAACACAGAGACAGACAAGGAAGGGAAGTGCAGACCAGCAGCACTTACTACCAGCCTCACCAAAAGGTTTCCTATGTGCTTGGTGGAGCAAGGCCTGTGTAGGACAAAACAACCTACGGTGGCTAGCAAAACGGCTCAACGAGAAAGGCAATTGCCGTCAAGCCTGGTCAGCTCAGTTCAATCCCCAGGACCCACCTACTAGAGAGAGAGAACCAACTCCCAAAGGTTGTCCTCTGACCTCCCCTACATTGTGTATCATGCACAGATACACACACACACACGCACCAAATAAAATGTATCTCTAAAATCTCAGAAAGTACCCATGATATCTATGCTCCATCAAGAGGCTGTAGGTTGACACTGAACCCCACTAATTCATGCAGGTGACATCTGACAGAGGCTCCGCTTGGCTCCCTTCAGATGCCTCCCACTGCCCCCCTTAAGAACAGCAAGACAACAGAGGGGTTGCAATGTCTGCTTCCCATACACAATCACATCCTCTCTTCTTTTCAAAATGAGATTTGTCTCCTTAGCTTTCCGGCACTCTTCTCCAGCGACGAACAAAAGGTTAGAATTTCTGAGAATACAAACCACGGGAATTATTATTCACGCCTTGCCCTAGATCTCTCTGCGCGCTGCCGGCTGTATGCTCTGCATTCGGTGACGAAGGGCCCGTCCCAAGTGTTTTCCCAGTTCAATCAACTGTGCTAAGAACTGTCACAATAGCCCTTGACGACAAGAAAATAAAATTTAGGGTAGCGCGGAAGCCTGACTTGCATTGTGATTCGGGCATGCACCTGTTCCCCCCTCCCTCGCCACAGTTGGCAAATCTTTCGTCCACCTTAATGACAAAGGAAAGGGAATGGGCTGTCTTTCCAGGCTTGATAATTACTTCTGAAATGTTGTCACAATCTTCCAAATGACTGCATTTCTTTCATGTCAGACCACTGTGATTTCCGTGCAGCCCAGGTTGGGGCTTCGTTAGGATGCTGGTCCACAGAGGGCCTTGGGAGTTTTGTTTTCTTCTGTGTTTTAGTTTGGGGATGGGGGTTGGAGGGGGTTGTTTTGTTTCCTTTTGTTTTGTGTTTGGGAAAGACAAAGCGAAAACCAAATAAGTCACAATGATAACTTATGACAGGAAAATCAACTTCGGAATCAAATGGTAATCGCAGGAGCCACGTTGGGGAGAGAAGGCAGCTTGTGCCAGGAAAAGAAAGGCCCAGAAAGTTATTTAAAATTGATCAAAACCCACTAGGAGTCACGATCCCATCATGGCTTCTTCTGGAAAAACAGTTTTCAGAAGCCCCAATTAACCTTAATTGAATTCTGCCTTAGTAATAGTTGGAATTTTAATTGACTGGGAAGGTAATCATAAATCTCTGTTCATAATGTGCTTAGCCATTAGGAAATGCCCGGATGGCACACAGCCGTGCCATGCTGGGGGCTGAGCCATTCCGTAGGCAAGGCTGGGTTTCAGGTCATATTTTTTTTTTTTTATTGAAAAAAAAATTTCCGCCTCCTCCCCGCCTCCCATTTCCCTCCCCCTCCTCCCGCCCCTCTCTACCTCCCCCCACTCCTCTTCTCCTCCCTCTCCAGTCCCAAGAGCAGTCAGGGTTCCCTGCCCTGTGGAAAGTCCAAGGTCCTCCCCCCTCCATCCAGGTCTAGGAAGGTGAACATCCAAACTGTCTAGGCTCCCACAAAGCCAGAACATGAAGTAGGATCAAAACCCCGTGCCATTGTCCTTGGCCTCTCGTCAGTTCTCATTGTCCGCCATGTTCAGAGAGTCCGGTTTTATCCCATGCTTTTTCAGTCACAGTTCAGCTGGCCTTGGTGAGCTCCCAATAGATCGGTCCCACTGTCTCAGTGGGTGGGGGGTTTCAGGTCACAAAACAAGCGTTCGGAAGAGATAGCTGCTCACAGCAAGAGCAGCCTAAGAGAAGATTCCATGGGGAAGTTCAGGGTGAAAGTAAAGGACTCTGATGACCAAAGGTTCCTATTGGTGGCATCAGCTTCAATGCAGTCCCAAAACACAAAGGAGGGTGAAAGTAAAGGACTCTGATGACCAAAGGTTCCTATTGGTGGCATCAGCTTCAATGCAGTCCCAAAACACAAAGGAACTTTCTTTCTTTCTTTCTTTCTCTCTCTCTCTCTCTCTCTCTCTCTCTCTCTCTCTCTCTCTCTCTCTTTCTCTCCCACTGGGGGTATGGCTCAGTTGTGAGAGTGATCGCCTAGCAAGCACAAAGCCCCGGGTTCAATCCCCAGCATAGAAGTGGTGTACAGACCTGTAATCCCAGCACTGGGGAGGTAGAGGCAGGAACTTAACTACATAGTGAGTTTGAGGCCAGCCTGGCTACATGAGACAGGAAGAGAGACAGAGAGGTACATGCAGGAAGAAAGACTCGTTTCTCTGTCACTCAGGAAGAACATAGTAGTCGTCTCTGGAATTTCTTTAGTTGGGGGGAAATGGGGAAGAATGTTTGTTTTTTTCAACAGGGTCTCACATGCCCAAGCTAGCTTGGAACTTGCCAAGTAGCTGAGATGGACCTTCAATTCCTGATTCCCCCTACCTCACAGCCCCCTGAGAGCTGAGATCATAGGCATCCATGCCTGATTTACCATGATCATTTTATTTTCTCTTTTAAAAACATAATCATTCTCTCCCTGGCCCACTTTTTTAACTCAAGGAACTGTTTAAGCCTTTAAAAGCACTTTCTTGGAAGTTCAAGAGCTTGTGTGAAACAAACAAACAAACAAACAAAAAAAGCCCAAGAAAGTGCATTTTGAAGAAAAACAGAAGGAAAGCAACGTCTCTGGTAAACTCTCATTTGGATCCTCCTTCTGTACTCCAAACCCACTCCTTGGGGAGAACATCAACCATTTGAGTAACACGAAGCAATCAGAATGGCTGGTTCTTGTTTGATGAAACTGAATGCATCCTCACTGGCCTAAGCAATTCCCTTAATTTCTTATTTTTCTAACTAACTTGCTTATTTTATGTGTATGGGTGTTTTGCATGCATGTCTGTCTGTGTATCACAAGCACGCAGTGCCTTCAGAGGCCAGAACAGGGCTTCAGATCCCCTTTAAAATGGTTGTGAGCTGCATGGGGCACTGGGAATGAAACCTGGGTCCTTTGGGAAAGCAGCCAATGATCTTAACCACTGAGTCATCTCTCCAGCCCTCTCTTAATCTTTTAGGGACCTCAACACAGGTCAAACTGGGATTCGTGGCTTCAACTCTGGGAAGAGTTTCAGCGGTGGGCAATCTGAAGCTGAGCTGGAGAGCTCATTAGAAATCAAGAAAGAAAGACATACAAAAAGACGGGAAGAGAACATGGATGTGGCTTCTCTAAGAGAGTCTCAGAAACCAAAGTGTGTCCAAGCACAGGCATGGGCTCTCCAGAGGGCTGTGATAACATTAGCCAAAGACACCTTTTCCTGACGCCAAAGCTACACCTCATCGAGTTGCTATGAATGCTATGAAACCTCTCTCTCTCTCTCTCTCTCTCTCTCTCTCTCTCTCAACGTAAGACTAGAAGTCACAGGGTCACACAAGCACTTAGTCCCTGTCTTTTCCCTGTAAGCATGATTTCTAGGTAAGACTCCTGGAGATTTGCAGATCTACAAGAGAGGAAGAGAAAGACCATGAGCAGCTGAAATTGTAGCGGATTTCTGCAAGAGGCTTCAGGGGGGATTCCTGGGGAGGGGCCGTTCTTCCTCCTCAATCTGAGGTATTTCCTGTCTTCCTGATCAGTTGCAAATGAATATTTGTATTGGTTAAATCCATCAGTTGCTTTGAAATCAACCGTAAATAGTTGGGATGTGATTGAACCCCACAGAAGCCTCCTATGAAGGAGTTACTCACTTCTTCCTCAGGCTGTCTCCCCCAGAGGATGGTTATTTCTCTGATCCTGTGTTGAAATACTATGACCAAAAGCAACTTGGAAGAGTTAGCTTTGACTTACAGTTCCAGAAGGTACCCAAGGGCAGAGGATGGCAGGGCAGTCAGGCTCAGAGCAAACAGGAAATCGACTGATCACATTCTAATCCACACACAGGAAAGGAGGGAGGAGAAAGAGAGAGAGAGCAAGAAACAGAGAAAGGCTACAAACCACAAAGCCCGCCCCCCAGGGATGCACCGCCTCCTAAGAAAACAGAGCCAATTGGAGACCAGGCATTCAAATACTTGAGCCTCTTGGGGATGCCTCTCACTCAAACCACGACAAAAGGATCCCTTGCTGTTCTTTTCTTCATTTCAGCTCTTCCTGTGCTGCCAGCAGACACCATGACAGCTCAAAAAAAACCTTCAACGTATAGAGTAGGCATTCTATACCCCAGCCAGGTAAGGAGATGAGCAAGCAACACAACAGGGTTCTTAAAATTATACTTTATTATCTGTGTGTATGAGCATTGGGTATAGTGCATGTATGGTGCATGTATCGAGTTCAAAGAGAAACCCATACAAGGGTCAGTTCACTCTTACCACATGAATCCCCGGGACGGAACTCGGGTTTCTAGGCTCGGTGGCAAGGGCTTTTATCTGCTAGGATGTCACCAACCCAAAAGTGAACTGTAAAGGAAAACCAGCCACTCTCGTAACAATGCCCAGCTCTCGCCTTTCTCACCAGACCCCTATTTCTCCTAGGGACTACTGAGATGCTCGTGACCAGAGATAAGCTGTGGAAACCGGTACAGTGTAAGTTCTGGATCGGTTCTTCCCATTTACAATTCACTTTCAAAGTCACGATCAACCCAGAGGTCGAAGCCAGACTGAAATAGAAACTCTGCGTTCATCTTCCTGAAACCTGGATGGAAAGCAACCAGCAATGGACACGGCCCTTGACAACTTTATGAAATCAAATCCTGTCCTTTTTTTTTTTTTTTTTTTTTTTTTTGAATTTTCGAGACAGGGTTTCTCCATAGCTTTTGGTTCCTGTCCTGGAACTAGCTCTTGTAGACCAGGCTGGCCTCGAACTCACAGAAATCCGCCTGCCTCTGCCTCCCGAGTGCTGGGATAAAAGGCGTGCGCCACCATAGCCGGGCCTGTCCTGTTTTTTTGTAATGACCTCAGCCTCTGTCTTGTTTGTTTGTTTGTTTGTTGTGTTTGGGGACAGGGTTTCTCTGTATAACCATCCTGGCTATCCTGGAACTCTTTCTGTGTGCACCAGGCTGGCCTCGAACTCACTGAGATCTGTCTGCCTCTGCATCCTAAGTATTGGGATTAAAGGCGTGTGCCACCACTGCCCAGCAGCCTGTCTGTCTTTTATACACATTTTAAAACCTTCTCATCTAAACTATACTTTTCCAAAAAGAAAAGATATTGAGAAAAACGCTATTAAGAAAATCTAGATGCAATTAATTTTGCCCCCTGCCTGCTGTGTAACTTTTCAAGCCTCCTTGGTAGCCGGGAATAAGAATGTCAGTGATTGATGGGAGCAAAGTGGATTCCTGCTGAAGAGGCCCGCATGCTAATCATCCTAATTCCCTCAATATCCCTCATTTAGAACAGAATATCAAGGCAAACAGAGGGGATTACATTAGCGAGTCTACATCTACACCAAGTAAGCGCCAGAGGTAACATCAGCAGGTTGTAGCTGTGCCCAGTTTGGCCAGCTTCCAGGCATGCTTCCAGTTACCTGTACTGAAGGTCAAATCACAGAGCAAGGCCAGAGAGCAGTCCTAACCACACTACTTAAGAATAAATATTTTCCGTTGTATTTCCAAAGTGTGGTCAGCGAAGTACTGTCCTCAGATCCATCCTGGGTCCTCACTATCACTATGGCTTTTGAGCCCCATCCCAGATTTATTGAGTCGCATTACTGAAAATGGCACCGAGAATGTGTATTTAACAAGCTTTTTCGATTAAACCTGTTCCCGACAAAGTTGAAAAACCACTGAGGTAGGCAACTATTATTACCATTATGGGAAATTTTCTATCCAGGTAAGTCAAAACATTCTACTTGTTCGAAGACTGAATTCAGAGGAACTTTTTCCCCCCACACTTATTCCCAAGTTGCCAATTTGAGTCAAATTTATTTTATTCTTTTGCAAAAACTATAAGAAAAGCAACAAACAAATCCCTGAGTTTGAGGCTAGCCTGATCTACAGAAAGGTCCAGTACAGGCAGAGAAACCCTGTCTCAAAAATAAATAAAATAAAATAAAATAAAATAAAATAAGAAAAGTGCATGTGCCTTCCATGACTGGAAAATCAGTCCGAAGTCAGATGTCATAAGCCAGGTTTCCATAGTGACATAACAGACCACCCCAAAAAATAGTGGCTTCAGATATTTGCTGTGATTTTGAAGGTTGGTTTTTGTTGGGTTTGACACAGCTTATGTGGGTTGAATAACCGAGGATAGCACCTCTCCAGTGGCTAACATCCCTCAGCAGCCCAGCCTGGGCTGCCTTACATAATAGACTGTTGACAGAGGTTCTGCCCTGCCCTGTTCCACAGCCATTCAGTCCCAAAGAAACACACAGAGGGTCTACATTAATTATAAACTGATTGGCCTAGTAGCTCAGGCTTCTCATTAACTCTTACATCTTAAATTAACCCATAATTCTTGTCTGTGTTAAACACGTGGCTTAGTACCTTTATCAACGAGACATTCTCATCCTGTTTCCTCTGTGTCTGGGTGGCAGACTGAGCCTTTCCTCTTCCCAGAATTCTCCTGTTCTGGTTGCTCCACCTATACTTCCTGCCTGGCTACGGGCCAATCAGCATTTTATTAAACCAATACAAGTGACAAATCTTTACAAGGTTCAATACCATTGTCTCACAGCATCTTCCCACTATATTAGCTAGGGTTCTCTAGAGGAACAGAGCTGATAGAGTACACACACGTGCGCACACACACATCATATACATATATGTATATGTGTGTGTGTGTGTATATATATATATATACAGTGCTTATTAGAGTGGCTTACAGGCTGTGGTCCAATTAGTCCAGCAATGGCTGGCTGTGAATGAAAAGTCCAAAAATCCAATAATTGTTCAGTCAATGAGACTGACTGGATGTCTCAGCTGGTCATCAGTCTATGCCAGCATCTTAAAGAAGTAGTTCTGATGTCAGTGTAGGAATAGACTTGCCAGTTAAAGTGAAAGCAGGCAAGCGAAGAGGGAGCTTTCTTCTTCCATGTCCTTTATCTTATAAAGGCTGCCAGCAGAAGGTGTGGTCCAGATTAAAAGAGAATCTTCCCGCCTCAAACGATTTAATTAAGAAGAATGGCTCAAGATGCCCTCCACCCCTTGCCCCTACCACCTGTGGTAGGCAAGGGAGCCGACCCTCCCCCTTGGCAGCTGCAGCACAGTAGAGCTGACCCTACTGACTAGGGACCAGGTGGGAGGTGCCAGAAGCTGGCCCTGGGTCATAGGGTAAGAGAGCTGTCCATGTCCCTCACCGGCTGCAGCATTCGGGAGAGTGACCCCACCACCTTGCCTGGACGACACAGTAGAGCTGGACCTGGTGGTGTAGGTGTGGGAGAGACAACCCTGAAGATGTGAAAGCAGGAGAACTGGCCCCGCCCCTTGCTCCTTGCTGCAAGGGATGGACTAACCAGGACAACGCTGGAGAATTCACCCTGGTGGTGAGGACGAGAGAGCTGGAGGGCTGACCAACTCTGTCGTGCATACCCAGGCCCAGAAGCAGGGTTATGAGTTGGCACACCCCAATATCCACTCCATCTCTAATCTGCTGGAGCACATGAAGGAACTAGTCCTGCATACCCAAAGCTGCAAGATTGCCACAACACAAAGCAACAGCAGGATAAACAAGAGGAGTCCCAGTGAGGGCCCAGCATCAATAGTGTTGCAAAAACCAGAGGCCTTGAACCAGACCAATGGCTCTCTGCAATGAACACTTGTAAGGGAAGATGTATGGACAAAAGGGTTTAACCACGTGACTCACTGTGCCACACTACAGCTTCCATGATGAGACTGATTTTTCCCTGTTTTCTTCTTTTTCTTTCTCTTATATTTTATTTTATTTTATTTTGGGTGGGGGGTTGCAAGGGCAGAGAGCAGATATGAAAGGATGGGGAAATGAATGGGCTCAAGATACATGATGTGAAAGACACAAAGAATAAATAAAAAGCAAGTTAAAAAAAAAAAAAAAGAAAAATCCTTCACGGGGCTACACAGCCACTTGAATTTGAGTTAACTCCAAATGTAGTCAACCTGATACCAAGAATAACCATCATGCCCTCCATATTTACCCAAACATTTATCCACTTTAAAAAAAAAAATCATCAGTGAGCAGGGCATAGTAGCACACACCTGTAACCCATTATCTGGAGGCTGAAGCAGGAAGATCACTAGTTCCAGGCCAACCTAGTCTCTATGGTGAGATCTGATCGTAAAACTTAAAAAAAAAAAATAGCTGGACGGTGGTATCACGTGCCTTTAATCCCAGCACTTGGGAGTCAGAGGCAGGTGGATCTCTGTGAGCTCAAGTCCTGCCTGGTCGACAGAGTGAATTCCAGGATAGCAGGGCTGTTGCATTGAGAAACCCTATCTCAAAAATAAATATAAATAAATAAATAAATAAATAAATAAATAAATAAATAAATAAATAAATAAATATCGATGAGTGTCTACCAACATCTAACAAAATAAAAATAAGTTCATTAATCTGGTAGGTTGGGGCTATGGCTCAGTTGATAGAGCACTTTCCTAGCATGTATGAGAACATTGGGTTGGATTCCCAGTACTACATACACCAGAAGTGGTAATAAACACCTACAATCTAGCACTCAGAAAGTAAAACCAGGAGGGTCAGAAGTTCAAGGTCAACTGGTTAAGATGGCTCAACCTGCAAAGGCACCTACACCCACACCTTGTGACCAGAGTTCAATCCCTGGAACCCACAGAGAGGAAGGAGAACCAACCCTACAACTTCACACATACATACATGAATAGATGACAGAAAGATAGGTAGATAGATAGATAGATAGATAGATAGATAGATAGGATAAATAGGATTTTAGCCCCCAAAAAGTTCTATGTCATCTTCAGCTACATAACAAATTCAAATTCCATGCCCAGTTTCAAAAACTAAATAAGGCCAGCGGGACAGCTCAGAAAGTAGAGGAGTTCGCTACCCAATAACGCAATTCTGATGGCCTCAGTTCAATCCCCAGAACCCAGGTTAAGGTGGAAGGAAAGAACTAACTCCACGAAGTTTTCTTCTGACTTCTGTCCATGCTGTCTCAGACACACACACACACACACACACACACACACTTTTAAAAATAGCAATTTCTTTTAAAATACCTCCATCTGGCATTGAATTTTTTTCATTTCTAATATATGTTTCCATCCTTTCTCACTAAAGATGCCCCTACTCTTTTGATGTGCCCATCCCTTTTGAAGACCATTTTCCAGCTATCTAAGTCACACTGATCCTCCAACATACGTACCCAGAGAGACTGGGCCACCCACACCCTGTCCCTGGGCATATTTCACTAGTGTTTCAGTTCATTGTGTGCTAAGATATAACCAAGGACACTGCCATGATTGACATCTGGTACAGGCCCAGTCTCCACCCCCAAGATGGCTCCTGGAAGGCTGCACCCTCCACATTTGAAGAGCACTAGCCTCCCCCAGACACACAGAAGCCCTTTTTAGTGTGACAGGAATCCACTCACCCTCACGACCTCTCCCACCGGGTTCAACCTCCCAACATCGTTGCAACAGTGATAACTTTCCAAACCACGAGTCTTAGAGGGGACATTCAAACCACGGCAGCCAGTGTCCCCAAATACACAGCAGTTCACGGTCCTGTCCTGGAAAGCCCTGTTACCTCAAAATCACCTCTGCCGCTCTGTGTGTTCTCAGCCCCAGTCCACAAGCCCAGGCACTCATCCTGGGCTCTGTTTCATAGTTCTGATTAAGCGCACTCTCTGGTTGCAATGCCTTAATGTCATGTACTCCCTCAGCTGTGTTTAGTCCGTCACCCAGCGTAGAACAGAGCTCTACATGTTTTCAGAGTCAAGCGATAAACAGGGAAGTGGGGCTGGAGGTGGAGCTCAGTGGGTAGAGTCCTTATCTAATACACACAGACCTAGGGTTGACCCCAGTACCGTGTAAACCAGGCTTCATAGCATATGCCTGTAACCCCATCATTCAAGAGTCGGGGGGGTGGAAGATGGGAAGTTTAAGGTCACTCTCAGCTAAAAAGTATATTTGAGACCAGGATGGGCTACATGAGACCCTGTCTCAAAAAATTAAAGTAAAAAGAGGCAGGACTAAACCCTGAGCCCACATCAGGTTGCAAGGACTGGAATCTGAGTCATAGCATCAACCGTCTAATAAAGTAACGCACCCTAATCTGACTATGTTCTGCTGTATTACCAATGCAAATGGGCAGTGTTCACTCCCTCTATTCCTTCCTATATAATTCGAAAGTTTGGGGGGAGGAGCAAGAAAGACAAACTTCTCCCACCCTCGATTTCCTCCCCCTTTCATAGGACCTGTGGGTGTGTTGTTATCTCGGGTGGATGGCATTTTTACATTTACCCAATGGTATTTAAATTTATCTGATCACATTTTAAATTGGGCTAATTTATTCAATTTACCCAATCTAACTTAATTAAATATCATCTCCACCTAATGTCATTTAACTACATTTAATGCCATTTTAAACCTATCACCGTCCAGAAGTTAATCAGAATCAATAAAATTGGTTTGGGGAAAATGCTTTCTAAAGTGTTATCCCTGGGTCAACAAAAGACTCACTTAGAGACTTAGTAGCAATGAAAATTCCTAGAAACCCAACCCAAACCAACTGAGCAAACCAGAGGTTCATCTGGCTCTCTTTTCTTTAGAATAGTAATAATAATAGTGTGTGTGTGTGTGTGTGTGTGTGTGCGCGCGCGCACATGCGCGCACGCACACACATACAGGTTCACTCATGCCACAGTGCAGTGTAGAGGAGTCAGGAGTCACTTCTCTCCTTTTACCATGTGGATCCCTGGGATTGAACTAAGATTGTCAGACTTGGCAGTAAGCACCCACTATGCCATCTTGCTGACCCTTGACTGTGTCTTCAAAAGCCCCCTGGATGAGTCCAGTGCTGACGCTGATGTAGGAGCCACAGAGAAAAATCAGGGGGAATGGCTTCAAGACGAGTCAGCAGCTTGCAAGATGTGAGCTTTGTTGATGAAAATGAACCCTTCTCAAGCTCTGGTTTGCATAGGTGTCCAGGAGCGCGGAAGACTGCGGGTGAGTAGATAGGCTGAGACCCAAATCCCATGACTGGTCCCAGTGCCAGAGATGCATGTGCTTACTCTGGAACTAAGGGGTAGAGATGAGCCATGGTTTGATGTTGTCAGCATCCAGTTATTTTTAGAGTTGGGACTTTGCTTCCTAAGTAAAGGAAAAGTCCAGAAGGTCTCAGCATAATGTGATATATACTGGGGGCTGGAGAGATGACTCGGGTTAAAAGCACTGACTGCTCTTCCAGAAGACCGGGGTTCAATTCCCAGCACCCACTGACAGGCTACAACTGTCTATAACTTCAGTTCTGGGAAACTGACACCCTCACACAGGCATACATGCAGGCAAAACACTACTCAGTGTTCATAAAATAATTAATTAAAAATAATGCAGTATACAGATGTCTCCAAATCTGAGCTTTTCCCCTCGCTGTGGGAGATGCAGAAATAATAAGAAGCAAACACTGAGAGATATAGTTCAGTCAGTGGCAGAGTGCTTGACCAGCATGCATGAAATCCTAATCTCAATCCCTGGCTCGCACACATGGGCATACCTACAACCGATGAATGAAGGATGCATTGGCAATACTTGGTCAGCAAGATGGCTCAGTGGGTAGAAGCATTGCTGTGCAAGCCTAGAGGTCGAAATTCAAACGCTGGATCCCATGTGAAAGTAAATGAAGGCACTGACTCCACGTAGTGACATGCATATTCATGCATGTGCATGCACTTGCAAACACACACACACATAGTAATAGTGACAAATACTTTTAAAATTTTAACAAATGTTTTATATGTGTGGACATTCCACCTCATGTATGTGTGTGTACTACATACACACCTGTTGCAAGAGGAAGCCAGATGAGGGCATTGGATCTCCTAAAACTGGAGTTACAGATGGTTAGGAGCCACCATGCATGTTCTGGGAATTGAACCCACATCTTCTGGAAGAAGTGTTCTTCGCTGCTAAGCCATCTCTCCAGCCTCAATAAACATGCTTGTTTGTTTGTTTGTTTGTTTGTTTTTACAAAGTGATGGATTGAATATACCATGGCTCACATCATGAAGAGCACCCATCCCCACATAGATGTATTAAGCATTCTAATATGGGCTACATGCTCCCAAGCCTCACCTGGTCTGCCTAAAACAGCTATTGTGCTCACAAGTATATACATAATGAGATTATCAACCTTTGTAACACTGTTGTGGAATATTTAACTATGTAAAATGTGTTGTGTTTGTTTAATTATGTAAAGATTGCTGCATTTGTTTCACTTTGCCTGCCTAAGGCACCTGATTGGTCTAATAACAAGCTGACTGGCCAATAACTAGACAGAGGAAGGATAGGCAGGGCTGGCAGGCAGAGAGAATATGTAGAAGAAATCTAGGCTCGAGAGAAAGAGAGAAAAGAACGAGGGAGAAAGAGAGGAACACACCTGGCACCAGAAGCCAGGCATCCACCAGCCAGCCAGACATGAGAAGCAGGGAAAGTAAGATATACAGGAGGAAAGAAATGTCAAAAGCCCCGAGGCAAAACGTGAATGAAGAGAAACAAGCTAAGTTATAAGAGCTAGTGAGACAAGCGTTCATAACTAATAAGAAGCCTCAGTGTCATGATTTAGAGCTGGTCGGTGGCCAAGAGAAAGCCTGGCACACACACCTGAGCGCTAAGGTGACAGATCGTTTTCTAATCCATCATTGCTTTCCCTTGTTTTCTAATGGTTCTGACACAGGATCTCACTGTGTAATCCAGACTGGCCTCCAATCCAGACTGGCCTCCAATTTGAGATTGTCCTGTTTCTGCCTCTAGGGTGCTGGGATTACAGGTGTATACCACACCACCTAGCACTCAAAAAATTGCTTAAACTATGCTTACTAACTCATGGCTAGCCTGTGTGAAGCAATGCTATGCTTCTGAACGATATGTACGATGGGCAGATGAAGGGTGACGTTCACTCTGTACAGATGGCTGTGGCTAGGCTCCTTTTCATTTTGTTTTGTTGTGTCTGAGTATGATGTGTATGTGGACAAACATATCACAATCATGCATGTGGAGGTCAGAGGACAATTCTGTAGAATGTGTTCTCTCTATCCATCTTTATGTAGATTCTGGAAATCTAAACTCAGGTGTCAGGTTGCACAGCAAGCACTCACACGTACTGAGTTATCTCACAGATCATATCTTAAGTTGCAAGTTCTATAACTGAAAATTTTTTCAGTCATTTCTCAGAGAATAAAGTTGGCAGTGAGATTGAGCTGTCTTGGATGTTTAGAGAGGAGATTTAGAGAAAAAGAGTAATCAATCCAGACTTCCCGATGAGCTGTTGGTCAGCCAAGCCCCTGGGGCCTCCAAAACAACACCATCTCCATCCCTCTATGTACTGTATCCAACTTATAACCAAGGGCAACAGCAACAGCCTCTTTGATGGCACCAGTCACTAAAGAGTGACATTCATTGGCAATCATCTTGATGTATTCAAGCCACAGTGACCAGGCACTTTTAGAGGGTGTTGATTTTACAAATGAACACCCTTCCCAGTTCCACCTCACTCAAAATCTAAGACCCAAGTGTTGACTGAGTTTTCTGTCCTGTCCGGTTCCAGCAGTCATTAAGTCCCAAAGAAATCACACAGAGGTCTAAATTAATCATAAACCGATTGGCCCTTTAGCTCAGGCTTCTTATTAATTCTTATAACTTACATTAGCCCATTATTCTTATCTGTGTTAGCCACATGGCTCAGTACCGTTTTCTGCGGTGTAGTCACATCTTGCTTCTTCTGTGTCTGGACAGGACTGCTGAGGGAGCTTCCCTCTTCCCAGAATTCTCCTTTTCTCATTGACCTGCCTCTACTTCCTGTCTGGTTGTCCTGCCTATACTTCCTGCCTGGCTACTGACCAATCAGCATTTATTTAAAATCTAATTGACAGAATACAATTGTTCCACACCACCCAAGAACTTGCAAACACATTTCTAGGAGAGCAAGTATCTCTTCTTACTGAAACTCCAAGAGAGCCAGCGTTCAGCTTAGTAGGTAGAAGTCTAACCCAGCCTACTCAAGGTCCAGGGTCAATCCCCAGTGCCACAGAATGAATACATAAGCAAAGCCAAAGAGAACCACTGGGGAGGTTAGAAACGATGCAATACACTGGGGAGACTGAGCAGGAAGACCAGAGGTTAAGGCTACATGAGACTCTCTCAAAGAATAAAAAAATACGAGGGTGTATGATGTGTATGTTTGAATGTGATGTGTGTGCGTATGTGTGTGGTGTATATCTATCTGTATGTGTATTTGTGAGTGTGTATGTGTGTATATGTTTGTGTCTCTGTGAGTGCCTGTGTCTGTGTTTGCTTGTCTGTGTGTATGTGTTTGTATATATGTGTATGTCCCTCTTCTTCTCTTCCTCCCTCCCTCTCTCAATCTCTGTGTGTGTGTGTGTGTACTCCTCCCTAAATTCTCTGCCCCTCCTTCTCATCATTCGGACACAAAAATGATTTCAATGAACTGCCAACTGCTACATTATCAACTAAAATCCAAGGAGTCTTTGAAGGGTCAGTTGGAGTAGGCAAACCTTCATCTGCGTTGCCCGCAGTGGTTTTTTTAAGCACTCATCCCTAAATGCCTGCAGAGCTCCTGGCCCATCCTGGTGTCTTCATCCTGGGCCAAATGACCACTTCTATGAGGAGAAAGTTGCATCCATGCGTGGTGGCTTCAGGCAAATGCTCCCCCTCTCTGCCCTTAAACAAGGACACCTAGAGTTCCACCAAACAAATGACCCCCAAGAGAAAGCTTTAGGCCACTTGGCCTTCAGCTAAGGCTCTCAAACAGAGATGCCTCTGTGTGATTACATGGGGCCCATGAGGAGGTCAGAGGACAATGTCACAAGTTATTCCTCAAACGTTCCTCACCTTGTTTTTTATTATTATTTGATTTTGTTTTGAAACAAGGTCTCATTATGGAGCCCTGACTGCACTGAAAATGGCTATGGAGGCCAGGCTGGTCTCCAGTTCATAGTGATCCACC
This sequence comes from Chionomys nivalis, assembly GCF_950005125.1. NCBI lineage: Eukaryota > Metazoa > Chordata > Mammalia > Rodentia > Cricetidae > Chionomys > Chionomys nivalis. The sequence continues at coordinate 25,213,384 of NC_080109.1, read as the reverse complement.
TGCTTCTACCCCAGCAATCCACCTGCCTCTACCTCCTGAGTGTTGGGATTAAAGGGGAGGGTGTGCCGCTATGCCCGGCCTCTCCTTTGGGATCTGATAAACAGGAAAGACTTTATATCAAGCTCTGGGAATCTCCATGCTGGATTGTGTTACTAGATCTTGGCATCACACAATCTCCTTACAGAGTCTCCTGCATGCTATGTGGACCAGGGTTAGAGCAGGGGGTGCTGTTTCTTGGGCCTTCTGTGTCTTTGTCAGCCTTGCCGCATGGCCACCTCACACTTCTCGCTACAAAAACTGGAAATGACAGCTTCAGTGTGGTGGAAAGAGTCAAATCAGCACACGTGCTGCCGGAAAAAGTAAGGTGAAATATAAAGATGTCCTATTATATAACGTTTAAAAAAAAAAATCCTTTGCTGTTTTCTGGGTTGAGTGACATCCAGGATAGTTTTTTTAAAAGATGTTCTCTGGTGAAACATGAACACCGAAAGAGCTTAGACAAACTCAGTTCATCTTCTCACCTGCCCCATCTACTGTGTGACTTTAGGAAGAATTTCTTGGTCTCTTACTCCAGTTAACACAGAAGGCACAAGAGAAGACCACATCATCATGATGTCATGATGATTGACAGTGCTTGAAAAGAGGGTGAAACCCGGCCTGCTCCACAGTGAGCGCTCGATTCGTGTTAGCAGTCGAGCGGGAAAGTCGTCTGTCTCCACTGCTGTGTGAGCCTTGTCTCCATCCTACGAAGGGAGAAGAATGACCCCCATCTCTGTCCATTACCCATCTTATGATTATGAGAAAACTACGTGACAAAAGCCACTGAAGGAAGGACTTCTTAGGGCTCAGAATTTGAAGGTACATGGTTCGTCTGGGCAAAGAAGGCATGGAGGTAGGAGTGAGGGAAATGGCCAGGTATCCGTCACAAGAGTGCACTTCAGTGCACACAAAAAATAAATAAGTGTAAATTTTTAAAAACTAGAGACACACCCAGAGCTGGGTCTCCCAGGTGCTTCTAGATCCAGCCCAGCTGACGAAGATTAACCAAAGCGCTGCCATGCAGAATTGCGGTGTTAAAGGTAGTCACTGGAACCCAGTTGGTCAGTAAGTTAGAATTATTGATCTTCAAATAACAAGTCCCACCAATCTGATCAGGCCCTCCAGCTGCCTCACTGGAGGCGTCTGATCTCCTTAGCAGAAGTGTATGGCTTGAGGCCCCTGGTTCTGGCCCACGCATCCCTCTGAGTCTTTAGCTAGCACCTATTCCTATCTACTTTGTGTTGTGTAAAACAGCTAACATTGCCTGAGGGCAACAGGATTTCTGCCTTTTGACACTTTCTGGTTTTCATAGCTTTTTTTTTCTGTCTTCTCTCCCTTTTAAGTTTGCTATAGTTAGTTTATTACACTCTATATAGGGCAAAAAAAAATGGGTTGTTAATTGGAATGCCTAGGATCTCCCCACGCCTAGAATTAAAATAATACACTTGGGTCCAGAGAAGAAATGGGTATTGATTCCATATTAACCATGAGGGATGTTCCCTTCCCCCACAGCCAGAAAGGAGCAGAGGGGCGCTCCTGGCTTACCCAAGCAACTCCCGTGTTGCCTTCAAAAGCATCGTGCTAAAGCCATGAAGTGAGGTCATTCCAATGCCACACTTGAAGAAAACTAGGAAAGACTTGGTTATTCCCCTAACCTTCAACCCCTCTAGTCAGTTTAATCCATTCATTGATTCTCATCCACTCACGAGCTACTGCAGCCTGGATGTTGCTCTGATAGACAGTCCTCAGCTACAAGGCCAAAGAAGCCAAGGTTCCCCCCCCCCAGTTTCCTGAAAGGAGACATTTGTTCACTAAAGACATGAGATCTCAAGCCAGCGTGGATGGTGTTTGCTGAGCAAGCCTAGAGACCTGAGTTCAATTCCCACAACCTACTCAAAAGTAGAAGAGAACCACCTCCACAATGTTATCCTCAGGCTGCTGCGTCTGCTTTGTGGGGTATGTGCTCTCTCCCACACATACACCACGCTCAGTCCTCCTCCTCCTCCTCCTCCTCCTTCTCTCTCTCTCTCTCTCTCTCTCTCTCTCACACACACACACACACACACACACACACACAATAAAAACACATTTTTTCCCCCAAGACAGGGTTTCTCTGTGGTTTTGGAGCCTGTCCTGGCACTAGCTCTTGTAGACCAGGCTGGTCTCGAACTCACAGAGATCCTCCTGCCTCTGCCTCCCGAGTGCTGGGATTAAAGGCGTGCGCCACCACCGCCCGGCTAAAAACACATTTTTTAAAAACAAGATAAAATGTATTTTAAAGACATAAGACCTAAAGCCAGAAGAAAAAGGAAAGAGGAGAGACAGGAGCTGGAGGAAGGAAAGAAGGCATCCGTTCTCTGTCTTGCTCAGCATCCAAGCCTAGAGCCGAAAAGGAAGAATCCTGCCAGCTTTGGTCCCTCTGCAGGACTCCAGCCCAAAAAATGTGTGCTTTTGTTTCTTTTCTTTGCTCTCTCTCTCTCTCTCTCTTTTAATGAAACCTGTTCTAATAGGGCATCTCTCGCAGAGAGAAGAGGACTGACATTAACTAACACCATCCCAGGCGGGGCTTTTTTTTTTTTTTTTTTGAAGTCTCTGCGGTAGACTATTTAGAGATCCAACGAGGTTGCTGTGCAGCCTCCTACCCAGCTCAGTTGGGCATATTCCAGGGCCAGACCCACAGCCATGCTGTGCGGTTGGGCCTTGATGTCCCCCGGGGGGCTCTCAGGACTCTTAGAATGCAGCTGCTTGTCCCGACGGGTGCTCCTCCTCCCAAGCCATCAGGTTCCTGCCAGTGGCCCTCTCAGTCACACTACAGTCAAGGTGAGGGTTTCCAAACCTGGTGCAAAACAGTGTCAGAGTTGAGTATCTTTTTGTAAAGCTTTACAGATATGAGCACTGTACATATATACACATGTATGTACATGTGCATGCATGTACATTTCTGTATGTGTTATTTTTATCTCCCTTCCCCAGTCTACTTTAATTGTAATCTCCAAGACTCTATCAGAAAAGGCTTGGGAGATCCTCTCTAGGCGTCCCCAAAATTCTAGGACATCAAGGCACCTCACAGAACAATCTCTCTCTCTCTCTCTCTCTCTCTCTCTCTCTCTCTCTCTCTCTTTCTCTGTGTGTGTGTGTGTATGACTTGTGTATGGAGGCAAGTGTGGACATCAGGTATCTTTCTCAATTACTCTTCGCCATTTTTTTTGAGGTAAGATCTCTCTATGAACACAGAGATGATTTGACTAGACTAGAAACAAGCCCAAGAGATCCTCCCACCACTGTCTCTGCCTCCCCAGCTCTGAGATTATAGGCATACATGGCCACAGTTGACTTGATGGAGTTCTGGGGATCCAAACTCAAGTCTTCAAACTTGCAGAAGAAAGCCCTTCTTCTTGCTGGGCTGTGTCCTCAACCCTTGGGCTCTCTCTTTACTCTGCTTCACTCGACATAGAACTACCCAGGATGTTTACCAAATTTCCCAATTGGGTGAATAAAGAAACAGTATCAGAGACATGGTATAAGAAACAGCGCCATTGGCCTTTAATCTGCCTGCAGCTGGGAGGCGGAGGCAGCCAGCGTGGTCTACAAAACAGCTAGAACTGTTCCCTGTCTCGAAAAATAAGAATAAATAAAAAAGAAACAGAGCCACAGACTGATGATATATATCTCAACTGACTCAACTATGCCAAGGCCTGCCTGCAGCTTTCCAGTTACCATATGCAAGCCCTCTTCGAGCTTCTTAGCCAGATACCACCACAGCCGGCTCTCCCTCCTGGGGCAAGAGACAACAATTACTGACAAAGACCTTGCATTGACTCATTTCTGCCCTCCACATATCCTTGTGAATAACAACCTCAAAAAAAAAAAAAAAAAGTGAAGTAATGGTCAGGAATTAGAGCCATTTTCCTCTGCCTGTGCTACAGTTTCTCGGAGAACAAGGCTAGCTAGCTTTTGGAAGGATCAAACAGCATTTGAAAATTACCCTGCTTTATGTGGCAAGAGCTTCAAGAATATCAAACATTTCTTGCCATTTGCAAGCAAATGGGTCAGAAGATTCTCCCACGATTATCTCTTCCAGAAAAGGGGCAGCTGCAAACGGCAGAAAATGGACATTACCGAGAAAAATAACCTGCTTTGAGAGGAAGAGAACAACCCTGAGATATGTGGGGACCAGAGGTGGGATCATTTTCTTCTCCCACACAAGGGAGCTCCAAAGGCCGGAGAACTGCATTGCAAGCAGAAAGCTCCTTCCAAAGCACAAATATTGGGAAAACAGACCAAGCCATCAGCACATTCTAAACACAGCTGTGTTTGCCCACGCCTCCTGCCTGCTAGGCCCTGTTTGATTTAACCTGGCAACTCAGGAGGAGGCAAAAGGCCTCCGCTTACCCAACCTGTGACTTATCTTCTCTGATCGTTACTGTTGATGCTGCATAGAGTGAATTGACCTCTTATTAAGTGTTGCGGTCAACAGCAGGTTTTAATAATCTTTGGAGTTTCACAGTAAATGTGTTTTCGGATGGCTGTCATTTGTATTCATTCCGAGGACGTAGATGCCCAGCCACCTGCTCTTGAGTGTGACAGAACGCTCCGCTAAGGGGATGTTGCTGCCCTTCCCAACCCCGGCATAAAACAGATGACTCGCAAACACCATCTCCAGGAGAATGTGTTCATTAGTTCTGGAAAGCAGGATGTAGGTTGCCAAGCAGCTCAGAGGATAGCTTTTAAGCCTTCAGGGTCACCTGAGACGAGGGGCCCAAAAGTTGTCGGCTAAGCGTAAAGCCCCGGGTTGTCATCAGAATAATGAGCGGGAATGAGTGGGTACCACGGCTGGATTGGTTAGTTTAGGCATGCAGCAGGAGGTTAGGAAACAGAAAAGAGAGCGCTTGTGGTACAGTATCAGCCCATCCCTAGTTAGGGCCCTGAGGGGAAAACCGGCTGAGCATCAGCATCCAATAGATAGCAACAAAAAGCCATTATCTCTCCCAGGCTGGGCTGCCAAGTGCAGGGGCCAGGATTGCCTGGTGTTTGCGGTTTCCATAGCAGCGCTGTTTTGTTCTCGCTGGCAAAGTACACAGAGAGGACAGGATCAACATTGCAGCAAATGACAGGAACAACCTGAGTCCTGAGCCTCGGATCTCTCGGCAGGCGTTGTCCTTTTGGAGTCAGGGATGGGGGATGAAGAGGGATGCTCTCCAAGAGAGGACTGGAAACCAGCAGCTCCTTCTGGCTGAGCACCGCCATCCACCCAAGGCTCTGACACTCTCTACTTCACTTCCAGAACTCTGGAAGGTACTCGGATGTCACCAACATGGGAGAGAGCCCTGCACAGGCCTCCTTCTACCTGGAACTTCTCGCAGTCTTTCTCCTCTCTCAGCTGGTCAGGGCGGTTCCCCTGAGTCCTGGTCATTGATGCAGAACACACAGGTGATGGGTGGTGTATGAACCAACTTCTCTACCCTTTGCACTGGAGACCAAAAGGGAGGGCCCCAAAGGATTGCTCAGATCTGATGGTCACTGGACATACAACTAGTATTGTTTTGTTTTTGTTTTTCAAGAGAGGTTTCCTCTGTAGACCTGGCTTTTTTAAAATTCACTATATAGGCCAGGTGGACGTCAAACACAGAGATCTGTCAGCTTCTGCTTGCTGGGTGCTGGGATTAAAAGCATGTGCTACCATACCTGACTACATAAAACTACCATTGCTACTAAGAGGAGAAAAGACTTGTCCCAGCCTGTGCATTACCCAAATAGTTCATAATCAATCCAATTAGCTTCCATTTTACTTATGATCTATTAGATAAAAATTAAACTAGTTGGAGCTGGAGAGATAGCTCAGAGGTTAAGAGCACTGACTGTTCTTCCAGAGGTCCTGATTTCAGTTCCCAGCAACCACATGGTGGCTCACAACCATCCGTAATGAGATCTGGTACCCTCTTCTGGCATGCAGGCATACATGCAGACAGAACTCTGCATGCATAATAAATAAATAAATCTTTTTAAAAAATAAACTAGTTATCTTAGAATAGAAAGTAGATTTATCTCTGGCATCAAGGATGCCTGGAAAAAATTCTAAAATGTTTAAATGACATTTTCTTTAATTTATGTGTCAGTGTATATGTGTGCAACTTAGCAGATAGCTAAGTTGATCTTCTTGTCCCTGCCTCCCCAGCACCGGGGTTACAGGCGTGTGCTGCCATATTCACACCCGTACCCAGGTCCTGTGCTTGCCTCCTGGGCCATCTCACCAGGCCTTCCTTTAAAGACGCCTAGTGATGGTCATGGCATTCTCGAGGAATAAGACAGACTTAGAGGTTCCGTTAAGCTTTGCGGTTGTGAAAAGTCACGTCAGATTAAGGGTGAGACATCACAAGCTCCAAACCCCGGCCACGAGCCCAATCCATTAGTCAAGTAACTGCCTTTTCACCTGATCATCGTGGACACTGAGGGCTTACTGCAAAAAGACGGACTGCCTCCCTCTTCCCTGTTCTAAGATGAGGCTGTTGTAATGTTACTTCAGTTTATGGGTGAAGCTATATACATCCACAGAACTCAAAGCCACTCCCTATATGAATGTGTGTGTGTGTGTGTGTGTCTGTCTGTCTGTCTGTCTATCTGACTGTCTTTAGGTTAATGGCGTTAAATGCTTTTTATTCAGGTAACACAGACTATGTGTGTATGTATGTATGTATGTGTGTATATGAATGTATGTATGTATTCAGCTAGGTCTAAATGTCAAAATTAAAAGGGATTGGAAAACAGAGCCAAAGATATGGAAGGAGTTGCAAACATCTACTAATTAAACCCAGCAAGATAAACACAGGACAGATGTCTGAAGAATTGATTTTTAGCTTTGATCAAAAGTCAGACTTCATTGATCTTTGTTTCTCCAAATCACTCACAGTTGCCAGGCACACCATAGGTGCTCATAATTATGTGTGGAATTAATGACGCGCCCTGAGCTCAGCATCAGAATAAAGGGTCTGGAACGGAGCTGTCACACCTGAGGCTCCTGCTGCTTGGCCTCTGACCCCTCCCGCAGAGACCTGGGAAGGAACCCAGCCTCTAAGCACCCTGATTTCATGGGTCGTTGTCCTGTTGCTGCAGGGAATGCCAGCAAACAAGGCAGGTCATGCCTTGAGGGGGAAGAGGCGACAATCCCCAGCCTTTGTTCGGAGACTAGGTGAGGACTTATTCTTCTTAATTATGAGTTGAAAACAGGACTGCTTCAGTCCCTGCGATCCCTCAGGAAACAAACCTGTCGCCATTCACACCATTTCATGCTCGCGTGCAGCCCTGGGTCTGAGTTTGCACAAAGCCCATGCAAGATTGATTCAGGAGAAGAAAATAACGTATAACGAAAAGCCCCTCATCTCTAGGATCTGACAGTTCAATATTAGCTGTCGTGTAAGAGTTTAATAACTCCCATGTACCACACTAAGCACGTTATTAACATCTAATTTACTCTTCATGTTTATAAAATGTACAGAGTTCAGAGACGCAGGTAGCTAACCCTGGACCACACAGCTAGCGAGAACAGGTGCCAGCTTCGAAGTGAGGTTTGTCTGACTGAATTCCAGCAGTGCTCTTTCCCGTTATGTGAAGCTGTCCCCTCAAGCCTAAGGCAAGAGACACTCCTCGCTGGAGACATGATAAATGAGACCGCAGAGGTGTTACCACGGCCACTTCCAGACAGGCAGGAGGGAAAATAGTATTTGAAATCCTGGCGATCTCTTTCAACGTTTTTCGATAGGCAAAACATTGACAGGTTTAAAAAGAAAAAATAAAAAAACCTACAGGGCCAGAATGAAACATCTTATTCTACCCGGTTCCTCAACCAGTTCTCTTGAGAGGTAACTACTTCATCAGATCTTCAAGTATCTTCCTGCCTTCCTTTATGCAAATAACAGTGCACATGAATACGTGTGAGAGTGAGTATGTGTGTGTGTGAGAGATAGTGTGTGTGTGTGTGACAGTGTGTGTGCATGTTTGAGAGTGTGTGTATATTTGAGAGTGTGTGTGTGTTTGAGTGTATGTGTGTGTGTTTGAGTGTATGTGTGTTTGAGAGTGTGTGTGTGTGTTTGAGAGTGTGTGTGCGTGTGTTTGAGTGTATGTATATGTGTGTTTGAGTGTATGTTGTGCTTGTGTTTGAGTGTGTGTGTATGTTTGACTGTGTGTGTGTTTGAGAGTGTGTATGCGTGTGTTTGAGTGTGTGTGTGTGTTTGAGAGAGTGTGTGTGTGTGTTTGAGAGAGAGTGTGTGTGTGTGTGTGTTTGAGAGAGAGAGAGTGTGTGTGTGTGTGTGTGTATGTTTTGAGACAGAGTCTCCTGTAGCCAAGACTGTCCTTGAGCTCACCACATAGCTGAGACTAACCTTGAACCTCCTGCCTCTACCTCTCAAGTGGTACGTTTATAGGCGTGTGCCACCACACACATCTGAATATATATTTACTTCCTTGTTTTTCATGAAACATAATGCATCCTACTACTGTCCTGTACCTTGCTGTTTTCCCCATTTGCTCTTTCACTTAGCCAAAGCCCAAAGTCCTCCCATGCCAGTTCACAGAGACTTTCATTATCTTCCATTCCACACTGTGCTGGAGCTCTGATGCCCCTGTGCTGACTCGCGACAGCTTAACCAGCTCAATAGTGATGAGCAGTGGATTCATTCTGATCTTCTTTCATTAAGTGTTATATATGACAGTGAACAACAGTCTACTATCACACACGCACACCAGCACACCTACACAATGCTTCATACGTGGTGACAGATAAAAGAGTGACTGCTTCCCAGGGCAGCTAGGGTAGGTCAAGGTTTGGAGTTCCTACTATCCCTGAGCTAAACCACTTTCTTGATCCATGTGGTATTCGTTTTTTATACTAAGGGGCTTTGTGTTTCCTTTTGAAGAAATATATATATATATATATATATATATATATATATATATATATATATATATATATATACAGGGTTTCTCTGTAGCTTTGGAGCCTGTCCTGGAACTAGCTCTGTAGATCAGGCTGGCCTCGAACTCACAGAGATCTGCTTGCTTCTGGGATTAAAGGCATGTACCACCAACATCCAGCCAAAGAACTCTAATTTTGGGGCTAGAGAAATGACTCAGAGGTTAAGAGCACTGGCTGCTCTTCCAGAGGTCCTGAGTTCTATTCCCAGCAACCACATGGTGGCTGACAACCATCTGTAATGAGATCTGGCGCCCTCTTCTGGTCTGCAGGGATACGTGCAGACAGAATATTGTATACATAATAAATAAATTTTTTTTTTAAAAAAAAAAAAGACCTCTTTTGTTTTCATAGCTGGCCTATGTCAGTATACACCTCCAAAAGCTCTGTTTACAAATACTACTTTGTTCATGAGGGGCCTCAACACAGTGCTTCTGGAGATACAGACGTTCAGACCATGCCCTCAATGTGAGCCCAGTAATTCTCACAGCCTGCTGACATACCTACAACAAAATTACAAACAAGGCAACTCAAGCAACAGGACGTGTTTTTTCTTGCAGTTCTGGAGGCCGGTAGGCCAAGATCAAGCTGTTTGATTCCTCCTTGCAGACGGCTACCGTCACGTTCTGTTCTCAGAGAAAAGCCCTTCTCCACGTCTGGCATCTCTTCTTGCCTTCAGAGACTAGCAGCCTATTGAAAGTGGGACAGGAAGCCTACGCCACAGGTAACTAGAGAGAGTCTAAGACCAATCTAGGCTACATAATGAGTTCAAGACTGGTCTGGGCCTAGCGAATTCCAGGCTAACATGGGCTACTGAACAAGTCCCTGTTTCAAAGAATTCAAGAGAGGAGGAGTAAGTGGACCAGCTGTGCTGGATTATGGTGCCATCCTCAGGACCTCATCTAATCTTAATTACTCCCTAATGGCTCTGTTTTGGGGAGGAAGGCATTGCTGGAGATTGAGCCTACGGAGTCCCAATTCCTCTATCACGGCCTACACCCCAGGCCTGACCCTCTGCTCCCATCCTGTCACACTGGCAGTGAGAGCTGCGACGTACAGATTCTGAGAGGCAGTTCAATCCCTAACAACGACATGCCTTCTACCGGACGCAGTGACATCACCAGGCAGGAAGACACCCCGTCACTGGAGGGCCCTTCTGGTGTGCCTGTTGCCTGCCATCCCCACGCTCACTGGGTGCTTTGATCCTGAGAGCATTCACAGGGGCTGCCGGTGCCTGTGTATCTGTGTGTGGTACGAGCTCGAAGGCCTCGTAAGGGAGATGATGTATCCCCACTGAAGAGAAATGACAGCCAGAGCGAGAAGAAGGAGCCAATTTGTCACTTAATGCAGAGCCTGCTCGTGCTGCAGCGGGCGCCTCACACTGGGATTGATTACAAACAAGATGGCATTTCCCTGTGGGCCGCCTTGCGCATTATTATAAATAAATACGACTCGTTGTAGCATCTGCATGGCTATCGAGAACAGATTCTTCTCTTGATGCCTTCGGTACGCAGTAAATATCCCAGGGACCACAATGGCCTTCTCGGTGTATGAAAGGAGCGTTGATTCTCATGAGACAGCTTCATAAAGTGGGGTTGTCACACAGCTCCGTGAGGACAGAAAACGTACAGAGTGGGGGTGACCTAGGAGTTCATTTTCAGGAAGGGTCAGCTTTAAACTGTGCTGGGGTTTTGTTCCAAAGGCCTAGGCAGCTGGATAAAGGCCTGGAAACTTGAGATCCCAACACTCCACAAGTTTGAGGCCTGGGATCCACAGTGAGACCTTACCAAAGAAGAAGAAAGGAGGAAGGAAGAGGAAGAGGAAGGAGAAGAACAGGAAGAGGAAGAAGGAGAAGGAGAAAAAAAAACCACACAACCTGCAACTCCTCAACATCTGCTTGGATTTTGTTTTGGTTTGCTTTTTTTTTTTTTTTAATTAGTATTATTTTGTCATCATCCCAAGAGAATCCGTTGTTTTCTGTGTCTCCTGAAAAATCACAGAGGGATTTTCAAGATGGAAATAGATCTGTTAAATTTTTGAATATCTCTCTGCCCTTGCCCTGACTGTTCCAAATCTGTCATCTTATGAGTTTCAAATAAATAAGTTATTTTTAACCAACGAAATACGGAGCGACTGTTTTCTATTTACTTCCTTGTGCCGCGCTTCGGTGCAGGGGTGAATTTGGTCTGCCTGCGGAATTTTTTTTTTCCATTTCAGTATCTATCCACTCACTTTCTATCCTCCCCTCCACCACCTCTCATCTCAACGCCTTCCTATCTTTTCCATCTTTCCCTCCTACAGAAACCTGGGAGAGTTTGGCGTCTGTCTGTTTCAGGTGTGACGTGAGTGCCCCCTGCTGTCAAGAATGGAGAACAGCTCCGCCGCCAGGGTAGTTCCGACCAATTCAGCAGATGGGAAAAAAATACATCTCTGGGCAAACACTGGAAGGATTGTTAAAATGAATAATTTATTAAATCGCGATTGTTTATTGACTGCCCTTTCATTATTTACTTCTCAGTTATTAAACATACCCGTGAAGCGCCTGGGTGTCAGCCCTTGGCCCACTTCAAGCTTTTTTTCCCAGGTAGGGATGTTGCCAGCCTCCTGCTTCTCTCTACCCAAGACATTTTCGATCTCTTTTGTCAGGTCGGGGTCAAACTACAGTTGTTCCATGATGACTTTATCAATTCTCAGTTGATAGACTCTAAATGAAAAACTGCCCGCTGCCGCCTCGCAGCCACTTAAGAAGGGGGTTATCTGTGTAATGTTCTGTCAATCGGGCAGGGTCTGCGACAGACGCGGGGAGTCAAGTGAAATGGGAAAAGATGTTTTTAATGCCTTTTATTTTAGTCTCTGTCCCCCACGTCAAAGACTAGCTGACAGCCATCCTGGACTGTCCTTCCAAATCAAAAAGATAAGGGAAGGGATGCATGCATGCGTGTGGGTGGGCACACTCTATTCTGAAGGAAGTCAGTGATAAATGTCTTAGGTACCCACACCAGTCCGTACCCTTCACCTTGAGGTAGGTCAAGGTCCTGAGCTCCAGGTTCCAATGGGAGGGGACATTCCAAGAAGAAAATCTCCGGATTTAAAGTGGTCCGCTAGTCTGTATCAGGGAGTCCTTGTTTCGAAAGCACAGACTGCTGTTTTGTTTTGTTTCTTACAATATGTTCCGACCCTACTTTCCCCCTCTCCCGGCTCCTCCCAGCTCCTTCTCATTTTCGCCATGAAGGAGTTCAGAAAGGTGTACGCATGTGCGGTGCCCCCCAAAATAAACAGTAAATAAAAAAGCCTCAAGGCAAAGAACAAAGCAGAGATTAATAAATTTCATTCTAAAACCCCAAATTTTAAAATGAGCAAGGCCCAGCGAGATGGTTCTGTGGGTAAAGATGGTGGCCCTGTGTGCTTCAAGAGTCCACAGCGAAAGGAGCCAACCAACTTCTGGAACTTTCACACTCGAACCCAAGCCCCATCACAAGCTAATAATAACAATAAATATTTTTTAACGAGAAAAGGGAAATCCCAGTTGGTAATGACTGGTACTGACTACTCATAAGCATAAGAAACTCTCTCTCTCTCTCTCTTTAATAAAATAAGTCAGTTGAGTTATTTCCAAATAACTCCTTAAGGATATACATTGGCTTAGAAAAGAATTATATTATCAGATGTTGTTTCAAGAAGTTAACAGTAAATAAAATTAGCAATGTCATCAAATTATGGTTCCCTTCTCAAATTAAATATGACTTTCAAGTCAGGTTTACACTTCGATATTTCTCTTTCATAGCTCTGAGCGTTTGCAGACTCTGCACCCAGAAAGCACAGGGAAAATGCAGAACGGGGCCAGGGCCAGGGGAAGATCTTCCCGATGAGAGCATACGTCCAGCCCGCAGTCGGCCTGCTACACATACCTCTGATGACTAGGAACAAGGCCAAACATCTTTGTAGAACCACACACCACATCACAATGCCAAAAGGTCAGACAGCCTTGGCTTACGCCAAATAGTCCAGAAAGTTTGTAAGGGAAAATCATTTTAGTAGCCAAGAACGCTAAACTTGAAGTGAATCTGATGAGTTTGCATCCCAGTTGTGGCTTCTCCAGATTTGTGACTTGAACATGTCACACATGAAGATTCAATTTCCCTTGTTGGTAAATTAAAGTGATGCTTCTTCTTTCATAAAATTAAATATGAGTTTCTCCAGTCATGCATATAAATATCAAACACAATCAGGGGCATCAGGAACATGGAATATATGTGGAGACCCTTCACTTTCTACCTCCATTTCCTTCTTTCTATCCTAGAAGTTATACTTTAAAAACGGGGAGGCAGGGCTGGAGAGATGGCCCAGAGATTAAGAGCACTGGCTGATCTTCCAGAGATCCTGAGTTCAATTCCCAGCAACCACATGGTGACTCACAACCATCTATGATGAAGTCTGGTGCCCTCTGCTGGCCTGCAGGCATACATGCAGGCAGAACACTGCATACATAAAAAATAAATAGAATCTTAAAAAAGAAAAAACAGGGAGTCTTCTGGCCAGGCATGGTGATGCACACCTTTAATCCCAACGCAAGGAAGGCAGAAGCAGATAGATCTCTGTGAGTTCAAGGCCAGCCTGGTCTATATAGCATGTTCCAGGACAGTCAAGTCTACACACAGTGAGCACCTCCTCTCAAAAGAGAGAGGGGGGAGGGAGGGACAGGGAGTAGAGGAGAGAGATCTTAACATTAAAGAAGACAAAGAAAATAAGCATTATTTCCTAGGCCCATTGATTTCTCCTGGATGGATTAACCATTTGCCTTCCAAGGGCTGCAGTGAACGGGTGTGTTCTCTCTAAAAGACCACAGCAGATGCTCAAACTGTCTTCACTGATTACTGACCCCCATCCCACCCTCACCCCGAAACCCCTCTCCCACGCCACAAGAGCTAGGGATGGAACCCAGGACGTCTCTCATTCAAGGCAAGCTCTCTACCTCTGAGCCACAACTCCATCCCGCAGAGATTTTTTTTTCATTTTTCACTAGGGAATTCTTCACCAATATTGGTTTCTATCTGTTCAAGCTAATAAAACAAGAAATGAAGTATAGAAACTTAAATGCCGAGTTAGAAATCATGGTATCAGAATTGTTCGCGTCTTAGCATTACTTCAATTGAAACATTCGCTTCTAGTCTTTCCATTGAAGCTCTAACAATGACTAATAATTGTATAAGCAACAACAAGTAACGCGGGCAGCTCATTTTGAAATGGTCAATGCAATGATGAAGGTGTGCACCTACACTTATGGGGTTAGCAGAGGAACCCCTGACCTGATGGAAGGGTTGACAGGAAGGAAGAAGTGAGGCGACCTCCCTGAGAGACTCAGCTGGGCCCTAAATCATCATCTTCCTCCTCCGGCTCAGCCCTCCTTCCAACTTGGAATACATCTGGGCATGAATATGTCCAAACCTGGGGGAGGGTCTGTAATGGAGACCACCCCAAAACACGCTTCAAAGACCACATTGTCACACAGAAGAACCGAAGTCACCGGCAAGCAAAGTAAATGGCCGAGATAATCAGCTTTGAAACAATCTGTATGTCTTCAAAGCAAGACGGGGTTAAAGGAGAAGACTGAGCCCGATGGGAAGAGGAGACAAGGAGGGGCAGAGACGAAGAAAGAGGAGCAGGAGGGAAGACTGAACTAGCTCCCCATTTAGAAACCCCGAAGGCACCTTTATACAGAGACTTTCTCTTCCCATAATGCACCTGTCCACCCTGATCAGAATTTATGGGAGCAAAGCACCATGAACCCCAGCACTTCTCGTGATTTGTATCAGAGGGACGGAGGACGTTTACTCTGGTAAGTGCTTTCAAATTTCCTGAGCGATGATGCTAAGTGCGAGACGTTGCTACTGTGTCCCCTGCCTCCTTCCTCGGGTCCTTCAGGAGACTCCCGGATGTTGGGAAGGGATCGTAACGATATGGGGTCAAGGAAAATGGTAGGCAAATGTTGGTACAGACATCCACAAACAATACCCACGTCGTGTTTTCAAAACCACATTTCACTCGCTCCACAGCAAAAGAATTTTTGATGAGCTTGGAGTGAACGCAGTAATACAATTGTCTGGCAGAGGCTGCGTTCTTCCCCACCCTCTGTGGGGATCTGTTAAAGAAGCAGGAAATGGAAAAAGAAGCAGTACCCGTCCGTGATGGATGTCACTTAACATTATTTTTTATGAAGTTCTTCTGGAAAGGCCCTTAGTATAGGCAGACGTGGAACAAGGTAAGCCCATAAATAAACGATCACCCTGCGTTCCGGGGTTCTTTGCCTCGGCCCTTATTGTGAACTTGCTGGGACTTGGTGAGGTTGCAAGAGAGATTCTAGACAGAG
This sequence comes from Chionomys nivalis, assembly GCF_950005125.1. NCBI lineage: Eukaryota > Metazoa > Chordata > Mammalia > Rodentia > Cricetidae > Chionomys > Chionomys nivalis. Next base: position 25,198,013 of record NC_080109.1, on the reverse strand, counting down.
TCTAATATGGACTTGTCACAGTGCCAAGAAAGAAAGAAAAAAGGAAAGAGAGAGAGAGAGATAGAGAGAGAGAGAGAGAGAGAGAGAGAGGGAGGGAGGGAGGGAGGGAGGGAGGGAGGGAGGGAGGGAGGGAGGGAGGGAGGGAGGGAGGAAAGAAAGAAAGAAAGAAAGAAAGAAAGAAAGAAAGAAAGAAAGAAAGAAAGAAAGAAAGAAAGAAAGAAAGAAAGAAATACATACTTGTGGCTTTTGTCTGCAAGATCTGATGGATGAGGGTGTCAGACTCTTCACTGTTGGTCGGGGAAAACGAATACTCCAATCCCCACGCCTTGGTGACTATTTCAGCGCACTTTTATGGACGCTTTTGTTCTGATCTGGAAAGTCAGTAAGGCTCAGACCCTCCCCAGGCCAGTAATGGAGCTATGAGAAGCCACATATGGCCGTGCTTGTAATAAACCGTGCTGATCCGAGAGTCACCAGGGGGGATGTTTAGTAACAAAACACAAACTCCCAAGCAAGTGATCACAGTGCCTTATGCTTGCACAGTGTCTTTTTGTCTAGAAGCTTCTCCTAGCATTTTACAAACTTGTATAAAGGGTCCCTCCCCAGTCATTGGGACACGGTTGCATCTAGGGCAGAATAAAAGCAACGGTTCTGCCAGAAAACAAACATGCTTTCAGGGAAAGTGATTTTATAGGCTGGTGAGATGGCTCCTTGGATAAAGGCACCTGATGCCCAGCCTGACAACCTGAATCTGGTCCCCAGGACTCACTTGGTTAAAGGAGAGAATCAGCTCCTGCAAGCTGTCTTCTGAGATTCATGCGCTTACGACCCACACAGAAATAAATTAATATATACGTTTTTGTTTTTGTTTTCCGAGTCAGGGTTTCTCTGTGTAGCCCTGGCTATCCTAGAACTCACTCTGTAAACCAGGCTAGCCTCAACTCAGATCTGCCTGTCTCTGCCTCCTGAGTGCTGGGACTAAAGGTGTGCACCATCACTGCCCGGTTTAATATAATTTTTTAAGTTAAAGAAAAAGATTATTTTGCAAGTGTACCTATAAGATCTTCTAATTTTTTCCCCTTTTCCAGATCATGGGGTGGGAGGATTTAAGCTAGTGACTATTGTCCTAAGGAATAGGATGGACATTAAAAATTTGCCCACACAGCCAGGCAGGGGTGGCGCACACCCTTAATCCCAGCACTCAGGAGGCGGAGGCAGGTGGATCTCTGTGAGTTCGAGGCCAGCCTGGTCTATAGAGTGAGTTCCAGGACAGGCTCCAAAGCTAGAAAGAAACCCTGTTGTCTCAAAACAACAACAAAAGATCTTCCCACATTCTTATCATTCTTCAACCTTCCTAATGATAAGACTCAAAATAAATGGGTCAAATTAAGTAGCCCAGCCAGCCAGAAGTGTGTGCAAATGCCTAGCCAGAGTCAGGCCAAGGTGGCAGAGCCACACTTTCTGGGAGATCCAGTGGTGGAGGGCCCAGATCCTCTCAGCCCAGCTGGCCAAATCAGAGCCTCCGCAGAAGCAGGCACTTAACCCACCACACTGGGCCTCGTTACCAGCAAAAACTAGTACAGAAGATCTCCGCAGGACCAGCTTTGTATCTGAAGCCTACAGCAGAGTTCAGACTGCATAGGCGGTTCAAGGCCAGTGTGCGCCACACATGACTCAGGCTTGGAAAACAAGCAAAATAAAATAATAATAAATCTCCTCCTGACTCCCAGCAGCATCCAGCACAAATAGAGAGTATAACAGAGAGTCCTGCCTTTTCATTTCAAGATGGCTACTCTCTGTAGCTTGGCTTCAAACTCAAAATCCTCCCTCAGCCTCCTGAGTTCCAAGATGACAGCTATGTGCCACCGCACCCAGGTGCCAAACCTCCCAATTCGAATATTTTTGTGCCAGTTTGGTTCACTCTGCTAAAAACAGTATCTAAAGTCCCCTCCCATCGGAAGCAAGATCAAATGTAGGCTTGATCCTTCCGCTAAACGCTGTGTCTACAGTTCTGTTAGGCTCTGGCATCACCTCATGACCGCAACACATTAATATGCCGGCTTACTCTCCATGTTCTGTCCTGGTGGCAATAATTATTATAGACCCTGGCCAAGACTCACTCCCTTTCAGTCTTTCCAATAATTCTCACCTGCAAAACAGCCAGTTTTATCCTTCTTTCTGGCAGAGATTTTGAAGCCAAGAACTCTAGTGAATTCTCACCTGACAGAGTTTATTGCATTTTTTCTGAATATACTGCAAGACATTTATTAGTAGACTATGAAGTATTTATAATGGTAATTAAAACTAAGTTATCACCAATGTAGTAAACGCAGAGCCAGAGATAATGCTGTTACTTTTTATTGTATATTTGCTCTTCCTGTAATCTAATATAAAAACTCCTTCACTAAGGTGCTAAGGCATTTATCTTAAGGCTGGTGTTACACAAATCTGTTTCCCACAAGGAAGATTCATAACATACCCAAAGTCACTATTAAAAGAGTTCCAAGGCAGCAATGTAAAGACCCGGGAATATCTGTTTTCTGCTGGTAGATATAACTGTAAGTTGTCTTTAAGAAAAGAAGGCAAGCCAGACAGTGGTGGTTGCATGCCTTTAATTCCAGCACTCAAGAAGCAGAGGCAGGTGGATCTCTGTGAGTTCAAGGCCAGCCTGGTCCACAGAGTGAATTCCAGCTAAGCTACACAAACCCAGTCTTGAAAAAACAAACAGAAGAAGAGGAAGAGGGAGGAGGGAAGGAAGGAAAGAAGGAAGGAAGGAAGGAAGGAAGGAAGGAAGAAATGAAGGAAGAAATGAAGGAAGAAATGAAGGAAGGAAGAAACGAAGGAAGGAAGAAACGAAGGAAGGAAGAAACGAAGGAAGGAAGAAACGAAGGAAGGAAGAAATGAAGGAAGGAAGAAACGAAGGAAGGAAGAAACGAAGGAAGGAAGGAGACGAGAAGAGAAGAACTAATCAGGCCCAGACATGGTAGCTCACTCCAGTAATTATAACTACGTAAGACAGAGGCAGGAGGATCTTCACAAGTTTGAGGCCAGCCTAGTCTATATAGTGAGTTCAAGCTCCATGGTTACATAGGGAGACCCTGTCTCAGAAAAGACAAGGAGGAGGATGAGGGGGAGGAGAAGAAGGGGAAGGAAAAAAAGAAGGAAAATAATTACTCATGACCCTAGCATGGTGGCATACAACTTTAATCCCAGTGCTTGAGAGGCTGAGGCAGAGGGATCACCATACGTTCAAGCCAGTCCAAGACACGAAGTAAATTCCTGGCCATCATTAGAGACACAGAGTGAGACTTTTAATTTTTTTTTCAAAAAAATATCTAGGAATGGCCGTGCATACCTATAATCTCATTACTTACGAGATACAGGCAAGAAAAGTCAGTTCAAGGTCATTCTTGGCTACACAACTAATGTGAAGCCAGCATAGGCTACATGAGACCCTGTCTTAAGAACAAGATACAGCCGGGCGGTGGTGGCGCATGCCTTTAATCCCAGCACTCAGGAGGCAGAGGCAAGAGCTAGTTCCAGGACAGACCCCAAAGCTACAGAGAAACCCTGTCTCGAAAAACCAAACAATAAAATAAAAATTTAAAGAAATACATATACACACACACACACACACAGTTGAAGGTCAGAACTGGAAGTATATCTAGCAAGCAAATACTAACAAATCACTAGAACGTGAATGCTGAGCTGGAAAGACAACTCAGTGGGTAAAGGCTCTTTACTGCCAAGCCCAACTACCTGAGCTGAGGACCAGACATCTGTAGGGTAGAAGGAAAGGACTGGCTCCTGAAGCCCCTCCTCTGACCTCCACACAAAAACACATGAATAACTAATAAAGACATAAAGGGAAGACATGAAGCTGGAGACGGACAGTGATGGCACGGCCGACGATCCCAGCACTTAGGGGGGCAGAATCTAAAGTTCAAGGCTATCCTAGGCTTCACAATGAGACGAGAGGGATAAATGGGGGGAGGGAGGGAGGACGGGATCAGTACAAAGCAACTTGGTCTTACTAAAGATTGAGACGCACATGAGTGTTCTAAATTCAAGGCACCTAATGACCCCAAATTCAGCCGGATGTCTGCGCACATGCGCAAGCGTGCATTCGAGTGCGCACAGGCACGCGTGCAGCTACAGAGCAGACCTCAAGGTTGTTGGAGCTTGGCCTTTGCGACATAAATCCCTGTAATAGGCATCGTCAGCCTAGAGACCTCTAACAAGCAGAGCCACAACCAGGTTCTTCTGATTACGCTGGAGATGAGATTTAATTGAGGCCGGTTTCAAATCTCTTCTGTCTGCCTCAGGAATAAAGAGAGCAGGGTCATCATCCATGAAATACTTGTTTTCTGTCATCCAAATCCTGCAGATAAAGAGTTTCCGCTCCAGAAGGGTCATTCTCTCGGCTTCTTTCTCCTTTGCCATCCAACTGGAAGATTGGCAGTTTTCCTGAGGGGAAAATGCCAGTTAAATGGAGAAAAAGAAACGGCATCCCAGAAGCTTCCTTCATTCTTGAGGGGGTCCCTTTTGGGGTGGTGGTGGTGAGAGTTCAGTTGGCAGCATCCCCCTGTGGGATGCTCCATCAGGGGCTGAGGAAACCTGGAGGGCACCCCGCCTTCCAGCGCCGCTCACACACCTGCCCATTTTCCCAGGCTTTAGGGCAGGGAGAGAAACGCTGTCACCAGCTTTGCTCCTCTCTGCTCTAATGGTTTTTGAAGGGTTTCTTTTTCCCAGAGAAATAATGAATGCCTCTTTGCAAACTGTCGGGGAAAACATTCTATTTGGAAGTAATTGAAAATATGTTTTTTGCAGCCGCTTCTGAACCATTTTTCCAAACAGCTTTCCTTTCTAATTAACTCACAAGGCTTAGCTCCGTGATTTGCCGGGTAGACAGTGACATCTAGTGTGTACAGAGAGCGTTGGGCAATGGCCTTAGACACAGGTTTGTAAGAACTATTAAAACGGTGCCTCCCTTCCAGTGCAGGGAAATCGTCAGGGGTTTGCAGAAGGTTAAGGCAGTGCACTGGTTTGCAGAAGGTTAAGGCTGTGCACTGGTTTGCAGTAGGTTAAGGCAGTGCACTGGTTTGCAGAAGGTTAAGGCTGTGCACTGGTTTGCAGAAGGGTAAGGTAGTGTGCTGGTTTGCAGAAGATTAAAGCTGTGTACTGGTTTGCAGAAGCTTAAGACAGTTTACCGGTTTGGCTTTGTTTGTTCCCTTTTGCTGAAGTCAAGACTTCTCACTTAAAACGGCCCCTAGTCAGGATAGTGTAGCCACTTGTGGGTGAGACGGTAGATTAGAACTCTCACTGATGGGCCACTGAGATAGTTCAGCAGGTAAAGGTGCTTGCTGCACAACCCTGATGATCTGAGTTGGAACCCTGGAACCCCTGTAAAAGGGAAAGGAGAGAACCACTGTTCTCACACATTAAAATAAAAGAAATCAAAAAAGAAAAAGTGGCAAGAATGAATGCAGACCAAAGGGAACCTTATACACCGCTGGGGGCAACGTAAACTAGTCTAGCCACTGCGGGGGGGGGGGGGGGGATTAGGAAGGAGGGTTCTCTTGATATGACCCAGTTCCCCATGCCATACATCACAAAGGTGTTTGCAAGTCAGAGCCTATGGGTGGCCATTTGTATGCAAAACCCATCTTGTCCCTTCACTCATGCATCTTGCTAATAGGCAATCTAGAGGATTGATGATCAACAGAATGATAGGTCTCTTCATCCTTGATGAGGATGTAATACAACTGGGTTAGGAAGGCTTTGGAGAAGATGGACTGTATTGTAGAGCAAATTTCACTAAGATACAATATTGAAAATGTGATGTTTAATCTGATGGACCGTCAATGGGTATATCAGCCACACTCTAGAAGTAGGTGACCACCCCATAACAAACTCAATTGTATTTTTGTGGGTTTTGTTTCATGTTGTGTGGTATTTTTTTTTTGTCTTACTGGTCTTTTGATTATTTGTTTTTAATTTTTGTTTGTTTTTGCTTTGAAAGAGATAGATAGGGCATAAACTGGGGTGTAGGGCTCGAGCAAAGTGAGGGGAAGGAAAACATAAGCAAAATATATTGTATAAAAAAAAATTTTTTTAAGACCAGGCAATAGTGGCACACACTTTTAATCCCAGCTCTTGGGAGCCGAGGCAGGCAGATATCTGAGTTCGAGGCCAGTCTAGTCTACAGATCAAGTTCTAGGACAGCCAGAGCTACACAGAGAAACCCTGTCTCAGAGGGGAAAAAAATAATTTAAAAAGCAGAAGAAGAAGAAAGGTTAGGACAGAGAGAATGGTTCTGCAGCATGAGCATCTTTGTTTTCTAGTATATCCTCTTCTGTTTCAATGAGAGGCAGGCTGAGGTTTTGCGGGTCATGTAAGAAACGCCTTCATTCTCACAGGGCACGTCATCCAAGCGTGACCACATCCAAAACGTTGGCAATTCTGAGAGGTTCTTAAATGCATGCTGGACAAAGTCAAGGGTGGGCTTAGTATGAGGCGTGGGGAAATGAGGTTGACCAATGAGAAGCCCGCCGTATCACTGGCCGGAACAAACTGCATCAGCCAGGATTTTACCAGACAGATTTACCAGACTGAAAGAGATTTATTGCAAGGACTTGGCTTACGTAACTGTGGATCAGCTAAGCAGGTCCAAAATCCATAGGGCAGCTGGCTGGCTGGAAACTGCAGTCCTCACGGAACCACCAGTTCTGCTTTTAGGCAGATTAAGTCAGTCCCTTCCAGGAGATCGGTGACCATCATCCCCAAATCCATGGATTGTATAAGTCCTCCAAATTTACAAAATTACCTCACAGCAACGCCGAAATTAGTGCTGGGCTGAACAAATAAGGATTTTAGTCTAGGCAAGCTGGCCATCAGGAAATTGCTAGCAATGGCTAGCATTGTTTAGTGTACGAAGAAGCTAGTGGTAAAGATGGAAAGTACCTTTGACCTAGTTTGCCTAGCAAAGCCCAGAAAGGGAGAGTCCTGCCGCAGGGACGCAGGGGCGGGGCTAGGGGTGGAGAAGCTTCCTGCAACCTGAGTCAGGAGCCCACCAGTGCTGCTTCCTCGGCGACTTCCTCGGTCTTAAGTGCATCTGCAGTAAAATGCAGAAAATAACAGGACCTACCTGATATCAGCTGGGACACTTGGGTGGTAAAGTGTATGGAACACGGCTAGAAACAGAGCAAGTGCTTCAGGGTTAACAGTCGCCGTGGACATTACCTGGTGTGACTCTCGGGGGATGGGTAAACTTAATCCCGGAGTGGTAGCCGGTGCCAGGCATAAGAAACAGAAAGTACAAAGGCACAGAGGCGTGCCTGTTGTGCCTGAGGAACAGCCAGCGCGGCCAGGACACGCACCGGTGAGAAAGAACCGGGTTTGCTCAGCTGGTTCCAGTCTGTCTACAAGACTCTGGTGAGGGCTGTGGAAAAGAACAACTTTTAGGCTGCAGCAAGAAGGGGTGGTAAGGCTTTCTTAATACAAAAAAATAAAAATAAAAATAAATAAGTAAAAAAAAAATCAAATCCTCAAATGCCTGGAATTTGAGGATTTCAGCTACCCAATGAGACTACATGTGAGTATTACCTCATCTTTGATGCTCTGTGAGTGTGTCCTCCCACATCCCCACACATCTGAGGATTGGTTCTGAGACCTCCCAAAATCCTGGGATGCCCAAGGCCCTTGTAATGGGTAGTGGCCCGGCACATGGCTCAGCCAGGAAAGAGTTAGCACAGCAAATGAGAAGCCCCGGTTCCCATCCCCACTGCTATATAAAGTAGATGACCCACACATCTTATCCCAGGACTTGGGAGGTAGAGGATGAAGTTCAGTCTCATCCCCAGCTACACAGTGAGACTGAGGCCAGCCCGGGACTCCGTCTCAATAAAAAGTAAAATAAATCCGCCCTAGCTGAGGAACTATTGCTAACCCATGGCTTCTCGGGGAGGCAAAAACAGTTTTCTTTAAGGGTGTGGTCTCTTGACCACCATCCAGCAGATGACCCATGGGTATATAGGTAGCAGAAAATTGGACTCTACAGGTAATTTTTTTCTTAAGAAGACATGAAGTTGGGAAGGATAGAAAGTGGATTTGGTAGGAGTTGGGGAACGGATCTGATTACATTACATTGTATGCAATTCTCAAAGAGTAAAAATATATTTTAAAATAAATAAAATGAAAAAGTTTGCATATAACCTACACACATCCACCTGTGTTCATTTTTGTAAGGTTTACTTTTATTTTATTTTATGTGTGTGGGTGCTTTGCCTGCAAGTATGTGTGTGTGTGCCACATCTGTGCCTGGTGCCCCGGAGGACAGAATAATGCCCCAGATGTGGTCCTGGGCCCACTGGAAGGGTAGCCAGGGCTCTTAACCATTGAGCCATCTCTCCAGCCCCCAATCTGTGTTCTTTAAATCATCTTTAGATTGCTTTTAATACATAACATAATGTAAATGCTACATGAGTTATTCTCCTCTGCTAATTTCAGCAATAATAAGGAATAAAGTCTGTGTCGGTGAGCACAAATACTTTGCCAAATGTTTCCCATGCTATTTGTTGAATCCACAGACATGGAACTTGCATAAGGAGGTTAGCATGACCAAGAATTCCCTGGAGGCATTAGCATGGGTTTTCCCATCAATTTTGGCAGCAATTTGCCGACACCATCATGGGCGGGGCAAGACCCTAAACACAACCCTGAACACAAGACCTGACACCACTTCAGCCCTCCACGCAAGACCAGGACGGCTGGGCCACATCAAAGCCATCGGAGTCCAAACAAGTAAAATCATACAGACTCCGTGAACCAAAGGCAATTGACTGTCATCCCCCAGCTCCAATCCATTCTATCTGGCCATATAACAGGGTTGTAACTGGACAGGCAGCAGCCAACCTACAGACTGAGTTTCCCAGCCCTTTGGCACTTAGATGAAGTCAGATCATTTCTCACCAATGCGCATATACACCTCTTCTTTTTTTTTTTTTTGGTTTTTCGAGACAGGGTTTCTCTGTGGCTTTGGAGCCTGTCCTGGAACTAGCTCTGTAGACCAGGCTGGTCTCGAACTCACAGAGATCCACCTGCCTCTGCCTCCCGAGTGCTGGGATTAAAGGCGTGCGCCACCACAGCCCGGCCCATATACACCTCTTCTGAGCTCAGACTTTCGAAAACTCACACGTGCGCTCCCGCCTCTGTGTACTTCCCTCTTCCCTCAACCAGTAATACTGGCTTTTGTTTTTGTCTTTTGAGACAGGGTTCTCTGTGTAGTCTTGGCTGTGCTAGAACTCACTTTGTAGACCAGGCTAGCCTCAGACTCAGAGATCCTCCTGCCTCTGCCTCCCTCTAACCCTGAGTTAAGGCATGCACCACCACCAGCAGCAGTTCTTTTTAAAAAATACAGGGTAGCATGTGTGGTGGGCTGGCCTCCAACTCGCTGTTCACCTGAGGATGACCTTAAACTCCTGATTCTCCTGCCTTTACCTAACCTAGCACTGGAATTTCAGTCATGCATCACCATGCCCAACTCTACTTCCTACACAAAACAATGAATATAAATAAATCCCCAGGCAGGGAAATGGAAACGACTTCATTGACTTCATTCCAGAAGCACCCAAGTACCTGCTGCTACCTCAAGACCTAAGAGTCCTAAGGCCTGATCTGTAGGGACTGCTGAAGGTGCCTGAGACAAGGGGACTCCTGGTGGGGAGGAGACAGGATCAGAGAAAAAAGACCAGAGATCCCAGCTGAGTTAGAGGCAGGGCAGAGTCGAATTTGAACCTGCTAGAGTTCACCTAGAATCACTCACCCCTATCATCCCAGTATTCAGGAGGCTGAGGAAGAGGATCAAGAATTTGAGCCACGCTGGGCGGTGGTGGCGCACACCTTTAATCCCAGCACTCGGGAGGCAGAGGCAGGTGGATCTCTGTGAGTTCGAGACCAGCCTGGTCTACAAGAGCTAGTTCTAGGACAGGCTCCAAAGCCACAGAGAAACCCTGTCTTGAAAAACCAAAAAAAAAAGAATTTGAGCCAGAACCCAGAGGTAGTGGCACAATCCTTTAATCCCAGTGCTATGGGATAGCCCTTCTGTATGCTGTGAAAATATGTTGCTCTTATTGGTTGATAATAAAAGTTGCCTTGGCCTATAGTAAAAAAGAACATTGTTAGGCGGGAAATATAAGTGGAGATACAGGGAGGAAGGACAGAGTTAGGGAGACATGAAAGCCAGCCACTGGTGGATGTATTAGAGCACAGGTAATGTCTCTAATACAAGACACTGGGCAAAACACAGGTTAATAGAAATAGGTTCATTTAAAAGTAAGAGCTAGTTAGTAATAAGCCCGAGTTATTCAGCCAAGCATTTTATAATTGATATTAAGTCTCTGGGTGATTATCTAAAAGTGGTTGCAGGAAAGAGTGGGACAGAGAAACCTCCATTTACACCCACACTTAGGAGGCAGAGAAACCCTGTCTCAAAAAACAAAACAAAACAAAAAAAAAAAAAAAACCCTCTGTGTGGTAATTTGGAAGTGGCCCCCGAAAACTCCGCCTACACACCAATAAAATAAAAATAAATTAATTTAAAAAAAGACTGTCAGGCATTACAAATTACCTCACCTTCTCTGGCAGAGAGCCCTGATTTACACAGTATTCTTTTGAAAACCAGGCAGAATTCTGAAGAGGATAAAGGGGCCTAGTGTTCAGCCATGGTGATCTCAGTCACCTTTGGTTTCTGTTTTGTTTGTATCCTATGATTTCGAACACAGAGCTGCACGGTCAAAGAGACTGATTGCATGTGCCCAAAATCCGCATGCTGCACACCTCACCTGCGTCGTGGCTGCATTCACATAGCATGAGAAACCCTGTACAACCTTGCCACACACAGAGGGAGAGACAGGGAGAGAGGGAGACCTCTTCCAGACATTGCAAGGAAAGGCCATCAGTCCTCACCAGAGACAGAATCATACAGAAGCTTCACCTTATATTTTAGATCCGATAATACGTAATATTTTTTGCTATTTAAGCCACCCAGTCTGTGGCATTTTGTTACGGCAGAACTCAAGGAAATGCTGCTTGTCACTGAAGCTAAGACAACATCATTCACCATCTAGCCCATTAGTTTATAAATCACAGAGCACTGAAATTAAATAATACGTCACTAAGGACTGGGGACATTGTTCGTTTGGTGCAGTGCTTGCTTGGCATACACAGAGCTGAGTTCCAGCCCCAGAGTGGCATACACTAGGCATGGTGGCTCAGGCCTGTAATCTCTGCACTCAGGGAAATACACACAGAAGGAACAGAAATTCAGGGTCGTGCTCAGGTATGTAGTAAGTTCAAGCCCAGTGCAGGTCACATGAGAGTCTTTCTCAAAAAGAAAAAAGAAGCCGGGTGGTGGTGGTGCACACCTTTAATCCCAGCACTCGGGAGGCAGAGGCAGGCAGATCTCTGTGAGTTCGAGACCAGCCTGGTCTACAAGAGCTAGTTCCAGGACAGGCTCCAAAACCACAGAGAAACCCTGTCTCGAAAAACCAAAAAAAAAAAAAAAGAGAGAGAGAGAGAGAAAAGAAAAGAAAAAAAGTCACTAATAAGAGCTAATCAGAGATCTTTAAATGTGAAAATGTATATCATACAATAGATAAAATAAAGGGCTAGCAGAATGGTTCAGCCGTTAAGAGCACTGTTGCCCTTGCAAAAGACATAAATTTGGTTCCAACACCACATGATGGCTCACAGCCATCTATAACTTCAGTTCCGGGGCAGCTTCTGGATGCCCTGGGCTCTAGGCATACATGTGGTGTATAGTCACGCACGTAGGAAAAACACTCATACACATAAAATAAATCTTTTTACAAAATGGTTGATGGAATGGTAAACGTCCTTGGAAGCAGAGCATCTTCAGACCAGGGAACGGATTTAGACGGTCCACAGCCGGGCGCGAAACCTCCTGGGTGAACACCCAGCCATTGCACGGAACTGGTCAGGCTTCATTGCCACCGTCACCAGTCACCAAACCCTGAGGCATATCAGAAAGCCTGTGGCTGCCCCGGCAGAACCAATATCCACTGCCTTGACAAAACAGCCCTTCATCAAAAGGAATCCCAGGTCTCTACCAGAAGCCAGAGAGAAGAAGGACATTTAACGATGCCTCACTATGAAGAAAAAGTCTCCCTGTGCTGGGGAAGCAGACAGTTTGATATTCTTGTTGGAAGCTAAGAACCCTAGTTGTGAGGGGACATGGAAAATATTGCTAGTGGACTGTCCTCCCTTAGAGTAGAGGCACACGAGAAGGGCCCCAGCGAAGTCAGTGCGCAGGACCTGCCTCCATGGTAGAGGGTGAGTCACAGTCTTTTCCCAATGGCCCTGGAGAAAACAATGGCTCCCCCAGTGGGAACTTTTAGACAAAAGAGAAGTTTCCAAATGTCTGTAATGCATCTCAAAACCAATCAGAGTTCTCAGCATATCCCAGGTTCTTTTTTTCCCCCCTTTTTTGAGACAGGGTTTCTCTGTAGCTTTTGGAGCCTATCCTGGAACTAGCTCTTGTAGACCAGGCTGGCCTCGAACACCCAAAGATCCGCCTGCCTCTGCCTCCCGAGTGCTGGGATTAAAGGCGTGCGCCACCACCGCCCGGCAGTCCAGGTTCTTAATGAACAGGAAAGTCCAAAAGGTAAATACTTTTTCAACAACGTTTTCAGATCCTATGATAATTTTTGCCACAAACACAAATGCCTCTGTGTGAAGTGGATACTCTTTGGAGAGGCGGGGAGGGGGAGGTAGAAGCCTGGTTATAAGAAGTGGGTGAAGGCAATCAGTCTAGCCTCAGCTACAGAGTGAGCTCAAGGCCAGCCCCAGCTTCATAGTGAGCTCCTATCTCCAAAAAGAAAGAAAGAAAGAAAGAAAGAAAGAAAGAAAGAAAGAAAGAAAGAAAGAAAGAAAGAAAGAAAGAAAGAAAGAAAGAAAGAAAAGGCCCCACAAACTTGCCCACAGGACAATCTAATGGAGGTATTCCTCGACTGAGATTCCTTCTTCCCAGGCAGCTCCAGTTTGTATCAGGCTGACAAAAGCTAATCCTACCACTGTCCCTAAGAAGACTCTCCAAAGCTTCTGCCTCCCCAAAAGCACATCAGAGGACCCCACTCACATCCTGTTAGTGCCTCCAGAGGATGTGGAAAAGTCGGGCATAATGGCACATGCCTTTAATCCCAGCACTCAGGAGGCAAGGGAAGGCAGATCTCTGTGAGTTCCAGACCAGCCTGGTCTACAGAGTGAGCTCCAGGGCAGTCAGAGATATGTACTGAGACCCTGTCTCAAAAAACAAACAAAAAGAGAGAGAGAGAGCGTGCTCCATCTTTGAAAATATCATAATGAAGCCAATTCTTTTGTGTACTGGGTTTAATAAATGAATTATAAAAAATAATTTTGTTTAATAATAAAACAGCCCTTCTGGAACATTTTAGAAAAGATAAATGAAGCATCAATGTTACAAAGCCAGTATTGAACTCTAGCACACAAACTTAACGTGCCTAGTCCTGTACATACACAGTGGAGCAAGTTTGGGGGAACCCCTGAGTGGAGGCCTTCATCAACCGGCATTCTTCACCACTGTCTTCTCTGGTCAGTGCTGGCCTCTGCTCAAGGACAATTTGCCTCATTCCACACTTGGAGACACAGAGAAAGGAGTAACTCTTCAGAGCCTTGCTCAAAGTTAAATCCAAAAACGATGGTCCCAGAAGAGAGCCCATGGCAAGAAGAGACATGAAGATGCAAATTCAAGGCCAGGAGGTTCCTGGCTCTGTTCCTCCAGGATGAGCTCATGCCCTTCTACTTTCCCAGGGGTGAGTCAACACAGGTAACAAGAAACATCAGAACCCACCGCTCACCAAGACAGAAAATGAAAGCCAGACATGGTGGTTCACACCTATATTCCAGTACCTGGGTTGCTGAGGGAAAAGGATTGCTGAGTTTGGGACTAGCCTGGGCTACATAGGAATATCCTGTATCAACAAGAAACAAGAAGTGATGGGAGAGAAGAAGAGAGAAGTAGAGAAAGAGAGACAGAATAAACATGCAGAGACATAAGGGTAGAGATGGCTCAGTGGTTAAGAGCCCTTGCTGCTCTTGCAGGGGACCCAAGTTTGGTTCCCAGTAACCACAGAGCAGGTAACCACCAGCTTGAGAGGATCTGAAACCCATTTCTGGCTCTCCCCAGGCACTAGGTACACACATGGTACACAAATATACATGTAGACAAAAAAATAATCACACACATAAAATAAAATTTTTCTTTAACTAAAAAAAAATTTGTCTTCATATAAAATAAATTCAGGGGCTGGAGAAATTGCTCATGAGCACTGTTCTTGCAGAGAACCCAGGTTCTGTTCCCAGCACCCATGCCAGGTGGCCCACAGATCTCTACAACTCCAATGTACAGTCTGCTTAAACATCTGACGCCGTCTAGACTCCTCATGCACCTGCACTCATGCACACATGCACACACAGTTTAAAAATAAATAAATAAATTCAGGAATAAGCACACCAGATTAGGATAGGGTTTCCACCCGTTGTCAGGGGCCAGGACTCCTTCCGCTCAGTCATCCTAGTCAGTGGTGCTCATCCTCACGGCCCAAGGTGGACAAGGAGCCTGACCATTATCACTGTATCTATCTCAGAAGAACTAGGAAAAAAGAATACTTCCAGAGGGCTGCCTACACCCTATTTACGTCTCAATGGCCAAAATTAGTCATCTATTTACCCCCAAACGATAATAACAACGTCTTCTCTCAGTTGGGTGACAGCATGTCTAGCCAATGAGCAGGAAGAGAACGAAATGTGGGCGGCACTAGACGATCTCAGCACAAATCATCATCACGCGTGGGAATGGCAAAGCAAACGCCTGCCTGCCGTGGACGCCTCCTAGGCAACCGTGTGAGTCACCCACCTGATGACTCACTCCCGCCCCCAAGCTTGTCAGCGCATCTGAGCTCCCAGGCGTCAGGCAACTTACAGACTGCTAAAATAGTCTCAGGCTCTAAATGGCGCGCTCTTGAACGCGGCGTCTACTTAGCATTTAGCACGACGCTGTCTAAGTGTCCAAATTACATGTTTCACGCAGAAATTACTGTTTCCGTCAAGCACTAAAGGTAAATGCACTTAAACATCCACCATAACTCCAGAAAGATTATTTCTGGCTCGTGGAGGGCAGAACAATCTTCTTGGCCTTTTTCCGTTCTTTTCTGTGGGTGAGATAGATTCCTCCAGTGTGTACACAATGCTTCTGAGAAAACAATGACTGCAGGAGTTGAACTCAGCCACAACCCACAGGAACTGAGGGGAGAGGTTATTAGGAGATCTAATTGCTGTCTGTCTGTCTATCATCTGTCTTTACTTATTGGGACACGGCTTCTTTCTGCGGTCTGGTTTGGCCTTACCCCACAGCCGTTCTTCTCTGCCTTACACTGGGGATCGCAGGTATCCATGACACCTCTCAGCAAAGAAATTGTTTATGTGTTTGTTATCCAGAGGAGGGGTCAGTTTTGGTTGTGGTGGTAATTGTTATTGTCTGGGAGGCTGTAGTCTGTATTGGCCTGATATCATGTTGTCTATGTTGTCCTGAAACCCAGGGCCATCCCCCTTCCTCAGCTCCTGGAAAGCTGGGGATAACAGCGCGTGCCATCACAGCCAGTTTCTGAAATAACGTTTCTCCCTCGCTCTGCTCCACTTCCTTCAGGCCACGGTCTTTGGGTTAAATAACAGTATAAAAATTACATCATGACCTTTTTTTTTTTTTTTAACATTTCCAAACTATGCTTTGTAGTTTGCCCGGAATCCAAAAATAAACATAACCCACAAACAGCTTTAAGAATAGCCATCGAGTTCCGATCTGTTGCTGCAGTTCTGAGTCAGAGGAAGGAGGAAATTCAACAACTGAGACTTGTTAAGAGAACGGAATGCTTCTCTTCCCCGAAATCCTGAGAAGGAATTCCCCCTCCCTGCATTTTTGACCTGGTCATCTTCTGGGGAATTCTCTGCAGCTGGAAATGAGTCCGGAAGACTGGGAACAGCTGGCGTCCTAGGTGCTGATCTCTGCAGTCACCAGCACCACCCAGTCCTCAACTGGTTCACCGGGGCTTTCAGATCAACAACCGTCACAACAAGCATCACGAGGCCCTGGCTCCCATTTCCAAAGGGAATGTGCTCGTCACCCCACTACACTACACTGCTTTGTCTACAAAAAGGATGTTTACTGAAAAACAATTATTCTTGATTTTTTTTTCTTTTCCTTTTTGCTGCTCCTAACCTACAACCAAAAGGCTGACAATCAATTTAAACATACCAGTCTTGCTGAGAAAATACTCCAAGACACATGTATAAAACTATAGCTGGGTGTGGTGGCGCATGCCTTTAATGTTGTCACTCGGGAGGCAGAGGCAGGCAGATCTCTGTGAGTTCGAGGTCAGCCTGGTCTACGGAGTGAGTTCCAGAGCAATCAGGACTGCTAAACAGAAAAACCCTGTCTTGGCGGGGGGAAGTAATAATAGGGGTGCAGAGACAGCTCAGTGGTTAAAGCACATACTGTTGCTCCTCTAGAGGACCCAAGTTTGGTTGCCAGCACCCACAATAGGTACCCCACAACAGCCTGTAACTCCAGATCTACAGAATCCAACATCTCTGGCTACCATGCACTCTTGTGCTCATATTTCAAATCAGAAAATAAATATTTAAAATGAAATAATAGTATCAATAGCCTGGCTTGGTTTTGTTTCCTGAAATCTTGCAGCTAAAATATGCTTAGATGAGACAGAAGGCTCAGTTACTTTTCTCAGAAAAAATAAACACATCGCTAATAATCAGGTCTGCACTAGACTCTAATCCAAACTTAGCCTGCAATATGTGTGTGTACCATGTGCATGCCTGGTACCCACAGGGATCAAAAAAGGGTATCCAATACCCCGGAAGTAGAGCTACAGGTGGTTGTGAGTCACCATGTAGGTGCTGGGAACTGAACCTGGGTCTTCTGCAAGAGCAGCAAGTGCTCCAAACCTCAGTCATCTCTCCAGCCCCATCTTTTCTTTTTTAAGTTTATTTTTAACGTGTGTGTGTCTGTGGGTATATGCCACATGTGCGCAGGTGCTTGAGGATGCCAGAAGAAGGCAATAAATTCCCTGGAGTTGGAGCAACAGGTGTTGGTGAGCCACCTAATGTGGGTGCTTTGTCTTCTGAAAGAGCAAGAAGAGCTCCTAACCACCAAGCTGTCTTTCCGGCTCCATCATTTTCAAGGGTACAGTTAAATAATGTTAGGTATTGCCGTACACTTTTACCATCCACTTCCAATTTTTCACCTTGCCTAACTGATAACATAC
This sequence comes from Chionomys nivalis, assembly GCF_950005125.1. Classification (NCBI taxonomy): domain Eukaryota; kingdom Metazoa; phylum Chordata; class Mammalia; order Rodentia; family Cricetidae; genus Chionomys; species Chionomys nivalis. The sequence goes on along the minus strand of NC_080109.1, from coordinate 25,180,638 downwards.
CCCATATACACTAATCATCAACTCTCCCCGTTCCCCTTCCCTAAGCTCTGGAACCACCATTCTACCCCACCTTCTCCCTCTGCCTCTGACCTCCCTATGTACCTCTCTATTGAGTGGGACCATGTAGAATCTGTCCTTTATGAATGGTTAATCCCCAAGGTTCATCCATGTTGTCACACATGTCGGAATTGCTTTCGTCTTTAGTTAAATCCCTCAGTCTGTATTTGTCACCTCTGCTTGTCCATTTGCCCTCTGGTAGTTTCTTTGTGCTATCTGGTGTGTGTGAACGCCTGTAGGAGAGAGAACTTTCAGTAGTCAGTCCTCTCTCTCCTCCACGTGGCTCTTCGTGTGAAACTGAGGTCGCCAGACTTGTCAGCCAGTGCCTTCACAGCTGAGCTCTCTTTCCAGCCCTGTACATATTTCCTTTAGATCTAAAGTAAATGCACCTCACTGGAATTGTTGGTACACACCCTTAATCCTAACACTGGGGAGACAGAGGCCGGCGAATGTCTGTGGGTTCAAGGCCAGCCTGGTCGACATATTTTGTGGGATGTTCTGTAGGGGGTCTCTCGCCAGGAGAGTCTATGAGAGGGTCAGCTCGGTGTGGCATTCTAAAGGGACAGTCATCTAACTGTGAACTTGTGAAGAGCACCCCAGAACAGGCAACACAGCCCACACACTTCCTTTGTGTCTTTCTCTGTTCTGGAATTCTTTAATCAATCCATATGTGTGTGGTGAGAGACATCATTCCCTTCACTTTTCAATTGCTCTTAGCATCTTTTGTGATCTAGCAGAGTTCTCCAGCTCAGGAAGAAGAGAGAACCATGAATGAGTAAGCTTGGATGACTTCCCATTCCTAAGCAAACAGAGCCACGGATTCAGTTACACTGCAGGGCCTCTGTGTGACAGAGGAATGAGGGAAGTGCTAGCTGAGCCCATTAAAGGAAGCCAAGGGAAACCCCCAATCCAGAGCTGATCACATTTAATCCATGCATTTCATTGAAAAATCCTAGCACTCCAGAGACAGAGGCAATGGATCTCTGAGCTCCAGGCCAGCCTGGTCTACAGAGAGAGTTCCAGGACAGCCAGGGCTAAACACAGAAACTCTATCACAAAAAAACAAAAAGAAAACAAAATAAAAAGAGATATTAAATAGTTTAAGATCATCCTCAGCTACATATTGAATGTGAGGACCAGCCTGGCCTGGGTTACATGCAACCCTGTCTCAAAAAAAAAAAAAAAAAATTCCCTGTAAGAAATTGAGAACCCCTAAAGGCCATCAAGCTGGGGGTACCATCTGCACTTTGGGGGTGGGAGGAGACAGGGTCTCTCTATGTAGTCCTGGCTGTGCTGGAACTCTCTATGTAGACCAGGCTAGCCTCAAACTCCCAGAGATCCACCTGCCTCTGCCTCCTGAGTTCTGGGACTAAAGGTGTGCGCCAGTGTGTCCAGCACCATGTGCTCTCTGTAAACGTCATCCCTTCTCTAAGCCAGCAGTGTGCAGGGTGGGTAAGAATGAGAAGAAACAGAAGAAAAAGAAAGGGTAGAACAGGAAGATCCCTACCCTTCAGTGAGTCTTTGTCCTAAGGAATGGTTTCCTTCTATCCACAGAAAGGAGGTCAAAGGACCTGGTTAAATTCAATTAAGAAAAAGATCTACACTTCTTCACTTTGGCACATTCAAGCTAGTAGAGCCGTGTGTCTGTGTGTGTGTGTGTGTGTGTGTGAGAGAGAGAGAGAGAGAGAGAGAGAGAGAGAGAGAGAGAGAGAGAGAGAGAGAGAGAAGAAAGACAGAGAAAGAGAGACAGAGAAAGAGAGACAGAGACTGCTTTGGTTTTGGGGTGAACAATTACTATTTATTTTTTTTAAAGATTTATTTATTGGTTATATACAGCATGTTTCATGTTTGAAGAGGGCATCAGATCTCATTACAGATGGATGGCTATGAGCCACCATGTGGTTGCTGGGAATTGAACTCAGGACCTCTGGAAAAGCAGTCAGTGCTCTTAACCTCTGAGCCATGTCTCCAGCCCAACAATTACTATTTAGTTACTATTAGTCCTCAAGTTCTCCATCCTTCTGCCTCCGCCCCACCAAGCTGGTACTGCAGGAGGAGCAAAACTTCCCTTCTCTGTTTCCTAAATATTCTATACTGAAATGTTTTTCTTTCAGTAACTGGACACAGTATCTTGAGAAAGAAAGCATCCTGCGGCTTCTTATCACTAGCTCTTTTCCTGTATTTTTTTTTTTTATTTGCTTGCACGGTTCAGGAGAGCAGCAAAAGATAGGAATCCTTCAAAGTAGCTAGGAAGAAACAGAGCTCAGCGGTGGGGTGCTTCCCTACAGGTGCCAAACCCAGCATCACAGAAGAAAAGGAGGGGGTGGGGAGCAGGGAAAGGAAGAGGCAAAAGAGGCTGCCCAAGCCTCCAGCACAGAAGCCACAACCGTGGGTGGACTGGTTCCCTTTCTGGCGCAGGATAAAACACTGTAACAGTATATGCTCATGGCACAAGCTTAGCAACCTGGGTCCTGTCAGCAGTACCCAGGGAGTCGAGAGAGAACTGACTCCCATAGTTGTCCTCTGCTCTTGTGCTTGTGGGTGCATACACGCCCACCCTAAAACACTGGTTTAGAAGTATCTGCCTTAGCGGTTCCCCTCCTTCTCCCCCCCTCCTTTAGTTCTGTCATCCTAAACAGCTACTAATCTGTTTCCTGTCTCTGAGGGTTCGCTGATTCGAGACAATTCATTTCAATAGAATTATATAATACGTGATTTTTGTGTCTAGCTTCTTCCACGCAGCATAATGTTTTCAAGGCTCATTCATATTATACCACCTAACGTGTTCTTCGTGGCCAGCTTAAGAGTGTTCTATTGTAAGGACAAAGCACATCTTCCATTCACTCACAGACACTTGAATTTTTTCTATTCTTGAGCTATTATGAATAATTTTTCTGTTTATGTCCTTGTATACATTTTTGGTGAATGTTTTGTTTCTCATGAGTATTTGGCTAGGAGGAGAATTACTAGGTCATGTATATTAGGTTTTTATAGTTGTATTTTTAACAGTATTATGTGGGGTGGGTGCAGATAAGCCGTGATAAGTATGAGAGGAGCTCAGAAGAGGTCATCAGATCCCCTGGAACTGCAGCTATAGGCAGTGGTGAGCTGCTGGACATGGGTGCTGGGAACTAAACAGGGTCCTCTACGAGAGCAGAACACGCTCTAAGCCAGAGCCGTCTCTTCAGTCCCTCATTGTAGGTTAAATGAGACTCCTTAGTTCTGCCCTATTCCTTGGTCCACTTTCTAATGACTGCTTGTGTGGTCATTTCTGAAGCTAGTTAATTCCTCACCCAGTGAGGTCTGCATTCCGAACAACCAGTGGAGCTTCCGCCCTAAATTAACTCAGTTTCTTGTGGGGTTTTGAATGCCCAAAGGAAAGCAGCTGATGTGCCCACACCATCTGCCCAGGTTTGGTCTCAGGGAAAACAGGTTTGGTCACAGAGAAAGCAGCCGCATTCCACAGTGAGGGTGACCTCATGCCTCCCACAATTCCACACAAAAGGAAACAAATGTCAGGTCGCCCTCCCTCCTGTCTCTAAGGAAGGGAATTTGGGGACAAAGTCATGTTTTTCTTAGACAGGGTCTCAAGTAGTCCATGCTGCTGCCGGACTCCAAACACAGGCAAGGGTGACTTTGAACTTCTGATTCCCTTGCTTGCTTTGCCAAGTGCTGGGATCCAACCCCAGGTTGAATGTGCATGCTAGGCAAGGACTCTAACAACTGAGTTACATCCTTAGCTCCCAAAAAGGATTTTTTAAGAAGGGAACTCAGAATCTCAGAACTGGCAATTCAGAGCTTAGTAAGTATGTGTAAAGTTAGATCTATGTACAGAGCGGCTCTTATTCACAGTTTATGAGAAAACACTAAGCAATGCAGTCAGAAAGGAAGGCCTCGACACCTTCCAGCCAGAGGTCAAGGTGGCACTGTTGGAAAGAAAGCAAACAAAAATTCTTAACGCAGTCAGTACTGAGGTATGAACAACCTGACCCTTGTATGGGCAGATCCCAGAACACCTCCTCCTCTAGCAGCCAATGTAGTCAGGCCAAAGTCACATACGGTGCTAAAAGCTCTAGGCTGGACAGAAGCAACTGACCTCTGGTCAATAGTAAACCGTCAATGTGTAGTCAAGCAATAGCGAATGATTGACCCGTACACTTACCAACAGAGAGTGAGATTTATATCTCAATATTGTTCTAGCAATATTTCACCAACTCTGCCAGCCCTGTGTGATTAGAAATAGATCCAGCTAGGAGAAATAGCCCACTCCCGGGATCCTTAGATGTAGGGGAAATAGGGCGTCGGGGGAGCAGACACACCTAGAGAGAAGTGTTACGAAGCTTGAGCAAGAGAGAGATTAATGTTTCCAGTGTTGTAGAACAAAGTACTCTGAGGTTCGACAGACAATGGCCCGTCTCCCTTACTGGAAGCTTGTAACCTACAAAAAAAAAAAATTCATAAGCAACAACAAGGAACTTGACATCAGAAGCTGGCCAACAATATTCCACAGAAATCATTGAAAGTACTATTTTAGGGTTGAGATGTGGCTCAGGAGAGGGCTTGGCTAGCATGTGCAAAGCCCTGGGTTCCATTCCCGGCATAAATAAGCGGGTGTGGTCGTGCACCCCGTATGCCCAGCTCTCAAGAGGTAGAAGCAGAGGATCAGAAATCCAAGGTCACCCTCAGCTATGGAGAAGTCTGAGGCCAATATTGGCTACATAAGACCCTGTCTCAAAAATAGCAAAAAAAAAAGGGGGGGGCGGGCAAGGCAGGAGGGATGGACACAGATGTGGGGTTTCATTTCCACATATGAAACAAATGAAATGTTCTGTCTTTACCTTGGAGAAGGTCTGAGGCAATAACTGTGTGACCCCAGATGTCTGCTGGTCACTTCAAGAGTGACGATCTCATCCACAGCAGGCTGCCTGTGAGCAGCTTTAGGCTTCCCCTTGAAGGGAATTTCAAGTTTGCTGTTGCTTTGTTTTGATCTTGTTTTTCTTTTGTTGGAAACCGAATCTAGAGCCTTGTACGAGCTAAGCATCCCTGGTAACACTGAGCGCCACTTGAAGCCCACGTGAGTCAGCATTTATTATCTGGTTTCTGATATGCTCAGCAGAAGTCCTGGACATCATGCATCTAGATAGAGCTCTATCTCCCTTCGCCATAGAAATTTCAAGATTTCTGTTTGGTCCCCATTCTGCTCGGCTGTGGTCCTTAGACCAACCCTCTGGCATCCTCCCCTCCACAGCTCCCCCTAAGCAATTAGTCTTTCGGTGAGCCTGTTATCAAAGCTACAGGGATAGTAAATTACCTCCCAGTTCTAGAGGTCCCTGATACTGGGCACCATTATGCCCGGGAATAGGCTTCGTACCACCTCCTCATCCTGAGTCCTATAATGTGACCATCTAGATGTCCCCAGCAGGCCCTTTCTTTAGCCAGGTGCTGTCCCTCTCTCGCGTCCTCATGTCCCCTTACCCCTTGGCTAGCCACCTGGACCTTGGCTGAGGTTACTACAGTGCCTCTCCAGGTACTAGAAATCCAAGGGTACATAAGTCCACTGGGTAACTGACCTCTGACCTTGTACTTCTGGGTCTCAGTTACATCACCTGAATTTCTCTGTCCTTCATCCTTTCTCCAGACTAGGACCTAACATTCTGAAGAGAGGGCACATGTTGGGGCTCTCCAGAGGAACCCACCAAAAGGAGACATGGATGAATCTCCAAAAAGATTTTTTGGGAGGCATCAGCTCTCATAACTGTGGAGAGTAAGATGTCCCACAGACAGCTGCCTCCAAGCTGAAGGCTCAGGACAATCAGCCCTGTGGTTTCAATCCAAACTTAGGGAGGAGAGTGGAAAGAGAGGGAGGGAAAGGGAGGGCATGCGAGGGGAAGAGTAAAGTCTAACACACAGGAGCATCTAGAATACAAACTTCCTCCTCACCCCTCCTTGGAACACACCCAAGTGGTGCTCACTGCATTCTGGATCAGAAGAGAGCAGAGTTTATAACTCACCGCGGGTGCTATCGGACAATTTTCTGGGTACGTGTATCTGCAGAAGTAGTTTTGTGTTTGCTTTTTGGTCTTCTTGAGACAGGGTTTCTCTGTGTAACCCTGGCTGTCCTGGAACTTACTTTGTAGACCAGGCTGACCTCAGACTCAGAGATCTGCCTGCCTCTGCTCCCCCACACCCCCTCCTCTGGCCTGCTGAGACTGAGGTGTGCCACCACTGCCCGGCTATATAGTGTTCTGAATGCTGTTTGATTTTTTTTTTTAATTTATTGTGTACGTGTGTGACATAGATTTTTTTTTATTTATTTGGGAACGAAACAGCACATTGATGTATTTATTTATCTCACTATCTATTGTGAGGGAGCCACCAGGGTCTTGCCATTTTATTCATAAGCAGGGAGAACCCAGGCTCATGCAACCTCAGGCACCAAATGTTTTCATAGCAACCAGGATTTATATGTGGAAACATGGAATTCTCTGTGCATCTTCCATGCATATTAGTACGTGCTGTGGCCTGCTACATACATGATTTTTAAGGAAAGTCACTGGTGAAGGCAGCATTATATAATGGTGAGAACTGGCAGCCTCGAGTGAGTGTCTTGCCATATAAGTCCAGAAGGTCATCTAAGCCACCTCTGCTTGCTCACTGGTGACGTCGGAGTTGTTCTGAAACACCCTCAGTGACCTTTCAAACTGAACTTAGTTCTTGCTCTTACACTTCAGTTCAACATTAATTTTTTGCTAAACGTCAAACAGTATTAACTAAAGCACTTTCACATAAATGGGTGATGAAAGTTACCGTGCGCACTAAAAAGTCATCCTAATCATTTGTATTCATACGTAAGCTTTATTTCACATCTAATTTTTTTTTTCAGGCACAATTACTTTAGGCCACCTTTCAATTAGCATAATTCGAAAGAGAAAGCTTTAGTAAAGACCTTTTCTGTAAACCAACTGGAGTATAAATGAGAAATAATTTTTTTTTTTTTTTTTTTGGTTTTTCAAGACAGGGTTTCTCTGTAGCTTTGGAGCCTGTCCTGGAACTAGCTCTTGTAGACCAGGCTGGTCTCGAACTCACAGAGATCCGCCTGCCTCTGCCTCCCGAGTGCTGGGATTAAAGGCATGCACCACCACCGCCCGGCGAGAAATAATTTTTAAATGGTGTTGGAAAATATGAAAAAAGAAAATTTCCTTTTTTATTAAGTATTATCTGCCCATGTGGTGGGCTTGTCCGCACTACATCAGCCTCTGGAGTGCTGGGATTACAGGTGTGTGCCGCCATACCAGCTATAGAAATTACACTCTTTTTTTTTTTGTTTCATTTTTGTTTTTTGTTTTCCAAGACAGGGTTACTCAGTAGCTATGGGGCCTGTCCTAGAACTTGTTCCGTAGACCAGGCTGGCCTTGAACTCACAGAGATCTGCCTGCCTCTGCCTCCTGAGTGCTGTGATTTAAGACCACCACCACCCAGCAGAAATTGCATTCTTTAAACACATTTTATAAACTTTATTATCAAAAATTTGCACTAAAAATTAACCAAATCCTCAATCTTAGTGAACTTTAAGCCGTATAGCTTCAAGTTCAATTTTACACTTTCGTTATTTTAATTACATTTTTAAATTTCTATTATTATTGTTTGTGGGTATGATGTACATGTTGGTGGGTGCACATGCCACGGCACACATGTGCAGGTCACAGGACGACTTTGTGTATGTAGGGGGCTCTCAGTGGCTCTCTCCCACCGTGCCGCGGGCTCTGGGGAGAGAGACCTTACACACTGAGCCATCTGTCTGGCCAGAATCAACTGTTTATGTTATTAAACAGTATGTGTTTACCAGAATGATGGCGAAAGTGACATGGGAGGCTCTGCATCTTTTTAAAGAGTCACTTTAACCAGGCGGACGTGAAGCTGCCGCGTGGCGTGTAAGGCTGAGCTGGGTGTTCTTGAGAAAACAGAATGTGCGGAGAGATGCTGTTTAAGACAGAGCAGCGGAAAAAGTAACCGAGAAGTCAGCGTTATGACATCCAGGATATCTTGTACCATTTTGAAATTTTTACAGCATACTTTTAGGAACTTCTTAAAATAAAAGGAAATCTTGATCTAGAAAAAATAAGACCATTTGTTATGTTGCAAAATAATGGTTCAGCCAAAAAAGAAAGCCTATCAAAAGCACGAGGCCGGAGAGAGCTCTGTTCACCGCTAAAGCGAGCACTCCTCTTTACTACTCTTGCTGTGGGCCTCGGTTTAGTTCCTGCGCCCACATCTGGCGCTCAGAGCTGCCTGTAACTCCAGCGGCAGAATCTCCCTTCCTACACTCGTGTGCACCCACACACAAACCCACATACAAAAAGCAAAATACAAAAAAAGAAAGAAAAGGAAGAAGAAAAAGAGGAAACAGAAAATTCAGATAACTGAATAGTTGTAAGAAGAATAAAAAGAACCGGGCAGTGGTGGCGCACGCCTTTAATCCCAGCTCTTGGGAGGCAGAGGCAGGCGGATCTCTGTGAGTTTGAGGCCAGCCTGGTCTACATCTACAGAGCGAGTTCCAGGACAGGCTCCAAAAAAAAAATAATAATTACAAAGAAATAATAAGAATACTTCCTTTCTTTTTATCTTCTCTCTCTCTCTCTCTCTCTCTCTCTCTCTCTCTCTCTCTCTCTCTCTCTCTCTCTCTCTCCAGGGTTTCTCTTTGTAGCAGTCCTAGCTGTCCTGAAACTCACTTTGTAGGCCAGGCTGGCCTGAGCTCACAGAGATCCGCCTGCCTCTGCCTCCCAAAGTGCTGGGATTAAAGGCGTGCGCCACCACTGCCTAACTGAGAATAGATTTTTTTTTAGCAAAGTATTGTGGTATGAAAATATAATCACTCCAGGAGGTGATGGCGCACTCCTTTAATCTTAGCATTTGGAGACACAAGACAGGCGGATTTCTGAGAATCCAAGGCAAGCCTGGCCTATAGAGTGAGTTCCAGGACAGGCACTAAAAACTACAGAGAAACCCTGTCTTGAAAAAAAAGAAAAAGAAAAAAGAATAGGTCATACCAGTACTTAGGAGGACTAAGCAGGAGGATGGGGAGTTTGGAGTATTGTAACAAAACTTTGTCTCAATCTTTTGGTTGTTGTTGAGTTTTTTGGTTTTGTTTTTTTCAAGACTGGGTTTTTTCTCTATGTAGCTGTAACTGTCCTGGAACTCACTCCATAGACTATGGTGGCCTCAAACTCAGAGATACACATGCCTCTGGCTCAAAAGTGCTGGGAATAAAGGTGTGTGCCACCACCACCCCGGTGTCTAAAAATATTTTTTAATTTAAATTATATAGATATTGGCCGGGCGGTGGTGGCGCATGCCTTTAATCCCAGCACTCGGGAGGCAGAGGCAGGCGGATCTCTGGGAGTTCGAGGCCAGCCTGGTCTACAAGAGCTAGTTCCAGGCCAGGCTCCAAAGCTACAGAGAAACCCTGTCTCGAAAAACCAAAAAAAAAAAAAAAAAAAAAAAAAAGCCGGGCGGTGGTGGCGCATGCCTTTAATCCCAGCACTCGGGAGGCAGAGGCAGGCGGATCTCTGGGAGTTCGAGGCCAGCCTGGTCTACAAGAGCTAGTTCCAGGCCAGGCTCCAAAGCTACAGAGAAACCCTGTCTCGAAAAACCAAAAAAAAAAAAAAAAAAAAAAAAAAAGCCGGGCGGTAGTGGCGCACGCCTTTGATCCCAGCACTTGGGAGGCAGAGGCAGGCGGATCTCTGTGAATTCGAGGCCAGCCTGGTCTACAAGAGCTAGTTCCAGGACAGGAACCAAAAGCTACGGAGAAACCCTGTCTCGAAAAATCAAAAAAAAAAAAAATTATATAGATATTACATGTTTGTTGTTAGAATTTTTAATTTAAAAAAAATTATTTACGTATGGATGTTTGCCTGTATGTGTCTGTGCACCGAAGAGGGCATCGCCTCTGGAACTGGAGTTACAGATGGCTGTAAGCCATTTTGTGGGTGCTGGGTATCCATCCTGGGTCCTCTGCAAGAGCAGTCAATGCTCTAACCACTGGCCCACCTCTCTAGCCCCCAGGCCCCACTATCTAGCAAGTAAGGTAGAAAGCATTTTGCAGATGTGGAAACGCAGGGACTCCCTTAGCTGTCAGAGGCTCTAGCCCTGCTGCTGACACCACCACAGTTTCCAAGGACACAGCATCAGCCCGAGAAGCCTGACTCAGCAGGGGCGTGTATGCTGATGCCATGCTTCAGTTATCACACAACCTTCTATCCGGGGAACCAGTCCTTCCCAGTTTCCCTAGAGACAGGGCAGCCACTTCTGACCACCAAACAGTGTTGGTTATCACAGCACAACTTCACAATTTAAGATTAACCTAAATGCTGGACTACGTGTGGATAAATCATCACATCTACTATTGATAGATGCCCATATTGAATGGTGAAGAATAACTCTTCTTTCAGCAAACGCTAATCACAAACACTATCCAACATGTAAAATAGCTTCAGTTGATTTAGTGTTAGAGGTTTTTTTTTTTTTTCTTGTTTTTGTTTCCTTTCTTTTTAAACAGGACCTAATGTAGCCCACAATCATCTCAAGTTCCTTATGCGCTTCTGATTCTCCTACCTCCGGCTCCTGGGTGCTGGGATTACAGCTGTGTGCTACCATGCCCTGGTTTATGCAGCGTTGGCATGGAATCCGGTGCCCACTGCACAATGGGGAAGCTCTGCCAGCTGAGCTACATCCCTATTCCGGGGTTTTCACAGGTTGGTTAGTTGGTTGGTCTGGGGAATGACAATGAGGCAGAACCGGGGCCTCACACAGGCTAGCAAAGTGCTCTACCGCTGAGCTTCCTCTCCCATTCTTGAATTTTATACTTTGAAAGAGTCTTACTTAGTCTCCCAGGCTATCCCTGATTTCATCTTGTAGCCCATGAAGGCCTTGAATTTATTATAACCCTCCTGCCTCAGCCTCCTGGGTAACTGGGATTACCAATCCCACATCTATGCCAGGCCTAGATTTTGTTTTCAAAAGATTTGTTTCAACTTTCATATTCTTCCAGGTCAGTGACGACTAGCTGGCAAATCATAAAACTCACTTCTGGGATCCAAAAGCCCAATCAGATACTGGTTTAAAAGCCAATATTGAAAACCTGGCGTAGCAGCCTACACTTAGAATCCCTTCACTCTAGAGGTAGGGACAACAGAATCAAGAGCTAAAGTCCAGCCAACGATACTCAGCAAGTCTGGGTTCAGCCTGGGTTACGTGAGACCTTGTCTCAAAGCAAAACACAACAACCAAAGATATCAATGTGGAATTTCTCACAGTGACACAAACCTGTAATCAGCACACACAGGAGGCTGAGGCAGGGGAATCACAAGTCTAAAGTCAGTCTGGGCTAAAAAGCAAACACCTTTCTCACAAAAAAAAAAAAAATCAAATAAAAAGTTTAGTAAAAGAATCTCGCTGATCACTGAGCAGAGTGGCAGGAAGCATCTACCTGTGATCCTAGCACCCAGGAGGCTGGGGTGGCAAGATCAAGTGTTTAAAGAACGAACATGTCAGGTACCGACAATGGGCCATACTGCGGATCCCATTTGTGCCTGGACTGGCCTATTTGTGGACAGCACAACCTACACAGCCTCAAATGGCGACGTGCAGATGGGTCTCCACCTCTTGGTACAACGGAGATGGGAGAATACTCCATGTTACGCGTATTGACCAAAACACCTACCAGGAAAAAGGAGTGAGCCCATCTGCGCTCTCTAAACCCTTATTCGACACTCCTGGCATCATCCCCAAGGGCAGGCTGAAACTGGAGATTGCCTGATCCTCGTATTTGTCTCCAGCAAGGCCACTTGGGAAGTAAACGAAATGGGCTGTGGAGATTTCGGGCAGTAGAGCCTTGTGCACACTCCTCCAGCGGCATTTAGCAAACAGAAGTTGGAACCTGACACCCTGGGGAGGTTCGGACTGTGTGTCCCCAGCTTTAGGGAAGGCAGGTCTCTGGGGCCATGTTCTCCACAGTGCTCCCCGCAACTCAGGCAGCCAATGCGAGGGCTTCCTGCGCAGAAAGGTCATAGCCCTGAGTGCTGTTTGTGGTTATCTCCCCACCATCGCTCCCCAGAGGTACAGCTCCACTAGAGCCTGGAATATTTGAGGACAGTAATTTGCAAGATTTATGGAAAACGATTTTTTTCAAAAATGTGCTTTCAATTTTTATTGGGCAAATTCCTCTTTCCCTGATAAGTGCCGGAGCATATGGGACAGGTAAATGTCTTAATGGATGGCATAAAAGTAACATTCTTTTTCCGCCCAAGTGGATGACTCGCACATAGGGCTTCCAATCCCATTTTTCACTGGAGCAAACGTTCAGTGCAAAGGAGAGACAGGAGGAACTCCTGCCCTTCACCCTGGCTTTCTCCACAGTTCAGTAGTGGCTGCATCATTTCACAGATTCAAGTCATTGCTTCTGGCACATCCATCCTTGGTTGGGGAAACAAACTTTTATTGAATTTCTCTCCTCCAGGTGTTAGCCTCCTCCCTGTCTCTTACACTATATACATAGGACTTGTGCCTTTCTAAGATCTAATACAGTAAAATGAAATTAGCCAAAGGCGGTCTCTCTCGGTTCCAGAAGGAAAGATTAACGGTAGAAACCAACAGTCGTGCGTGAAAAGTCACAGGGGAGCACAGTGCGGATGAACATCGTCCAAATGAACATGCGTGGGACCACTTGCTCCTTAGAACTGGGATGATTTCATCCATTATCAACTTCGGCTTTTATGACATGAAAGAACTAAATAACCAGTTTGGAATCAGTCAGCGATCAGCTTGAAGTTAGAATACAGGCGATACAATCCATTCAGCCATATCCACTTATTAAGCAGCTACAGCGTTTTACTCAAACCATGCTTGTCTTAAGACTGGGTGCCACGTAGCTCACGCTGACCTCAAACTCACCCCATGGCTGGGAATGACCTTGAACTCCTGATCCTTCTGCCTCTACCTCCGAAGTGTGTTGTACCACCATCCCCAGCCACTCACCTATCTTAGGCACCTTTGAGAAAACAGAACTCAAGTATGGATTAGCTGCCGGGCGGTGGTGGCGCACGCCTTTAATCCAGCACTTGGGAGGCAGAGGCAGGTGGATCTCTGTGAGTTCGAGACCAGCCTGGTCTACAGAGCTAGTTCCGGGACAGGCTCCAAAAACCACAGAGAAACCCTGTCTCGAAAAACCAAAAAAAAAAAAAAAAAAGTATGGATTAGCTGGCCTTCTATCCTGTCCCGATACTTAGTGAGGCGCTTGTCATTTTATAGCACAGCTATCCCTACGCATTTTGCCTTCTTGGTTAAGCACAGAACCGGAGTGGCAGACAGTGCGCTCCTTGACTGTCCATCCTGCTGCTGACGAAACGAATGGCAGTGTGTGTTCAATACAGTAATTCAGCCTCGCAGGATGGACAATGAGTGCTATCCTCAGGCCTGTGCTGAGCATCAACAGGAAATATGGGACATTTGTGAGCAGCTGTGAAGTTAAAATAGCCCTTCCCTTTCCCATCTCCCTTTTTTCTTTCTTTCTTTTTTTTTTTTTTTTTCCCAAAGCAACAGGGTTTCTCTGTGTAGCCCTAGCTACTCACTTTGTAGACTGGGCTGACCTCGAACTCACAGAGATCCCCTGCCTCTGCCTCCAGGGTGCTGGGATTAAAGGTGTGCACCACCATACCCCGCCTCTCCCTCACACTTGAGACAAGGGCTCCTGTAGTTTAGGCCAGCCTCAAACTTTGTGTAAGGCAAAGGATGACTTTGTGCTCTGATCCTGCTGCCTCCATCTCCCAAGTGCTAGCACGTGGCACCGTTAGTTTTCACGCCATGCTGGGGATGGAACCCAAGTGATCAAGCATGCTGTGCCAGCATTCTGCTAACAGAGCTATATTCACAGCCCAATGTCTGTCTTCTCACAGTGAAGTAACTAGGAGCTCCTTAAAAACTGCCCTTAGGGCCTGGCGGTGGTGGCGCAGGCCTTTAATCCCAGCACCTTGGGAGGCAGAGACAGGCAGATCTCTGTGAGTTCGAGGCCAGCCTGGTCTACAAGAGCTAGTTCCAGGCAGGACAGACACCAAAAGCTACAGAGAAACCCTGTCTCAAAAAATTAAAAAATAGGCCTGGTAGTGGTGGCGCACGCCTTTAATCCCAGCACTTGGGAGGCAGAGGCAGGCGGATCTCTGTGAGTTCGAGACCAGCCTGGTCTACAAGAGCTAGTTCCAGGACAGGCTCCAAAACCACAGAGAAACCCTGTCTCGAAAAACCAAAAAAAAAAAAAAAAAAACCTGCCCTTAGGGCCAGCTAAATGGCTCAACAGAAAAGAGTATTTGCTGCTAAGCCTGAAACCCTGTGCTTAATCCCCAGGATCCGTGTGGTGAAAGGAGAAAACCAAGTAAGCATCTACCGCAACCAGTGCTCTCCAACTACCACATAGGCCCTGTGGCATATGAAGGTGAGTGCACAAACACACACACACACTAAGTGAAAAAATGCCTTTTCATTTCACCTCCTCTCCAGTCTCCTCCCTTCCTCTCCCCCCCCCCACGTCTACCCTTCTTCTGGAGAGGCAACTTCTGCCTCTCCTCGACACCCCCCCCCCCGCCTTTTCCCCTTCTCCCCTTCCTTTTCCCCTCCATAACCCACTAAATAAACTCTATACCCAAACTCTCTCTGCAGTGACGGATCTATCTATCTGTCTGTCTCCCACCCTGACGAGGCCTCAGGCCACCCGCCAGAGGACCACCGTCCCTCGTGGTACGGGTCCCCCACCACCTCTTTATAAATGATAACACTTGGGATGGGGACTTAATTCTGCTGTGTAGCTAAGCTGACACAGTGTTGAACCCACCTTCTGAATACATGTGTTTCTAGCCACAGTGGTACTCTCAGTCACACTCAGAGAAGCCTCTCTCTCTCCAGTAAACTACAGTGAAGGCAGACACACACAGCTGCTGCGCATGGATGAGCACTCAGCCTTAAGACATTTATACCGTCCCTTCCAAGGTTCAGGGAGCCCTGCGGAAGAAGGGGATGGGATGACTGTAAGATCTGAAAGACAGGGACAAGGACAGCAAAATGACATTTTGACAATATGCAGCCAATGTGATCTGAGCTCTCAACAAATACAGATGACTGCACCGGGCAGGCACCAGAATAGTCTCATCAACAGCCGGGCAAGGATGGGGAAGAAGCTTAGGGAGCCCCACCCCTCACCGCTGGACTATTTCCTACAGATAGTCAGGGAAAGGCGGAGCCATTGCCTTCAAGTTTGTACCCACTGGTGAGCCCACCAGATCCAAAGGATAGTCCACATCCAGTGGTCACAGTGATAGCAATGATTAAAATAAATAGGTCACACAACAGAAATCACGAATCTAGGAAAGACCCAGGTGAAAGGGGTAGGAGAGTGTTGGGGGATAATCCACCATACCACGGACCCTGAGTTTGAGTTTGTGTTAATTAAATAAAATTTGCAGCTAATGGACAGAAAGCAATCGTAGGGCATCAGAGGGCATCTGGGAGAGAGACACACACACAGGAAGTAGTGGGGTGGGGTTTGGAGTGGTGCAGCTTTTTCTGCTTTGGCAATGCGGAAGCTCAGGCCTTCTGTGGATGAAATCAAGGAGAGAGAGTTAGCTAGTTGCCACTCAGCCTCTCTGAGCTTGAAGGTTTCCACCCAGTCTTTGCATCTCTAGACTTATTCATAATTAGAACAATTGAGAATTAGTTAAGGCAGCAGCTACAGGACCGGTGCCTGAGGGAGCAGAATTCTTCCCAGGCTGCAGCCTAAGAGGCCAGGCCGTTGCTAGACTGGTATCTGCCGAGCTGCAACTGCTGGCTGAGATAGCTGTAGAGTGAGGCGCAGTCACTGTGCTGAAGATAAAATGACAAGAGAGGGCGGGAAGAGAGTAATCAAAATGTATCTATGAAAAAAAATTTTTAAAAATGTATCCTATGCATGTATGAAACTGTCTATCAACTTAAAATTTTAAAAAAGGAATAAAGAGCCAGGCGGTGGTGGCGCTCACTTTTAATCCCAGCACTCCGGAGGCAGAGGCAGGCGGATCTCTGTGAGTTCGAGGCCAGCCTGGTCTACAAGAGCTAGTTCCAGGACAGGAACCAAAAACTATGGAGAAACCCTGTCTTGAAAAAAAAAAAAAAAAAAAAAAAAGGAATAAAGAGTATAGTATGTAGGGGCAAGACAACATACTCAAAGAATATTATATACTTGCATGAAAATGGTCTTGTATAGCCATGTACTTTTTTTAAAAAATAGGAAAACAGGATTTTCCATTAAAAGTTTTTAAAATATATATTTTGCTAAATGCCAGCTAAAATATCAATGCTCCTAGATATTTTGTTTTGTTTTGTTTTGGGCAAAGGGAATGAGGAGTGGGCTTTTTGGTTTGTGTGTGTGTGTGTGTGTGTGTGTACAAGTCCATGGAAGCTGGAGGTATGTCTGATCCCTGGAACTGGAGAAGTCGTTATAAAATGAGCCGCCCGACGTGAATGCTGGGAACTGAACTAGCACTCTCCAACTGGGCCATCTCTCCATGGAGCCACGGGAAACCTAACAGGCTTCCCACCCAGCACCTAACCTTTCCTCCACAGCCTCCTGCTATTTTCTAAGAGACTGAAACTGGCCCTGATTAAAGAAATAAAGCTGGGTGGTGGTGGTGCACACCTTTAACCCAGCAAGGGAGGAACTCTGAGTTCGAGGCCAGCCTGGTCTACAGGGCGAGTTCCAGGACAGTCAGGGTACACGGGGGAGGGGAGAGGATAAACGTGAAATGTGAGACGGTTATCAGTGTGTTCTAAGGCACGGTTGATTTCAACTTGCTTCCGTGTTTGTCTAAATCTAAGTCACACGATTCTAGAGCTCCCTTTCATTTCGATTGAATTCCCGCCAGTTCGTGCTGAGCCCTGGCAGCCAACAGCCAACAGGAAGACAGCTTTTCGACCTCGAAGCTGCTTTGCTGCTTGAGAAATACAAGTGGGAAAGAACTGATGTTTGCTGAATGCCAAGACGGTGCGCTAAGCACTGTACTCTTCGATGTAATTCTCTTGGCATGGTCAGTTCTCTTTGACCGGCTTTCCAGATGAAGCCATGAAAATTCAGACCCATTGTGGCAGTCCGCCAAAGCTCAGAGAGCCAGTCAGCTCCGGCCCTCTAGCGCCTCCATAAAAACTCGGCTTCTTTTCAGGACATCTTTTCAGCGGTCCTAATTAAATACTACCTAAAGCCTAGAATTCCTCGTGTGGCGAGCTCTGTCCTCCTCTCAGGTCTTGGGAACATAAAAGAAAACCTTTCTTTTAATGTTATATGCATCTGTGTTTTGTCTGAATGTATGTCTGAGGGTGTTAGGTCCCCTGGAACTGTGAGCTACCATGTGGTGCTGGGAACTGAACCCAGGTCCTCTGGAAGAGTAGTCATAGCTCTTAGACACTGAGCCACCTCTCCAGTCCCTCAAAAAAAAAAAAAACAAAAAAACAAAAACTAATTCTAGCTCTCCTGATTCTCCCATGGGAAATCATGCTGTAGTTGACTTGGCCAGGCAGGGTGGCACACACCTTTGATCCCAGCAGAGTCGGGTGGATCTCTGTGAATTCAAAGCCAGCCTGGTCTACTTGGTGAATTCCAAGACAGCCAGATCCACACAATGAGACCTTATCTCAAAAGAAAATCCAGTAAAATTAAATAATAATAATAATCCCTGCCGGGCGGTGGTGGCACACACCTTTAATCCCAGCACTTGGGAGGCAGAGGCAGGCGGATCTCTGTGAGTTAGAGACCAGCCTGGTCTACAAGAGCTAGTTCCAGGACAGGCTCCAAAACCACAGAGAAACCCTGTCTCGAAAAACCAATAATAATAAAAATCCCTTATGTAGAAATTTGCCAAGGAAATGTTAGCATGGCTTCCCTCACGCACTGGCAAAATAGCAGGTCCTTTTTGGCACATTTAAAAGTCTCCTCAGAAACACCTGTGGTGAACTGACACTCTTCCTGGACTTCAGAGAGAGCGAGAGAGAGAAGGAAAAAAAAGGCTGCTAGACAATCCAAAGTACTGCCAAAAAGCTATGAGAATAAAGCAGACAGGCTTAATCTATTGGTTGTTTTTTTTTTTTTTAACTGAATGTTTTTTGAATGTTTTGTTTTGAGCTAACTGTAGATTTACAGGGAAGTATAAGACTATCACAAAGAAAAAAAAAAAAAGAGAAAGAAAGAAGTACAAAGTGATCCCAAGTACCTTTTGCCCAATTTCCCCCAGTTGTAATTTCTTGCAAAATGGTATCACAGGGGACCGGGGGTGATGGCCCAATGTGTAAAGGGCTCATGTTTCTTACACAAGCTTGAGGATCCGAGCCTGACTCCTCATCATCTCTGTGAAAAGCCGGCAGGGCAGGCCTGTAACTCCAGTGCTGGGGAGGCCATGTCTTAGGGTTTCTGCCGCTGTGGAGAGACACCATGACCATGGCAGCTTTTATAAAGGAAACCAGTTGACTGTGGCTGGCTTACAGTAAAGGGTTGTAGTCCATTGTCATCGTAGTAGGAAGCATGGTGGCACACAGGCAGACATGGAGCTGCAGAAGGAGCACAGTCCTACGTATATCTGGATCTGCAGGCAGCAGGAAGAGACTAGCCCCTTTTGAGACCCCAAACCCACCCCTAGTGACACACTACCTCCAATAAGGCCATACCCACTCCAATATGGCCATGCCTCCTTACAGTGCCATTCCCTATGGGTCTGTGAGGGCCATTCCTATTCAAACCACCACAGGCAGTAACAGTAATCAGGAGATGCTGGGCAGCCTGTTTAGCTAAAACTGCAAGCTCCAAGTTCAGTGAGAGATCCTCTCTCAAACCACAAAATTGAGAGCACAGAGGAACATACCTGAAGCTGACCTATACATATGCATTCAGGTGAGAGCCCACCCCATGCACACATATATGCACATAGACACCCATGCACACACCCAAATAAAAACATAAATAAATAAATAGATAAATAAATAAATGCCACCAAGAAGCTAGAGAGATGTCTTAGCAATTACGAGCGCTGGCTGCTCTTGCAGAGGACCCAGGATGGGTGCCCAGCACCCACACGGCTGCTCACAACCACCTCTAACTCCAGTCCCAGGGAATCGAATGCCAGCTTCTGGCCTCCTTGAGTATCAGATATGTGTGTGGTGCACAGACACGATGCAGGCTAAACACCCATACATAATGATATGAAACATTTTAAATTTCCACCCAAACCAGCCTACCAGTGTGAGCTACGTGAAAGCCTGGGTGGGGGAGAAAGGGAGGAGCTGGTGGGATTTGGGCAGTCATGGTCATGGTACAATAACACACCTGTGATCCCAGCAGTCCAGTGAAGACTGTAGTATGTTTAAAGCTACCATAGGCTGCATGTTGAGACCTTGCTTCAAGAGAGAGAGGGAAGCGGGGCGGTGGTGGCGCACGCCTTTAATCCCAGCACTTGGGAGGCAGAGGCAGGCGGATCTCTATGAGTTCGAGGCTAGCCTGGTCTATAAGAGCTAGTTCCAGGGCAGGCTCTAAAACTACCGTGAAACCCTGTCTCAAAAAAAAAAAAAACAAAAAAAAACTAAGATAGCATATCTATCTTCCTCTCCTAAAATCTCAATAAGCTCAGATCTTGCTCTTGCTCCTTTGCAATACCACCTCAGTTCTCTTATAGGTGATATTTGGGAATCTGACTTCCATACATGCATAGGATTTATTAGACACAATGTCTGCGAAGGAGATTGAAACGGCAAACGGAGGGAAGCACCAGCCGACGCCAAGCCCAGTTAAAGGGAGGGATGCAGAAAGGGAGCAGATAGACCTTAGGCGGCAATGCAGTTCGCAGTTCTAAGAGAGCTCACAAGGCTGTTCCATTCTGGGGTGCTGGAGCGAGGTGCGCAGTCAGTTGGTAGTGTGCTTGCTCGGGATGCATGAAGCCCTGGGTTCAATTTCTAGACCCTCACAAAAACTGTGTGGTGCACACCTGTATCCTGTACTGAGGAAGTGGAGGCAAGAGGATCTGATAGATGTTCTACATCAACTTCAGCTACAAAACAAATCTTAGGCCAACTGGGGAAACTTATAAGCCTATCAAAAAAAAAAAAGGAAAATCCACTAGGGAGTCCTATGGCCTACTTTACTTCTCAGAGGAGTCTTACATTTGGAATGAATGGCCTCACGTATGTCCATGTCCCTTCCAAGCTCAGCACTGAGTTGGGAACAAATTTGGCTCAGGCACCAACTGACAAATGACTTAGCAGGAGATCTCATGACAATCATGACAGCCCGAAAGTCAGGGGAAAAAAGAACACAGAAACTAAAAAGGCTTAGATATTGTTTCACTTATTCTTGTTTTTCTTGTTTTCAAGATAGGGTTTCTCTGTGTAGCCCTGACTGTACTGGAACTCACTCTGTAGACCAAGACTGGCTTTGAACTCAGAGATCAGCCTGCCTCAGCCTCCTGAATGCTGGGATTAAAGGCAGGGCCACAACCACACAGCAGCTTCACTTATTAAAAGCAGAAAACTCATAAACTGTGGTGTGCACCCGTAGGCCCTGGCCTGTGGAGGTATAATTAGGAAGATTTACCAAAATGTCAAGGTCAGCCTTGAAGACCCTACCTCAAACAACAGCAACAAAACTCACATGAAAACAAACAAACAGCAACAAAAATAAACAGAGAAGATAACGCTCCCTGCAAACTGGAATGTCAAGGCTCTAAATCCACTGCAAGGCTGTTTGGAGGTAGGGCTTTAGGAGGTAGCATGGGTTAAATAAGGATGCCCCCCAATCCACTATAGCCCTTCCAGGAGAATGGGGCCAGGAGTATAGTTCAGAAGTAGAATGTGTGCTTAGCATGCTCAGACTTTTAGAAAGGATCCGCAGTGAAGGGTCCGAGAATAAGAATATAAAAATATAGATTCCAAAAATAAGAATGTAGAAATAAAGAAATATAAAGTTGTAAGCCTAGGAGAATGAGAGCAGACGGTCAGCAGCTCTCTCAGCAGCTTAAGTATTAACTGTTAACAGCGGGTTACTCTGCTTTACAACACATAGCTATATTAATAAGGCCAAAGCATCGCTGCAAATTGAGAGCCTAACACCCCCAGCCATCCTTGATTAAAGACTGTCAACTTTTAGGAGACAGATATATGACCTCTGGGTTACGCATTATCCCTGCTATGTGAAACGGGCAGCATCTAAGGGGAGAGCACAGGGCTTCAGTAAACACTACCTGGAAGCACCAAGGAAGGCAATAGATTAAGTACAAACACTAGTTTAGCTGAAAAACTCTGTTAATGAAGATTGTAAAGTAAGGCAATCCGTATCTGAGTTTTACCTGAAATTATAAAAATTCCTTTGTTCAGACCTAATGCTTAGTGCCCCTATTATAAAAAAGTGGGTTCAGAAACTGGCCTTTACCACAGCCTTACAAAATCCATCTATGGCTGTGGTCTCAGCTAGCTGATAAGCTTTTGTTCCCCATAGAGATGTTTTATTTTACGTATTTTTTTTCTTTCTGGAATCTGGTTTCTGGAAAAGTTTGCTTCTGGTTTATTAGACTTTGGTGGTCTGTTCCCATCTTTGCGCGATCCCCCTGCACCCAACACCCAGTATGGTTGAAACAAACAAAAAGGAAGCTGTCCCCTCTTAAGTCTCCCGGGCCTCAACATCTCTTCTGTCTGGAAAACAGCCCTCACCAGGAACAGAACTCTCCATGCCTTACTTCTAATCTAGTTAACTGGAACGTCTAGAAATATGAGAAATAAATAGATTGGGGGGAGGAAGGTGTTGTTTGGGCTTTTTTTTTTTTTTCCCTGAGGCAGGGTTTCTCTGGGTAGCTATGGAACTAGTCCTGGAACTTGCTCTGTAGGCCTCAAACTCAGAGATCCACCTGCCTCTGCCTCCAGAGTTCTGGGATCAATGGCATGCGCCACCACCGCCCGGCTCCACCGTGGGTTTCATAGACTTCCAGAGCTACAGGCCCCCTGGGCTTTCCAAAGAGTAGACCGACCACTTCTTAAGAACAAGCTTGTTCCAATGGGTCCCAGTTCCTTCAGGGCCTCAATGTCATCCATGCTGCATTCTTCCCCATACCATAAGTACAGACAACCTCCATCATTCTGCCCCGGGCAAAGCCAGATTCTCCAACACCAAGTCCTGGCTGCAGGAAAGCTTGTAAACTGGAAGAGAAAGTGCACAGCCTGGATTGTGTAGTTTTGGGAGACCAGGTTTTATACAGCCTAGGCTGGCCTTAAACTTCCTACACAGTCAAGAATGGCCTTGAACTTTGGGCCCACTTGTCTCCACCTCCTAAGAGCAGGGATTACAGTCACGCATCACCACACCTGGTTTAAGAGGTGAGGTGCCAAGGATGGAGCCCAACACGTCATGTATATTAGGCAAACATGCCAAATGTTTTAAATAACAGGTTCTTTCCAGATTTGATCGAGATGCAGGAGGTGATGCATTGGAAAAATAAAAATTGCTGCAGATTCCCGAGTAGTTTGCTGCAGATCCCGGAGGGCAGGCAGTGGGCAGGGAATCCCGAGAGCAGCCAGTCCTAGGCAGGGACTGCACATGAGACCATGCTGCAGGTCTCCAAAGGTGGTTGGTCCCCAGCGGGTGTCCCCGGCAGCGAGCCATGTGGTGATGGTGGGCAGGCGAGAGACAGATAGGCACACCATGCAGAGTGAGGTTGGACATTTATTAGGTGGGTTATGGAGGGGAGAAGAGCAGAGAGAGAGAGAGAAGAGAGGAGGGAGAGATGGAAGCTGCCTCTCTGAGAAGGAGCTGGAAAAAAAGAGAAAACTCAGGCTGGAAGCTGAAGATCAGCCTGCCTCAGCGGATCGGGGAGGGGGTGGGCGTGGATTGTCTCTTAAAGAGACAGATCATTACAGATGGGTTTAAGGAGAGGTATATCCTTTAGCAATGCTGGCTACTTAAAGTGGAGGAAGCTGGGCTAAGAGACCCAACAACTACCCACAGAACAAAGAAGGTTTCTTAGGTTTAGAGACTTTGACGGGAAGGCAAGTTTAAGTCTGAGTGTAGCTGATTAGTAAAGGTACTAAAACTAGACAGGGTATAAAGTCAAAATTTAGGAACTAATCTTATTGTCCCACCCTACTCTGGGGCTGCTACGCACTTTAGTTTAGGGAAGTTACTGCCTTGGCTATCAGTTGTCATCAGTTGTGGCCCCCAGCAGGGGCAATGTCTGTGATCTAATGCCAGTTGAGCTACATCTGAGCTCTCTCCTTTGTTCAATTTTTTTTTTTTTTTTTTTTTTTTTTTTTTTTTTTTTTTTTTTTTTTTTTTTGGTTTTTCGAGACAGGGTTTCTCTGTGGTTTTGGAGCCTGTCCTGGAACTAGCTCTTGTAGACCAGGCTGGTCTCAAACTCCCAGAGATCCGCCTGCCTCTGCCTCCCAAGTGCTGGGATTAAAGGCGTGCACCACCACCGCCCGGCTTCCTTTGTTCAATTTTAAGTTAGAGTCTTACTCTGTAGCCCAAGTTGACCTGGAACTCATTATTTACTTTAGGCTGGCCTCAAACTCAGACCATTTCGCTTGTGCCACCATCCAGGCTTAAGGTTATGGACATGGTCTTTGTCTGTGAACTTCTGTTGAAGAATCTCAAGCAAGCTCTTGGCTCCCTGAGTGAATCTCCTCCTTGGCTTCCTGAGTGAGGGACTGGTAGGCCGCAGGACGTCACTGGGCTTGGAAGGTCTTTTTACCCAGAGGCCATCTCCTCTTCTGGGAAACCACCAGAATCTGGGGCTGATCTCTCTAGATAAACAGGAGGAGAGGAGGGGCTGTACAGAGATTACCAGTAAAAATCACTAACAGATTAGGAAATGGGTGTGGTAGTGTCTGCCTTTGAAGCAGTCCAGAAGCAGAAACAGGGGATCTCTGTGCCTTTAAGGTCAACTTGGTCCACTGAATGCATTCCAGGCCAACCAAAGCTAAAGAGTTAGACCTTATCACAAACAAAACCAGCAAACAAAAAAGATTAGACAAAGGACTGAAAGACAAAATATCCAGGTGATGGTGGTACACACCTTTAACCCCGCACTCGGGAGGCAGAGGCAGGCAGGTCTACAAAGCAAGTTTATAACAACCAGAGCTGTTACACAGAGAAACCCTGTCTTGAAAAACCAAAAAAGAAAAGAAAAAGGCAAAATAAAAGATAGATTGGGAAAAGGGAGAGAGAGAAAAGTCCTCATAATTTTACCTCCCAACTCTCCTCCAAAATAGCCAACTGAGTAATTTGTTCTAGACATTTCTGTACCCCTGCCCCAATACATGGGGTCTCCTATGTCACTCTTGCTACCCAGGAACTCAATGCAGGCCACAGCCTCAAAGTGTCTTGTACTAGTTTCAAAGCTTAGGTCTTTCTAGATGATGTTTTTAAAAAGGCAGCTCTGAGCAACTCTGAGCGGGTCTTGGTGGCACTCAGGAAGCACAGGCTGGCAGAGTGCTGTATCTTGGAGGCTAGCCTCATCTACATAGAAAGTTCCAGGCCAGTCACAAAGCAACCATAAGCTTTGAAAGTACAACCTCGCTGAACTACTGAAAGTCTTCACACTTCAGTCAGTTCCCCTTCTCAGACTCTCCCGCACTCCTACTGAAGAACCCAAGGTTTAGCCGGGCAACGGTGGCACACGCCTTTAATCCCAGCACTCGGGAGGCAGAGGCTGGAGGACCTCTGTGAGTTCAAGGCCAGCCTGGTCTACAAGAGTGAGTTCCAAGAAAGTCTCCAAAGCTACTGAGAAACCCCGTCTCAAAAAACCAAAACAAATAAACAAACAAAAAGAAGTATTCAAGAAGAGTTACACACAGCCCCTCCCCTCCTGTTGTTTGTTAGTTTTGTTGTTGTTGTTGAGACAGAGTTTCTCTGTGTGAAGCCATGGCTGTTCTGGAACTTGATTTGTAGACCAGGCTGGCCTCTGTGTGGGGATTAAAGGCATTTGCCACCTCATCCTGCTCCTCTTGCTTTCTCTCCATCTTCTCTAGTGTCCCCTGACCCTTGGAGGAGAAGGGTGGCACAGATGTCCTAGTTTTATGGCTGGGCAATAATTCTCTGTACTATGACTAGTTATGAGTCTCTGTGGTCACTGCTGACCACTGCAAAAAGAACCTTCTGTAACCGAAGCTGAAAGCAGCCGTAACAGGCAGGAACACGGTTATTTAGAAGGCCATTTGAAAGGCACATCACGTCCATTTAATAAAACAATAAAAAGACGCAGCTTTCCTACTAGGGTCTATGGCCTCTCTTAGCTCAGGCTTTTGACTGCCTTTGCAATGCCAGAAGTGAATTTCCTCCTCCAGAGCAGGTCTCAAATCTAATGAGAAAAGTGGTCCATTACCACCTTAATAGACTCAGCAGGGTTGCATCAACAGGTTGCCTGGCATTGTGGCCCACTGGCTCCTTACTGAGTAAGGCTGTGGAGGACGATCCTCCCCAAGCAGCCTGCATAGTTGGTGCCTTGTGAGTGCTAACTGGGAGGAAGCTTCCAGTCCAGTTCCAGTTGGATTTCTCCGTGTTCTGTGGCTAACATATATGATAACTTCAGGGTCTTACCGGTCATTTCTGGTAGACAAGCAATAGCCGTGGCAACTGCCTGTACTGTTTTAGTGGTTTCGGGAGCTTTCCTGGCCAACCATTTGTACAGGAGTTCACAGCTGGCACTGGGAGCTCTAAAAACCTATGGCTTTGGGGGCGGGGCAGCTTTCTCTACCCACACAGGATACTTCCACTCAAACCTCTTTTAAAAATTTGTTAATTAGCTCCTCAACTTTCTTTGGCTCTTTCATTCATTGCTACGCTTTCATTTTCTTGCCTATTCAAGAATAAACTTTGCTTGTAGGAGTAAGGGAAGACGGGAAAGAGGGTTGCGGGGAGGGGGGTCAACACTGGCATATCCATTACCTAAACTGTAAACCAACCGTTGGTGACATCTTGTCATAGCTGCAAAGCATCCTTTGCCTCACCTAAAGACTCGGGTGTGATTGCTGTGCACCTAAGAACAGACTCGGGGATCCTAACGACCAGCGAAGTTCCTCCCCCAGATGTTGGCATTAGCTTGCCAGCTGATTCATCCGCCATCTGTGGGCGTTAGATTTATAACCCGGGTCTGACAAACAGTTTGAATCCTGGGTGGTGGTGATACTCGTCCAAGGTTCCCCTTCCATTGCTGGCTAGTCAGCCCTTACACAATCTACCTGAGATGTTTCTTCAAGTAAGTCTTTCTCGAAGTTAGAAGCCCTCTTTATTCTCTCTCCTGACTCCCCCCTCCCTTCCCACTCTTTCTTAGGGACTGGAGGGTGCAGCCAGGGTCCTTCACGTGCTGAGTAAGTGCTCTACCAGCGCTTCCCTGCCTTTTCCTGGATCACCTGATATCCAGTTCAAACACAGTTCTGCCCGTATCCTAGCATCCATGCAACAGACCTGGCAGAAATAAGGGGTATTCTAAAGAGAACGTGTGTGTGTGTGTGTGTGTGTGTGTGTGTGTGTAAAAGAGAGGAGAGAGAATCTTAGACTAATAAAACAATGGACCCCCCTCAAATAATGGGAATTTCCCACAGAAGATTCCTGATGGGAAAAGGGAAAGACCTCAGCCTGAAGAGGAATTTGTCTCCCAGAAGGAGAATTCACAGTCCTACCTAGTCAGACCACCTTAAAGGATGAGATTGAAGCCCAGTGTTGGGAAGCACACCTTGATCTGGACTGCTTATTCATAGCTCTATATGTAAGCCTTAATCTCACTTCAGGACCCCGACCCCAAAGAGCCATTTGTGGGAAGGTTAACTGTTGTGGGGTATTTGTACACTGTGTGAAGAGGTTAGCGAGAATCCCGGGAACAGAGAGGACTCTGGGAAAAAGAAAGGCAGAGTCGTCAGCCATACGTGGAGTGGAAATAGGTGCAAAATGGGAGATAAACGCCACATGGTGGAACATAGGTTAATAAAATTATGGGTTCGTTTAAGTTATAAGAGCTAGTGGGACAAGCCTAAGGCCGAGCTTTTCTCCGTGTGGTTATTTGGGAGCTGGCTGGCAGGACAGAAAAAGGCTCACTAGAGTTAACAATCTCTGTGTCCCTCTTCTCAAAGTGGCCGCATTAAGTAAGTCTCCTTTTCCTGCTTTTCGCCATTTATTGCTCGGATTTTGTGGTGTGTGTGTTGCTTTTTTCTTTTTCTTTATTTTGAGACAAGACTTCACTGAGGAGCTCTAGCTGACCACCAGCACACACAGGGGATGGGCGGCTCGCCCTGGCTTGGGGCACTGGTTGTGACCTCTCTAAATTCGGTTAACACCCACCGGATTTAATCTGTCCTCGCAATGCACCCGCCCCAGAAGTGTCTTCTGAAGAGCCGTTTCCCTCGGGTGTGAATTTTAGACCCCCAAGCACGGCTCGTCTAAGCGGCCATTCTCACAGACCTTCTGGCAGTCTCGCGGATCGACGCCCTAACGCCCGCCGCGTGCTTCCGCCCCTCTCGCCGCCGCCACCGAAGCAGGCTGCGCTCTACGGTGACACATTTGCATCCCTGCTTCGGAGTCGACCGCCTTGGTCAGACGTCCTCACAGACCACGCGCTCGCACACACCCAGGAGCCAACCCGGGATTCCCTGCCTGTGGATCCTCCCATTGCAGCCGGCAGGAGGAGGCGCCGGCTCCCGGAACGCCTCTCTAATAAATTCCCGCGACCTCCACCGTCCCGCATTCTCCACCCCGTGGCCGAGCCGGTGTCTCCCTCTCCGTGTCTCTCCCTGGTCCCAGCGGGTCCATCCCCGGCAGGAGCAGACTGCGCCCGGGCAGTGCGCGCGGATCCCCCCCCCCGGCCACCGCGTGGTAGCGTCCGACCCGCCGCCGCTCGCCGGCTGCTCCTCGGCTCTCCGCCCGCGCGCCCCAGTGATCTGTCGCCGTCGCCGCGTCTGCCTCCCGGATCTCTGCTCGCCCGGTCCGCGCCGAGGCACGAGGAGGAAGGAGCGCTCGGCCCGGCTCGTCAGTGCGGCGGAGGAGGCGGCGGCGCCCGGCATGTATCAGAGCCCGCGGCGGCTCTGCTCGGCCCTGCTGCTCAGGGACGCCCCCGGCCTGCGCCGCTCGCTCGCGCCCGGCCCGCGTCGCACGCTCGCCCCGCCGGTGCTCGGACCCCGGCCCGCGTCCCCGCGACTGCAGGCGGCGGCCTCGGGCGCCGCTAGGTCGCGTCCCCGGACAGGTGAGTGAGAGCGCCGAATGAATGGGCGGCCGCGGTGCCGGTCCCCCGCGTCTGGTCGCGGCGGGGAGAAAGCGGGGCGCCGCTCAGGGAGCCGGCTTCGGTATTTGTGTCTCATCTACCTGAAGCTCCGGAGGCCACAGTCACCGCCAGATGCTCGCATCTTTTGCTTCGTTTTACCCCCGGATGCAGGGCATTTACGCTTCGCTTGCCCAGACTGCTTATGAGCATCTTTTGGGGGGGGGGGCTGAAAATGATGCTTGATCGTGGGTTTGAGGGCCTACGGGCTCCGAATCTTCCCTTAATCCGCGTTAGTACCAGCACGTGTTGACTCTTTACGGTTTTCTTTTTTTGGCGGGGGTAGGGGTGAGGGGGTGGGTTGGGGGCTTCCACTCTTAAATCCCTGGGTGAAGAAATTGTAAATCAGCCTTTCACCAAACGCCAGTTCTATACATCACCCTTGTGTTCTGAGAGTCCTCTTTCTGCCTAAGGGCAGATTGCTGCGGCTATAAACGACACACAAATTAAGTATGGTTTTTAAATTAATAGTTTCTCCCTCAAATCAAAGCAATTATTTCATGTAGTCTCTCCTTCAAAGCTAGCAATTGCTCCGTAATACTTTTCTAGAAAGTGTAATTTGCTTGTTACCTCAAATTAGGTTATTGCCATCTAACACATCTGTATGAACATCTAACACATCTGTATGAACATCCTTATTTTACTAGGGTTCATTTTGGTGGAGTTTTGGATTAGTTAAAGGACAGATTGCACACTAGGAAGTATAGGTTCATTGAAGCTTTCTTGTTTCTACAAGACAGGTTCTCGACATGTGACTCTGACTCCTTCCTTGAACTGAATTATGTACACCACAGGCTGGGCTCGAACCTCTACCTCCCTAGCTATGGGATCAGAGGAGGGCCGCCACCACCACCCAGCTGGTTGAAGCCAAAACCTTAAACCATAATCACATTTTTGGCAGACATTTTGAGTGCTTTTTTTTTAAAAAAAATTAAAGTGTTAAATGGGTGTGGTGGCGTACACCTGTAATCCCAGCACTCAGGAGGCAAAAACAGGAGGATCAAGATTTGGAGTGCCCTCCCACCTTGATACAAAAGTAAAAATTAGAATGTTAAGCTGCTTTAGACATGGTGAACTTTTGAGAATCCAGAGCCATGCCCCCCCCCACCTCCAGGTCTGTAGAAATTTGGCACGTTATAAACTAACTGTTAGGATGCGTATCACCAATAACTGGATCTGGTTGTTTTTCTGTTGGTTGTTTTCAAGAGGAACATTGTTAGGTTTGAGGGTGGGAAAGTTGTCTGGTACCAGCTCAAATTTTAACCCCCCCCCCTTCAGAAACGTCATTAAGCACATCAGTGAACACAGGTAGCTTGTGATACAGATGCAGAAGAACTGGGTAATGGAGGCGGGGTATTTGCAGTGTCGGGCTTCACAAGATGGCTTATGCATGTCCAGAGGCAGGTGGCTGTCTCTTTTGAAGACAGCCTGGTCAACAGAGTTTCAGGACTGCCAGGGCCACACTGAGAAACCCTGGGGCTGGCACAGTTGGGGAAGGGGAGGAGAAACCCCTTGGTTTTATGAGTTTTTATCCATAGGGTGGGGAAGTGATAGACTTTAGCACGCACCAAGCCCTAAATTCAGTCTCTGGCAACAAAGAAGGAACTTGTGGGATTGCCCTGTACTTACACTATTTTAGACAGTACAGGAGGTGGGCAGCTTTCCTGTTTCTTTTTTCTTTTCTTTTCTTTTTATTTTTTATTATTTTTTTTATTTACTATTTATTTTATTTTTTTATTTTTTTATTTTCGAGACAGGGTTTCTCTGTAGCTTTTGGTTCCTGTCCTGGAACTAGCTCTTGTAGACCAAGCTTTTCTGTTTCTTGTAGTTCTCCCTTCAGCTGTTAGGGGGAGACGTTGAGTTATTGCGCCTTCAGTCAAGATCTTTGCACACTATACCTGCCACAGGTGCTTTAATGGAGAAGATTCTGTAATATATAATATTGAATATTCTTGGCTTTAGGCTATTCAAAAGACCTTTATTTCCATTAAGAGGTGAGATTTGGGGCCAAGGAGATGGTTCAGATGGTAAAGATGCTTGCTACCAAGTCTGAAGACCTAAGTTCAGTTCCAGGGACCCCCGTGGTAGAAGAGGACTAATTCCTCCTCCAAGGTGTCCTCTGGCATCTACATGTGCCTGCACACATATATAACAAAGAGTAATTTTCAGACTAGTGAGATTTAAGCAGATTGGTGAGGTTTTTTATGCTTTTTTTTTTTTCTTCTTTGAGACAACGTCTTAATGTATATAGCCTTTACTTTCTTGGAACTCTGCATTCAAGTCTTGTGCTGCTTGGCTAGGAGTAGTCTTTTAATTCAAGGCTAGCCTGGGCTGCCAGTAATGAGTTCCAGAACTGTGTGTGCTTCTTCTCACTTCTCCTTAAGGGAGGGGGTTTTCACAAAGGTTTGGTTTTGTTTTGTTTTGTTTTTTTCGAGACAGGGTTTCTCTGGGGCTTTGGAGCCTCTCCTGGAACTAGCTCTTTTTTTTTTTTTGGTTTTTCGAGACAGGGTTTCTCTGTGGTTTTGGAGCCTCTCCTGGAACTAGCTCTTGTAGACCAGGCTGGTCTCGAACTCACAGAGATCCGCCTGCCTCTGCCTCCCAAGTGCTGGGATTAAAGGTGTGCGCCACCACCGCCCGGCTTTCGTGTGTTTTTTATGCCACACGTGTGGAGTACCTGAGGAGACCAGAAGAGGGCATCATATCCTGGGGCTGGAGCTAGGGATGGTTCTGCGACCACCTGATCTCAGAGAATCCTGGAAGAGCTGCAGGACTCTGACTGCTGAGCTGTCTCCAGCTCCTCCACCTTCGCTTTTCTCTCTTAGGGTTAGGCCTAGATCCTTGCTTGTGTTAAGTAGATTATTTTTTCTTTTTGAGAAAGGGTCTCATGTTGTCTAGGCTGATCTTAAACTTTCTTTGTGGCCACAGATAACCTCAATTTTCACATTATTATTCCTTTACAGACATGGGCCACTAGGCCAAGCAAGCAGGTTGTCCCTAAGTGACCCAAACAAGTCCCCCAACACATTCATGTCTCACTTGCATTCTTCCATTGGATGTACTTAGGGAACGAGCACAGCCCCTTTGAGTTCCCACATACTGTATTGCATGGGCTTAAAAGGGAACCTTGGGGGGTGATCTTAGCAGCCCTGTCGCTTTCCTCTCTAAAGCAAAGACAGCATCCCTCAATGAGGCAGCAGTTGCCACAGTAACTATGCCATAGTCACCTGTGGGCTTGGAAATGCTGTTCTCCTGTCTCTCCCTCCTCGTTGGTTCATGAAGAGTCCACCGCTGGAAGACTTTTTTTTTCTTTAGTTCAGTTTTAGAGGTAAATACCAGCTCAGTTGAGAAGCAGCTTTATTTAGTAGGCCCCTAAGCTATGTGAGGAAGCTGTTTATGAGAAAGAAGGAACAGGAAAGCTTGTAATTTATCAGACTTCTACAGAATAAATGCTTTTCTTGTGGAGAACTGAGGTAGCGTTTCCCTGTAGTGTTCAGTGGTAAGTTTAAATACAGGCCAGGACCGGGGAAGCGGGGTGTGTTAATAACCATGGCTCTAGAATCAAAATCAATGCATGGACATTTGCAAATCCTTTGACCTTGCTGGCTGTGTCTTCATGCCAGAGGTCATCTAGAAGAGATTAACACATCAGCTGATAATCAGCACTGTATCTACAAACGGTAGAACAGGATACCTACTGGTCCACATGCTGTTCCAGCAGGACTTGAACAGTCATTGCTGCCGGATTTGTTGGGGGAGAGCTTTGAAGCCGTGGAAGAAGAGCCTGTCCACTGGAGATGGGGTGGTGGAGGGACAGGGAGAGCACTTCAGGAAATGCACTTTTAGTGTCAACTGCACAGTTTTGATTTCCTCAAAAGACACCTGATGAATTCTGTTCAGCAAGTGTCTCCCGTGCTTCCGCGGGGTTGGGGCCATTTTCTGAGCTTTACCATGCTTTTCCAAGGGACTCCTTTTTTTCTCTCTAATCTTATTTTGTTCGTGGGTATTTAGTTTCCATTTATGTCAGTGCACCACGTACATGGGCGCCTGAGGAGGTCAGAAGATCCTGAATTCCCTGGAATTGGAGTTACTGGGTGGTTATAAGCCACTATATAGGCCCTGGGGAAGAGCAGCAAGGTACTCTTAACTGCTGAGCCTTGCCTTCAACCCCAGCTGCTACTTAGAAGTGTAAGGCACATGGAGACGATCTGAAAGAACGGGCTTTGCCTGAAAGAGAACTGTCCTAGTGTTTTGGAAAGAGGAGGAAGAAGGGAGATTGACAGCCGCATGTTAAAGGTTACCTCTGACTCAGAACTCACAGGGCTTCCGTAGCCTCTTAAATCATGGTCATTGTACTTCAGGAAATACTTGAAACTTGAATGATCCACCTGGGTGTTTAGCCCAGGTAAAACCATTTGGTAAGCTAAGGTGTTTTATCCCGGTTGTCTTTGTTGTGTTTTGTTGGTTTTTGCCATGCTGAGGGTTGACTTGGGAGCCTCCCTTACACATGGCAGACAATTCTGAGGCACTGAGCTACATCCCTAGCCTTTAGATTTGTTAGGTTCTATACTAGGGTCTTCCTGTAGAAAGAAGACTAACTAACTAATGGCCTTGAGTAACACTCTTATTGATGCCGTTTTTTTTCCAGAGAAGGTTGTATTTGGGCCTTAAGCTTTTGGAAATAAAGTTTACAGGCACAGCATATGAATACCACTGTAATACACATGAATATTCTATCAGACCCTAAAAAATTAACATATTGATGCAGTTATTACACCTTTAAACATTAGAGATTGGTATGAGATGGTAGGGTTTGTAGAAAACGGGAAACTTCTCCCCCTCCCCCCCTTTTTTTGAGAAGGGTTCCTCTCTGTAGCCTGTCCTGGAACTAGCTCTTGTAGACCAGGCTGGCCTCAAACTCACAGAGATCCGCCTGCCTCTGCCTCCCGAGTGCTGGGATTAAAGGCGTGCGCCATCACCGTCTGGCTTAAAGTCACTTCACTTTTACTGTGTCTTGAGAATTTGAGTAGTGTGAGCCATCCGTGGAAGAAGGATCAGTATTCTCACTATATAGCCAGTGTAAGGCCGGCCTGGGAAGTGTAAGATCCTATCTCTAAAGCCAGAGAATGTTACTCATTGGTACAGCTCTTCCTTCGGTCCTTAGAACAGCAAAAAGGGTTAGGATGACGATTCTGGAAAGTCCCTTAGTCCTAGAGCATTGTTTCTCAGTCTTCCTGTGTCTCCCTTTCCTACAACTCTTTTTAATCCAGTGCTGGACATTGAATCCTGTGCCTCTTGCACGCTAGGTGAACACCGCCACTGAACTACCTTCCCAGTTTGCATGGCTCTAAGTGGGAAGGGGATCTGGAAAGTGGCAGTTATGCCTCTCTGTAGAATGAGAAAGCCAGTGGAGACCAATCTGTATGCCAAAGGTAAGGGAAGCTGCCTTCCTTCTTTGTTCTCCGTCATAACCCTTCATCTCCCTGCTCAGAAATACCCTTGAAAAGTGAGCTTGTGGACCAGACCTCAAGATGCTGAGGCCAGAAGATGTGTTTGAGGCTTGCCTAGTCTGCATAATAAGGTCCTCTCTCCAAACAGCAGCAACACAAATCAGGGGGAAATCTAAACAAATATGCCCTGGATGTTGTTCCTGGATTGCTTCTGATCAAGTGTGCTTTCACTTTGAGGACAGGACAGGCATGCTTGCAAGACCTAAGATAATAATAGCACCCGCTTTTCTTTAGAGCTTTAGCTGATTCTGTCTTACAAGCAAAAACCTTGTATCTATGAGAAAGAAGGGCAGGCTGAGACAAGTGCAAATCTCTCTCTTAGATATAGGGTTTGTTTGCTCATGTGTATGTGTCTGTACACGCGTGTAGATTCCTGAGGCGGTCATAGGAGGACATTGGGTCCCATTGAGCTGGAGTTACAGGCGTTTGTGAACAGCACTATATGGGTCCCAAGAATTTGGCTTCTGATATTGATTGATCCTTTTAATTTTCTTAGATCTGTTTATGTGTATGAATGGTTTGCCTGAATATATGTATGTGTGACAAGACACATGTATGCCCTGGAAAGTCAGAAGAGGGTCTCATCTGCAAGGGCTACAGTTACAGAATCTTGTGTGTCCCTGTGCTAGGATCCAGACCCGGGTCATCTGCAAGCTCAGTTAGCACTCTTCATCACAGAGACATCTCTCCAGTCCTAAGGGTTTTGGAATGTAGGTACTTTATTCTTTGGTTTTTTGAGACAGGGTTTCTCAGTAGCTATGGAGCCAGTCCTGGAACTCACTCTATAGACCAGGCTGGCCTCGAACTCACAGAGATCCACCTGCCTCTGCCTCCCGAGTGCTGGGATTAAAGGCGTGAGCCACCACTGCCCAGTAGGTGCTTTATTCTTAAAAAGAAGGGTAGAAAGTGGTGGTGGGGGAGCTGGGGAGATGGCTCTGTATTTAAGTGCACTGACTGCTCTTCCAGAGGTCCTGAGTTCAATTCCCAGCACCCACATGCTGGTTCACAACCATCTATAATGAGATCTGGTGCCCTCTTCTGTCCTGCAGGCATTCATGTAGACAGAACACGGTATACATAATAAATAAATTTGTTTACAAAAGGATCATTTTGTATGTGTGTGTGTGTGTGTTTATATTGCTACCTTGATCTAGAACCAGCAGGCCTTGTGAGTTATTTGTGGTGTGCCAGATAACAAATTTCCATTTTAAAAAATAATTTACAGTTTTGCTTTACTTGTGTCTTACTGTTTGTGACATGTCTCATTGAATAGCCAAGTGAAATTCACTTGTGTGGCTTAGACTGCCTTCCCACTCGATATGTACTAAAGATCGGGTTCAAACCTCTTGTCATCTAGCTTAACGTCCCCAGTGCTTCCGGCCACATGCTGCCACCCCCAGAAGGCCCTGGGCATTTCTGTAGTGAAAATGTTTCTTCTTGTTTCTTAAGTGACAGAAAACTTGGCTGATTTTATTGTGTAGATGTGAACTCTGGGGCTGGGGGAGTGAAGCAGGAGATGAATAAAACAGACAAGACAGAGTCTTCCTATGTAGTACTGTCAGGCCTGAGGCTTACTCGATAGACCAGCCCAACCTTGAACTCCCCAGAGCTTCACATGTCATGGTATATTACTGCCCGTTTTTCCCAGCTGCTTATCGCTGTAGAAGTGATTTCATAGATTAGCAGCAGCACAGCGCCAGGGCAGCCGCAGATCTGGACCGCAGTTGTGGACCCTGTTGTAGAGAACTCAGCTGTCCGCTTTCCCAGCCGTGAAGGCAGGGCGTTCTTTAGAGCAGCTTCCCTATTAATGCTAGGGATGGGATGTCACCAGAGAGTATGCCCCAGTGTTAAAGGATTTCTTATGAGTGACGAGACAGCTCAGCCCTTTTCTGGAACATGCTTTGGCTTCCTCATCTGCTCTGCCTTTCTGCCTGCTGTTCTCGGATTGTGGCACTGTGTCTAGGTGCGTGTATTTTTAGACACATTAGATAGAGAGTTATGACCTTCACTGGATATCTCTGGAAATGCCACTCAGGTCACGACACTTTGTACACTGTGTGCTGTACCAGCGCGTGTGCCTTAACGGCAGTGACGTCGACCGAGGGAGGAGGCAAAACTTGACCTCCGATGACTCCTGGCACCAAACATAGGCTGCTTTGTGTGCCTGTCCCTCCCTGCAGGAGCCAGCACGGTTGGAAATGCTGACACTCACAGTCCAAGGTGCAGCAGGTAACTTGCTCCAGGGCCCAGACTGCACTGTGACTGACATCAGTAGGCACCTCTGGAATGGTGAGCGGTGAGCGACCAGATTGCTGGGAGGCGTGGTGGGAACACAGGCAATCTGCACTTCTAACAGCCTGCACTTTAAGTCCCAAGAGTGTATTTCATTAAACTGGAGAATTGCTAACGTTAAAGCAATGTGCAAGATACATCTATTCAGTCTTACAGAGCCAGACCTGATTTATTTAAGCATAGTGCTAGAGACTGAACTCTGAGTCTTGCTCATCCTGTGTAAGCAATTTATCACTTCCCAACATCATTCCTTTTTTAATTAAAACTTAATTTTTTATTTTGCCATACTGTATATATGCTCTACCACCATACATCCCCAGCGCTATTAACGTTCTCTAAAGCACTGTGCTGTGTGCTGCCCTTGCCCTTGTGCTAGCTAGCTGTACCACGGTGGTATACTTTATAGCACTTGGGTTGTCAAAGGAAAAATGGTTCAAATGTCCAAGGACAACTAAAGTTTAAAAAATCTGGTAGGATCCAGTCATTGGTTTAATTCCAATCCAGTCATGATAATCCCGGGAGTCAGAGACAGTCAGATCTCTGAGTTCAAGGCCAGCCTGGTCTCCTGAGTTCCAGGACAGCCAGGGTTACACAGAGAAACCGTGTCTTAAATATAACAAACAGCAAAGCCAGTAATGTCTGGGCATAGACCTAGAAATGGGCGCTTGATTATTGGATTTCTTAAAAACATATGCAGTACAGGAGGATATTTTTCGTGAGCTTTCACCTACTTGCCCTGAAATCTTCCATATCTATTCTGGAACCTACTGTAATAAGCCTAATGAGAAAATTAGCTGCCAAATTAGTCTTTTCAACCTTTTGAAGTAGTGCAGTACATGGCCAGCAGATGGCAGCATTGGGCTGCTGGTACTTGTCATTTATAGTGTTGTCTGTTTCATTGTTCCAGGTTTTCTTGGACCCAAGGTTGATCAGCTTCCAAATACCCCTAGGTGTGTGCCTAAAACAATCCTGGATTTTGCTTACTCTTTACCTTCTAGTCTTTTTAGTTGGGTCGTGCTGGAGATACTAACCTCAAACTGAGGACAGTATCTGCTGACTGGACAGCTTGGCACAAACAGTAGTTGCTGGATAACTATAGCATGGCGAGGTGTCTTCTGGTGATTTGCTCTTAGGACTTGGGTAGAACCAGTCTTCAGTTTAGGTCTCGGCTAATGAGGTTGCCCCCGGAGACCTAGTTAGAAAGGAAAAGCTGTCTGTTTAAATCACCATCCTGTCCCGCACAGCTGGGAGCTGTTAAGCTCAGTCACACACTTGCCTAGCATATGCAAAGTCTTGGGTACAATCTGTGTCTCTGAAGAGGAAGCACCAGATAAAGGCAGATATATTGTCCTCTCGCCGGACAGTGGTGGCACATGCCTTTAACCCTGCACTTGGGAGGCAGAGGCAGGCGGATCTCTGTGAGTTCAAGGCTGGCCTGGTCTACAGAGTGAGTTCCACCAAACTCACCAAAGCTCTGTCTTGAAAACCAATGTGTGTGTGTGTGTGTGTGTGTGTGTGTGTGTGTGTGTGTGTGTGTGTGTGTGTGTGTGTATATACACATATGTCTTGTTTAATGCGGTGGTGGTATGTTTGACTGGCTCTAGGTCTGTAACCCTGGCTGCCCTGGAACAACATAAACCAGGTTGGCTTTGGACTCAAGCGATCTTACCTCTGCCTCAAGTGCTAGGACCAAAGTCTGTACTTACTTATATATTGGTTTTTCGAGACAGGGTTTTTCTGTAGCTTTGGAGCCGGTCCTGGAACTAGCTCTATAGACCAGGCTGGCTTTGAACACACAGAGATCCACCTACCTCTGCCTGGGATTAAAGGCGTGCGCCACCAACACCTGCCTCCAATGTCTGTACTAAGTTTGTGCCCAGTGCCAAACTTAATTACGTCCCCTTAGCAGGATAGTCCCAGCACTTGGAGGTGGAGGCAGGAGTGTTAGGAATTCGGGCAAAATTCTCTTAAAAACCAGTTTGAAACCAACCTGGGCTACTAGAGACCCCAAGACTCTATTTCAGACAACAAAATTCCCTTTATTCTCTGTGTATCTTTGATTGTTTTGAGACAGCCAAAGTTGTCTTTGAACTCATATTCAGGAATACAAAATGGGGTTCACTGCTAGGAGTACCACACTGTCTGAGGAATAACTAGACGGTGCAAAAAGGCAATCTTGAATTCCACCCACCTTGCACTGCCACCCCAATAAAATGTAAAGTTTAGGCAAAAATGGTTTAGATCTGTGTCATATTATCTTCATGATCATCCTGAACTTATAAGGATGAAGCATGGAAAGTAACTAGATGGCAGTGTAAATTGCCTGTTGACAGACAGCAGTTAGGAAAACATCTGTGTAAAATTGGTCGCCGCCAGCTAGTTGAGAAATCCGGCCTTCAGTAGGAGAAAGGGCAGGATTCCTTCAAGTTCTTGTGTGCTGGTAGATCTCAGCCGTGCTTAGAGCACTGTGAAGAGCTTTAGGTTGAGAGTGGGTTGTATTTCTGAAGCTCCCAGTGATGGTGAGCCAGGCTGGGGGGGGTCATCAGTCTGTGGTTCTGGGTGATTCGTTGTGTTAATGTGTAGGGCTAGAGACGTGCTGCGTGAGGTGTGATGTGGTCAGATGCTTATTTGTTGTAAGGAATGGTGCTGTTGGGTTACCCATGGCAACGGGAAGTTAGGCTGGGTCTCCAGTGCGCTAGTTGACGGCATTTTCCGTTCACGGGAAGCCAACTTAGGAGCTGAGGTAAACTGTCAAACTCACCTGTTCACTTTTTTTGGTTTTTCGAGACAGGGTTTCCCTATGTAGCAGTCCTGGCTGTCCTGGAACTAGCTCTTGTATAACACGCTGGCCTCAAACTCACAGGGATCCGCCTGCCTCTGCCTCCCGAGTGCTGGGATTAAAGGCGTGCGCCACCACTGCCCGGCTCTGTTGTTCATTTTTGACCATTATAATTTTACCGAGAGATGGCCCAAGGAGAAATTGGCAGAGTACTTTTCAATTAAAATAAAAGCAATACCATCAACCTCCGTGCTGGCTCTTTGCTGCATTCTGTGGGGTGTAGCTCAGTAGTAGAGATACCAGGATGCCACGCCCAAGAGGCCAGAAGATAGTGTCAGATCACTTCAGAAGTTAGAGTTAAAAGCAGTAGAGAGCAGCCTGGCGGGCGACTAGTACCGAACCTTCTTTCCAGCCTCAGTTATTTGATTGCTTTTATGTTATTTTAGGATTGATTTATTTTGCCGGCCTGTAATGGCATGCACCTTTAATCTCAGCACTTAGGCGGCAAAGGCAGGCAGATCTCTGTGAATTCGAGGCCAGCCTGGTCTACAGAGCGAGTTTTAGGACACTCTCCAAAGCTACAGAGAAACCCTGTTGCAAAACAAAAACAAAAAAGTAGATGAGTTTTTTGCCTGTATGTGGGATGTGTACCACATGCATGCCTGCTGCCCATGGAGGTGAGCAGAGGGTATCAGATCCCCTGGAACTGGAATTGCTGTTGTGAACCACCATATGGGTGCTGGGAACTGAACTCAGGTCCTTTCCAAGAGCAACAAATGATCCTAACTGAAGAGCCATGTCTCCAACACCACACACCACACATCCCAGGTTGGTTGGATTGGAGAATGACATTAGACCGAGATAGGGGGCGCCAGAGTGCTATATGCCATTGTGTCCTAGCACTCAGGAGTGTGTGTTTATACACACACACACACACACACACACTCAACATCCATGTCTGGACGTGTGCATCGTAAGACGGGAGGCATGGCTGCCCACTGCTGTCGCTGTCTTGACATTACAGCATCTCTTCGTCTCTCTAGAGTGTCCTCTCCCAGGAACCCCCGCTTCCACCCACCTACCCATGGCTTATTCATAAGCCAGCGGTTTCTGTATTGTTAGGCCCTGCCCTTTGAGAACGGACTTTACCAAGTAGAGCATAGTGTGTGGTTAGTTTAATCCCTGTACTTTGCTGTTGAATCATTGCTTTCCAAAGATGTGTAGATCACAACATCCACAGTGAAGATTCCTCTGTTGAGACACTCCTGGCATCTCCAACCTCCAGTTAATATTTAGGTTTACAGGTTCAGATTCGTTCTTTATGGCTGCTCCTGTGTATGTATAACTTTCTTGGGTCCCTTCCTTCTTTTTTTTCCTTCTTTTCCAGACAGTGTTTCTCTGTAGTCTTTCTTGGTTCCTTTTTTATGACCATGTTAGAACACCATGACCAAAGCAACTTATGAAAGAAAAAAAAAAGTGCTTAACTGGGTTTACAGTTTCAAAGGGCTAGAATTCATGGTCATGGAGCGAAGGCATGGTGGCAGAACAGCTGAGAATTCAAAACCTCAATCAAGTAAAGGCAGACAGGGCACACTGGGATTTTTTTTTCCCCAAACATCAAAGCCCCACCCCCAATGACACCTCTTCCACACAAGGCTATACTTCATTTCCACCAACTGAGAAGCTAGTATTCAAACAGCTTTGTTCCATTCTCATCCAGAGCACAAACCATGTGCACACACACCATTCTCCAGAGTTCCCCGTGCTGCCCCTAGCAGCCCCCACTCCTGCAGACTCTGGCCTTCTTTCCTTTCCTGTGGCCCCCAGGGGAAATGCACAGTCTGGCGGCTCGAGCCTGGCTTCTTCCACTTAGAGATGCCTGTGAGAGCCATTCCTCCTAGGGTTAGCTCATGTTCTTTCTACCCAATGCTATGCATTCTACCCTTGTTTAACTGTTCACGTACTGAAGGGCATCATGGTTGCTAACAGTAAGTATTTTCAAATGGACGTTAGTTTTAATTAAGTAAATACCTAGAGGTGTGAAGTCCTGCCTGTATAGTAAGCCTATATTTAATTTACATTTATGTAAGCCCCATCAAGGTGCTTTTCAGAATAGTTAGCCACACATAGAAATAATATAATTCATAATGAACATCCGAATAACTGGTTTTCTTTGAGGGGGAGGCGGGGGGAGTTTCAAAGACAGGGTTTTGCTGTAGCTCTGGAGCCTGTCCTGGAGCTAGCTCATGTAGACCAGGCTGGCCTCAAACTCACGGAGATCCACCTGCCTCTGCCTCCCAAGTGCTAGGATTAAAGGCGTGCGCCACCACCGCCCGGCTAGAGTAACTGGTTTTCATACTTTGTCAGTCTTCAGTGTCCTGGAAAAGAGTGGGGTTCTATAAGCTGCCTCAGCTGTGGCCCAGAAGCCAGCAATAATACACTTCTCTAGTGTTTATTCTCGCGCCCCACTCGAACATTCTGTCTCAAAAACAAAATGCTACTTGGATATTTCTCCTTTTTAGGAAAAAAATTTCAAAATAACTTCTCTTGTCTTATGTTCTCCCTCCTCCCCTCACACCAAAAGAAGTGTCTGTTGTCACCTAAGGTCCCTGTGTTGCTAAGTCCAGCTCCACTCTTCCATTCTGCTTCAGTTGTGAGCACTGGGCGCTGGGCCTGTGTTAACGTCTGTAAGAATCATTTCCTCCATGGTTTTCTCCTGGACCTGCCTCTGTAGATTTTTAGCTTTCACAATCCCGCACCCCTCCAGCTCATTCCATTCACGTACTTCCCCCACGTGTAGTCCTGGGCTGGAGTACAGGCTCTTGCACATGCACTCTAAACGGTCTTTTCCCAAGGGGCAGTTCTCCATGCCAGGCCAGCCAGCTCTCTGCAGCTCAACTGAGACAGGCTCTCACTGAGTTAAGTAAGCTGACCGACCTTCAACTCACTTTGTAGCCAGGCAAACCTAAAATTCTGAATCTTCTTTCTACTCAACTTCCCAAGTAACTGGGATTGTGTGCCTGTATACACGGCTGTATGTATGTGTACCACTGTCTTTTCTCCTTCCCCCAGTGTTAATCTATCTGCCCATAAAGCCTCACAATGTAGTGGGGCTTTCAGTTGTTGCTGCTGTTGTTTTTGAGGTAGCCTCACTGTGTAACCCTGGCTGTTCTGGAAATAATAACTACATGACTGCATACACCAAAGTAGTAAACCCAGAAATCTGTCTGCCTCTGCCCCCTCCTGAGTGCTGGGCTTAAAAGAAGTACACACTTGGGAGACAAATGGGAGAGGCAGGCAAATCTGTGTGAGTTCGAGGACAGCCTGGATCTACAGAGCTAGATCCAGGATAGCCAGGGCTACACAAAGAAACCCTGTCTCAAAGAAAGGGAGGAGGATTGCACACTCAGCAATATAGTGTATTTTTAATACTTAAGTCAGTGAGGTATTTTGGAAGAGTAACTCAAAATCAAGAACTTCTCCAGGAAGTTCTTGACTCAGAAAAAGGCCCTTTGAGAACCTGCAGGACCTACACCACTCTACCTCACCTCCACTCACTCTGATCTGCCCCACTAGTAACCCTTCTCGTACACTCTGCTCAGCGTTCGGACATGCCTCCTGTCCAGACTGTCCTTCGGTAGAGGCCATCCTTGACCTCATAGAGAGACAAGCAATCCCCTTGCCACCCCCAGCCCGTGTCTCAGCTCCCCTGCTTCTCTCCATAGCACTCTCCACCAAGTACAAACTACGTGGTTGTCTTCCCACCACAAATAGCTGCCTGAGCAAGGATTTGGGTCTGTTCACTGGTGTGCACGGGAGGCTCGAGTTGTGTCTGGTACACAGTGGACAATTGCGAATGTGGGTGTTCTTGAACAAGCGAGGCAGGGGTTGATGGTGGTTACTGTGATGGCTCACTAGGCAGTGAGTGTTGTATAGCCAGGTCCACCTGCCTCTGCCTCGCAAGTGCTAGGATTGAAGGTGTGCCCCACCACTACCTGGCTTCTTATAGAACACTCTTTAAAGGCCTATTCTAGGCATTGTTTCAAATCTGAGTAATATTAACACATGATAGAAGTTGGCTGTTCTAAGACAGTGAATGTCATTCTGGGCCCTACATGGTAGTAGATGGCCTGTATTAATTCCATTGAAAGGATGAGGCAGGAGAATTGCCACAAACAATTCTGTCAGATTTGTATAAAGAAAACTTTGCCACTCAAGTGACAGCAAGTTGTGACTGTGGTCCCCACCCTTCCTGATGCTGAAAAACACTGGCTTAGCAAATAAAAGCACATAC
This sequence comes from Chionomys nivalis, assembly GCF_950005125.1. Lineage (NCBI taxonomy): Eukaryota > Metazoa > Chordata > Mammalia > Rodentia > Cricetidae > Chionomys > Chionomys nivalis. The sequence goes on along the minus strand of NC_080109.1, from coordinate 25,137,366 downwards.
TGGCCGGCGGTGGTGGCAGAGCACTCGGGAGGCAGAGGCAGGCAGATCTGTGAGTCCGAGCCCAGCCTGGTCTACAGGAGCTAAGCTCCAAAGCTACAGAGAAACCTTGTCTCGAAAAACAAAACAATAAAGAGCATTTGCTGTTACAGAGGGCCCAAGTTCAGGCCACAGCACCCATATCAGGCAGCTCACAAATCTCTGTAACAAGTTCCAAGGGAGTCCAGTGCCCTCTTCTGGCCTCCTCGAGTACCTGCACACAGTAGTACATGCCCAAATAAATTAGAATTAAGAGGACAACGTGTGGAATATAAGAAAGAAATAGGATCTTCAGCTCTTCGAGAAAACAAACTGCTTTAGTTGCTGTAGTTTCTCTGGTAATTCGTTAAAGATCTGTTTCTACGAGTCACACTCTGTTAAATGTGAAGTTAGGGGGCTGGGGGGCTGGCTGCGATAATAAGCTGCCTACTCTAAGTGTGAGGATCCAAGATCAGGTCCCTGACACCCACATAGAAGCCAAGCATGGTTGTCTAGTCATGCCTTGACCAGTCTGTCCCAAAAGTTAAGCTGAAGACACCTGACCTCTATCTAGCCTGCCCTGTTCACCTGTCTGCTTCCCCACCACACCCCTATTTGTGTGATAGAATCCCCAGGTGGAAGCAACTGAAGAAGGGGTTTATCTTCTTCCAGTTCCAGAGGGACAGCCCAACATGGCAGGGAGAGCAAGGAAAGAGCTGGAAGCTGGCTGATCATTTCATCCTCACACAGGAAACAGAATGGCTATAAAACCACCTTCCCAAACAGCACCAGCAGCCTGGAACCAAGTGTTCAAATACATGCGCCTCTGAGGGACAAATCTGCATTCGGATCAGCAGATACACGCGCACACACACCCCAAACATACCCCACCCCACCCCAAATTGAAACCTAAGCATTGGTGAGCACTCATGTCTTTCCAGACACTGCTGCTCCCTGGGCCTGTGTTATGTTTTTAGGGTCTAGGAAACGCAGGCAGTCAGGAAAAGAAAGCTTAGATGGAAACCAGCTGAGCAGAACTTGGGCGTCTCCTCCTCCATTTCCCAGACTGCACCCTGGATATTTTGAAGAGTACATGTTCAGGTGCTAACCACAGGAGTCTCCAAGAAACTGGCCCTGATGGACACTTAACATGAAATCAGGGCGATCTGTACAGACACTGCAGCTAGGGCTACAGCTTTCTACATTGCACCCTTCAAAAACCAAACTTGGTCCAGGTGTGGTGGTTACACTTTTAATCCTAGCCCTTGAGAGGGAGGAGCAGGTGGATCCCCGAGTTTCCAAGACAGCTGGGGCTACACAAAGAAACACAGGTTTAAAAAAAAAAAAAAAGAAAAGAAAGAAAAAGAAAAAAAGCAAATAAAAAACTTTGTTAGGAATGGGTGGGTATAAAGACAACTAGAAGAGATCACCGAGGTTAGGTAAACAGGTTTATTAGTTTTGTTAAGAGATTGGTTAACACAATACTTGAATTACCTGTCCTGATGGGAACCCCAATATCCACAGTATACGCTGACAGCTTTCTGTATGTCTGCTTCCTTCCTGCAGTGAGTTCCATGGGAAACGGCACGGGTAGACTCTATAGTGCTCTCTCCAAGACACTCAACAGCAGTGCAGCCGCTCAGCACCCGGAGTATTTGGTGTCAGCTGATCCAGAACATCTGGAACCCATTGATCCTAAGGAACTTCTTGAGGAATGCAGGGCTGTTTTGCACACTCGGCCACCCCGGTACCAGAGGTGTTTTGTGGGCATAAGGACAGATTGCCTGAGTAGCTACCCTCCCATTAGAGTCATGCAGTGGAACATCCTTGCGCAAGGTATGCCTGGGGCTGCTGCGCCTGACTGCTGAGGCCTCCTTTCTGCTCCTGTGCATTCCCGGTGTGCTATATGAAGGGACGAAATGGGGGAGGGTGGGGGTGTGTTTTCAGCACCTCAGACCTTCTGCTGCTGAAACTTGGGTCCATAGCACCATGACAGCATTTACAGGGGACAAACTGAATGGGTAAGTATGGGCTGTGTAGAGCAGGAATGAGACCAGCCTTGGCAGTCCACAAGGGTTTGTGATCCCAGCAGTCAAAAGGCTGAGCCATGATGACTGCCACTTAGGCTGTGGAGTGACGCCTTGTCTCAAAACAGTAAAACCAGCGATACCATTTGGCCAATTCCTTAGCACTAACTAATAGACATTTTCGTGTGTTTATGTATCTGACTTATCAATCTTTTAAAAGTTTTGATTTGTTCTTGACAATTTCATACACATGCCATATACTTGTTCATATCTACCCACTTCCACCCCACCAACCCTGGTGCCTACACGTACAATCATGTGCCCATCATTCACAGGGAGAAAAGGCTATTCATTTGTCCCATTCATTCTGAATAGTATCTATTTATATCAGTTACCTTGGCTTTCTTATAGGCAGTGTTAAAACTAGTGTTTATTTAAGTTGACACACTTTTATATTCCCAGGACAACAGTTTCTCTAAGCCCCAAGGCAAAGGTCTTAATCAGTTATATGAATACAGTTATATGAAATAGTTTTGGTGTATATATATAGAAAAAAAACCACTGCCTGTTTCAGCAGATGGTATGAGGCTATTTTGTCTAGGTGGGTTGACACAGCGTAGAGCTGCCCAGCCTCCATGCAAATGTAGACCCGCAGGCCTCTCTGCTCCTGAGCTTTATTACGTTCGTAGGTTTGTTCCTTTGCGAGACTGTCTCAGAATGTAGCCCTACCTGGGCTGGCGCTCAATAACATAGCCCCCAGTGGCCTCGAACTCATGGAAATGCCTTCCGGGTACTCTATTACTATACCAGGCTCCCATTTTCACCGAACAGGTGTGGTTCTGTGGTAGCTGACAAATGCTTGGCTTTTTTTTTTTTTTTCAGCTCTTGGAGAAGGCAAAGACAACTTTGTACAGTGCCCCGTTGAAGCACTCAAGTGGGAAGAAAGGAAATGCCTTATTCTGGAGGAATTCTTGGCTTACCAACCAGATATATTGTGCCTCCAAGAAGTGGACCACTATTTTGACACCTTCCAACCACTCCTCAGTAGACTGGGCTACCAAGGCACATTTTTCCCCAAGCCCTGGTCACCATGTCTTGATGTTGAACACAACAACGGGCCAGACGGCTGTGCTCTGTTTTTCCTCCAAAACCGTTTCAAGCTCATCAACAGCACCAATATTAGGCTGACAGCCATGACCCTAAAAACCAATCAGGTTGCCATTGCACAGACCCTAGAGTGCAAGGAATCCGGCAGACAATTCTGTGTTGCTGTCACCCACTTAAAAGCACGCACAGGCTGGGAGCGGTTCCGGTCAGCTCAGGGCTGTGACCTTCTCCAGAACCTGCAGGGCATCACACAGGGAGCCAAGATTCCCCTGATTGTCTGTGGGGACTTCAATGCAGAGCCCACTGAGGAGGTCTACAAACACTTCGCTTCCTCCAGCCTCAATCTCAACAGCGCCTACAAGCTGCTGAGTCCCGACGGACAGTCGGAGCCTCCATACACAACCTGGAAGATCCGGACCTCAGGGGAGTGTCGCCACACCCTGGACTACATCTGGTACTCCAGACACGCTCTGAGTGTCACCTCTGCTCTGGAACTACTCACAGAAGAACAGATTGGGCCCAGCCGGCTCCCGTCCTTTCGCTACCCCTCAGACCACCTGTCACTGGTGTGTGACTTCAGCTTTAATGAGGAGCCTGAGGAACTCTTATAAACACTGCATCAATTTAATCAGAGTCTTAACCAGGGATGTTTTGGGAAACTGAAATGTGATAAGTTGCCTGAAAAAGGACACCCAGTTTCTGCCACTTCGTTCTCCCTCGTTTCCAGCATGCCCTTGGAAAAGAATTTGTTCACAAACCTTTCTGATTAAAACCTGCAGTGAAAAGGTGTTTGCACTCCAGTTTGGGTTTGTATATTAATTTTCTATAACATTCTCCACTACTTAAGGGCATTAAAATTAGACTTCTTGTAAGTTTTTTGGTTTTTGTTTTTTTAACTTGAGGGTGCTATAAAAACCTCAATTTGTAAGCCCCTCAGTACAATGTAAAATGTAGGAAGTTTTCTAGAGAATATTTCATTATTTATTTGTGGGAATTTAAAATGTCAGCAAGAAATGCATGCCAATATTTATTTTTTATATCTTCATGTAAAATTAAGTGGATTATGTAGCATTGTAGATGCAGGAATAGACATAATTTCCTTAAAACTTCCAGTTGTTTTTATTTGATCTAACACTAAGGAACTATATTTAGCCCTGAAGGATTTGTGACAATCTTCAGATAATCCTTGCTGTTTGCTATGCCTCCAATTTACCATTTTGTTTCTTGAAGAAATACCAGTTCATTTCCAATTAGTTTTTACCGTTTAGTCACAGTTAAGTATTTGTACTTTCTGCTTGGCATCGGCATACATGCGAAGACTACTCCACGGCTTCTTTTGACAAGTAGTAGCTTTAGGAACAGTCCAGAACGGCGACTAAGAATCATAGTGAGAACTCCAGAAAGCCCATGTGTGTGGTCAAAATCTCTGTATTGGAGACCAGCTTGGGCTCCAATATCAAGACCCTTTTTTTCTTTTTTCTTTTTCTTTTTTTCTCTTTGGTTTTTCAAGACAGGGTTTCCTCTGTAGCTTTGGAGCCTGTCCTAGAACTAGCTCTTGGAGACCAGGCTGGCCTGGAACTCACAAAGATCCACCTGCCTCTGCCTCCCAAGTGCTGGGATTAAAGGTGTGCGCCACCACCACCTGGCGAAGACCCTTTTTCAAAAAATCCCAAGACAGCCAAAATGATAGGGCTCAAAATTTCTCAAAGAATTTAAGAGCAGAAACGTTAACCTGTAGTTCTCTTTCAATTGTTGAAGCCTCTCCTAAAAAGAAAAAAGTAACTGGTGATAAAATGTTAAATGTTTTAATGTATGAGTTCTAAATATTTAAGATTAATAAATGAATTTATAACAGTGCTTTTAATCTTGGGGTTTTGTGTGTGTGTATGTGTTTTGGTTTTGTTTTTGTCCAAACGGAATCTGGGAGTCTGTATCAAATAATAGTATGTGGTTCAGACATTATCTACTTCCACACCAGATTTTCATTTTGACACTTAGCAGAAGTAGCTACACATTCAAGCTTTTGGAATCTTAGTGCAAGGATAGAGTCCTCCAAAATGGCTTGCCGCTGCCTTCAACCTCCAGGTTCACAAATAGTGATACAGCGGTCGGGTTAGTCTCCCCAATGTGCTAGAGTGCTTCAGATATTTGGAGGCACACTGATACTCACCAAGGCCTGACTTTGCTTTCTCTGAAGTTCCTATATAGAATGTGATGTTGGTTATTGGGGACACAAAGTCACAACCACAGAAGTCTTGGAGTAACTGAATAATAAATAGTTCAAGGCAGTTTAGAAGCTGGGAATGGCTCTGGAGCACGTTCTAGGCTCCAGCCTGATCCCCAGCACCAGGAAAGAACCAACCAGGACAAGGTAGCACCCTGGGAAAGTAGGGATAGAAACAGGAGCTTATGATCCTTTTCAACTACAAAGCAAGTTCAAGGCCAGCCTAGGATATCTGAAACCCTGTTTTCAAAGCCAAACTAAGTAGTTGTTCAGCAGAGATCTGCATTGTGAGAGGCCTATACCCTAGTGACGTCTGTGTCCTACCCCTTCTGTCTGGCCTATTTGCTTTCTACTCTTTCCCTTAGCTCCGCCTTTTTTGAGACACTTGCTTTGAAGCAGTGCTCCTGTCTCACTGTCCCAATGAAGTCATTTCATCTCTCCTGCACACTTCTGTTCCTTCTGCCTTCCCCTCTCAAGGTGCCTCAGTATTTCCAGCCCGCAGCCTCAGGCAGAATAGAACTTTAAAAACTAGGTGCAAGAGGAGAGTCCATGGTAGAATGGCTTAATGGAAAGGTGTGCCCGGGACACTAGCAAAGAACTTGGGTGAGTGGGCAGTTCAAGCAAGATGCCATTGAATTTACAGTAACCACAACGGTGTAAATGAAATCCACATTTTGGCTTTTGGTCCATTTTAGCCCAGGTTGACATCTACTCTTAGCTTCCCGAAGTCTCAGCATTCCAGAGACTAAGGCAAGAGGATGACTTGACAGCCCGGACCTTATCAGAGGTAAAGCATCCATACAGAAGACAGGACCATTAGGACCTGGAGAATGACAGATGTGAATGGAATGTAGGAGACAGCCTACACACCCTTGTAGACGCTAGGGCCTACTACAGGGAACAGTTGAATCCAGCACTCAGGAAGAACTGGTGTGGCATGAGTGTGATCTAAGAGTAAAGTTCTAGTCTAGACCAAGAAAACATGTCAGCTATCTGAAGAATGGCTGTTACAATGAAATCTTAGTAAACATTCAATAGTGTCAGCTTGTCCATCAGACTTATAAAATCCTTCCATTCCTACAACTCTGATAAGCCCTACAGAGACAACCTTAGTACAAAAAAAAAAAGGCACAAGAGGAGATGGGGACAAGTGGGCTGAAGTAAAGGGCTGGACAGAAGGCTCCTGGGTTAAGAGCATTTGCTGCTATTGCAGAGGACCCAGGTTTGATTCCCAGAAGCTACGTGGCAACTCAGCTGTAACGCCAGCCAGGGGTTCCAACTCTTCGGGTCTGCACAGGCACTGCATGCATTTGGTGGCATACATACATATGGGAGCAGACACATAAAAATACATCAAAAAGGATGTATCGGAGCTGTTGAGATGGCTCAATAAACAGGTAATGGTGCTTATGACAAAACCTCATGACTTGCCGGGCGGTGGTGGCGCACGCCTTTAATCCCAGCACTCGGGAGGCAGAGGCAGGCTGATCTCTGGGAGTTCGAGGCCAGCCTGGTCTACAAGAGCTAGTTCCGGGACAGGCACCAAAGCTACAGAGAAACCCTGTCTCAAAAAACAAAAAACCAAAACAAAAAACCTCATGACTTGAGAACCCACATGATGGAAAGAGTAACTGATTTCTAAAGGTTGTTCTGTGATCTTTCAAATTAATTATGCTTGATTTGGAAACTGGGCTATTGGTGAACTTGAGTGAGCACTGCAGGCTCCCCATTCAAAAATAAATGGTCTGATGGAGAAATACTGAATGACCAGCTGTTAACTACTGGACCAAGGGTGTGTGAGGTGAAAGCGATGCTTATGCACAACAGGGATACCTCCTTCCTGAATCTGACAACAATGTTTGCGGAAGTCAGATTCTCTTGTAGCTAATGGTCCAGCCAAGGGGTCTCTGTAGATACTTTTGGTCACGTGCAGAGAACGGTGGTGACTGAAGTTTGGATCTAAGGATAAACACAGGCTTTCCATCGCACTGCGAAGACTGGACGGCACCAAGCCATGGTTTCTGTGGCTTTTCTCCAGGAGCACTGAACACAAAAGTGTAACTCATATTGAGTTAGAGGTCAGAAAGACCGGGTTCAGAAGCTGAAGTTATATTTGCAAGTTTAGGTTTTAGATGCATCTGAAACTTTCTTTTGTTTTTATTTTTATTTTTTTTTTAAGATTTATTTATTTATTATGTATATGACATTCTGCCTTTATGTATGCCCACACGCCAGAGGAGGCCACCAGATCTCATTACAGATGGTTGTGGTTGCTGGGAATTGAACTCAGGACCTCTGGAAGAGCAGACAGTGCTCTTAACCGCTGAGCCATCTCTCCAGCCCTTTTTGTTGCTTTTAGAATGAAGTTCAAACCAACTAATAAAACATGTAAGAAATTATCTATTACAGCTGAGCTGTAATCAAAATCTGTGGATGCTATGTGCAGCTCAGGACTTGGGTCCAGTCATGTACAGCCTTTTGAAAAAATGAGTTTTATAGATTTGACCAAAAGTTAACTGCAGTCTTGATTTAGAAAGATTGAATATTTAACGCCAGTTGCACTGGATTCGACACCCACTTCTGGTCTCCTGGGGCATCAGGACAGCGTTAAATGTATACAGTCATACATGCAGAAAAACACCCATACACATCAATTCTTTAAATCGGTTTAGTTTAAAAAAAAAAAAAAAGCTAAAAAGGGAACTTTTATAAAAATCTTTGCTGATATAAGTAGCATCGTGTTAAATATACAAAGGCCAAAAAAATATTGAAACAGTTCATCTAAATTTCTATAAAGACAACTAATATGCAGGGGAGGACCTAATTACGTGTTACATTAAGTAATCTGTGATTTCTGGGCTTCAGCCTTCACCTGCAAAGGCTGGACCATTACTTTCTACCCATAAGGAGGACTGGTGGAAACATGGTATAACTGAAAGTAACTTGGTGTGCAAGGAAGGTGCCAGGACAAATCCAGGGGCCTGCACATGCCAGGCAAGCAGCCTACCACTAGCTGAAAGTGCTTCACGTATATAAATCCGTTAAGTGTGGCCAACTAAAACCCTACATTTGTTAAGCAGGCGATTATAGTTACAAAGGAAATGGAAATGTGTGAGTAGTTGCCAAATATCCGTATAATGGGACACCAGAGTAGCATTTCTTTATGAGGTAATTAAGAAAACATGAGACTTCTATTGCTTAACCAAAACGACACCCTATACTGGCTTTAGAGTATAGTGAAAAATACCACCAGAGACCAAAACCACAAGATAAATTTCACTTCTATATTTCAGAAAACCTACTTGAATACACTTTGAAACAAGAGTACAACAAAATAGAATATACTTCAAATGTTGAATATACAAACTATTATAGTTCAAATCTGAACACTGGTACTTTCCCTCTTAAACATCAACTAAAAAAGAAAAAAGGAGGAAAAAAAGGAGGAAAGAAGGAACAAGAATGAGAAAGAAAACAAAGACCAGGTACTAGAGCTACCTGACGAGTCCATGCTGAGCCTGAATTTCCAAACCACATGAGAACTGATGCTGATGTGTCTGCGAGACGCCAGGGCCGACTTGAGTGACGCAGGTATGTTACAGTAAATTTCTTCACAATTAAGAAACCAACAGACTTAAACTACCATATAAAATGTTACATGTAAATTCTATAACAATACTGTGCTAGGTACAAGATTTTTAAAATTTTTTTCCTTTAATAAAAAAGCTTTACACAAACAAGCCATTAGCTTATTTCAAGGAAGAAAACCAAAAATTAGTCTAAGGCCTTTGTTTTAAAACAGCTTAAGCTATATGATATATATATTCAAAAACAAAAAATAAAACAAGAAACGCACTACATCTTTGTTACCCTCTTCTGGAGCTTTTGGATCCACTCAGTTCACATTCTAGAATACCTATATTAGCAGTCTTCACATAGCACCAGTTAAGTGAGTACTGTGCAAACACAGTAATAATTGCTGGTATGCATATAAAAATGCATCAAAAATTGCTATATGTAACAATGAGATCAGCCACCCCAACCCGCCCCACTGAAAACTATGTAACCTCTTACAGGTGTTAGTGTTCCGACTCTTAGTGTAGCTTGCTATTGTAGTGGGCTGCTTGGTCCCTTTCAGTCTGTTTGCTTATTGAGGGCTCAGCTGTTCCTACTTTAAGAGGCAGTTTTCTGTCAGCATGTCAATGTGTAGTTCACTTCCCACTGAAACATGGGATAGGTAACTATTCCAGTAAGTCTGATTGCTTTCTTCTATGCACGACTGTCTGAAGTCCTCCTCTGGCTTCTCTTGCTGTCTTCCCTTGCCAGTGTTTGTCAATACAACACTAACAGTCTGCAGGCCACGGCAGAGCTCGCTTATTTCTCACACGTCACTAGTCCTTCGGTTTTCATAGTCACAGGAAGGGCAATAGCAGAAGGCGCACTGACAACCACGACATGGGTTACTGTCTTATTCCCATCTGCTCCCTTTTCTTCTACCAGCTGCAAAGTTTTCACATCATGTTCCTGCTTTTTTGCCACTGTTTCTGATTTAACCTCTGGCCCTTTTATGACCGCACTGATAACTCGAGGAGGAGTCTGGCCAGAAGCCTGCTGTGCAGGCACAGATAGTCTCATTACAGGAGTACCATGGGCTATTGAAACAGGGGTGAGTGCTCTCACAGCCAAGGGGGTTCCGACAATGTTAATGCTTCCTGACCCAGTCAGATTTGACTTTGTCTGCAGTTGACACTGTGCAAGCTGTGTGGCAGGGATGGTGATAATTTTGGCAGGCTGCATGGTGATTTTGTCTCCATTTTCAGTAGAAGCCGGCATCACAGTCGGGATCGTCTGAATGACTACTTTTGGAGAGGTGGCTGTGGTCGGACTGGTGCTGGTTATTAATGGTGCGCCTGCATTGACTGACTGAACTGCCACAGTTGAAATCTTTTGACCCAGTGATGTCATCACCACAGGAACTTGCATTGCCACACGAACTGTCCTGGTGGATATAAACAAAGAGGTTGGCTATATTCAATACTAAATTAGCAAATGGGCCTCATGTTAAAAAGTAAACACGAATCCAAATGCCTAAAACCAGTGCTCCCAACGTTTACAGTCGTGGTAAAGTTTAGAAAGAAGACTCTCTCCAGCTCCTATTGGGGATTGGACCTGGCATCTCATGTACACTAATCAAGTGTCCTACTACTGAGCTACACACCCAGCTTTTGGAGGCAAGGTCTTGCTAACTCACTGCTAGCTTACAATTCACTCTGTAGCAGTCAAGCCTTGAACTTGTGATTCTCCTGCCTCGGCCTCCACAGTACTTAGGACTACAAATGTGTTTCACTGTGTATAGCTAAAAGTATATTTTAAAATTATTTTAAATGCACTGGAGTTTTGTCTACATTCATGTCTGTGTGAGGGTGTTGGATCCCCTGAAACTATAGTTACAGACAATTGTGAGCTGCCATGTGGGCACTGGGAATTGAACCCAGGTCCTCTGGAAGAGCAGCCAGTGCTCTTAGCCGCTGAACCATCTCTCCGGCCCCAAGATGCATTTTTTTAAAGTGTTCATACAGTGTTGGCTATTACAAATTAAACCAGGACAGTTCAAATGTTACAGTCAGTGGCCCCTCACCTTGGAGCTGCTGCTGCTGTCACAGATGCTGTGGTGGTAGGAGACCTGGATGAAGTATCGTGAGCAGCAGAAGTGAGATTCACAACTCTAGCCACACTCTTCTCTGCTCTGGAGCAGTTTATGGATGAGTTTTTCCCACTGCGAACAGAAGTTGCTGCTTTCAGGAGACTTTCTGCAGACAGTGACACTCGCTCTAGGGACTTCTCGTCAGCGGCTGCTGCCAGGTCTTCACTGCAGGCTTCACTCTTGTCGTCATCAATGACCACTATGTTTTTGGGCATGTCCTTGAACTGATACACAAGCCTCTGTCCTTCAACCTTTGCGAGAATCCCCCTTTGGTAGTAGTATCTGTGAGAGGAAAAATGATTGAATAGTCAAACGTACTCTTGCCTCCACAATAAAACCACACAGAAAGCGCTGCGAGTGCTCCTTCTGCTTGACTACTCATGCGACTACAGATTTGGTGAGGGCCTGAAGTTGGCGTGTCATGCCACAGGGCGTGCCTGTCAATACTGACTGTCAATCTGACAAGCTCTAGAAGCACCTAGGAATTAACTCTCTGGTTTCTTCCTAGATTCCATCAAGGTGGGAAGACCCAACGTAAGTGTGGGGCAGCACTGTTGCTGACACAGAGTCTCAGACCAAATAAAAAGGATAAAGCAAGCTAAGTAGCAGCTTTCATCTCTGCTGTCTGGCTGTGGGTGTGGCGCGAGTCCTAGCACTGTGAATTCTCCACCGTCCCCAAGAAGTAGCTAGTGCATCTCTGTACGTGATGTGTACAAAGACGTGTGGCACCGAGGGCTGAACCTAGAGACGCGTTACTAAGAGGAAAGTGCTCTATCTCCAGCACCCGCCACCTCTATTTATATAGACCAGGCTAGTTCAACTCTAGATGGGTCCTCCTTCCTCTCAAGTGATGAGATCACAGTATGTCTGCCACCTACACCTCGCTCTCTCTTTAGAATGGCTTAGCCTAAACACAGGACACTTTATGTTGATACTACAAGTAACTATGTTATAAAAACAATGACTTTATATGGAAAGTTTAGCAGAGATGCAGTCTGTGGAATATATGAACGCTGTCACAAAAAACACAATATAGGAGTGGCTCGTGCCTGACACCCCAGATTTGGGAAACTAAGGTAAGAGAATTGATGCAAGTCCAAGCCAGCTTGATCACGTAAGTTCCAGGCCAGCCTCGGCTAGACTGTCTCAAATAAATAAATACTAAAATGTGAACATTGAGGATTTAATGGATTTCTCATACTAACCAAACAACAAAAAATTTTCATTATCAAGACAATGTCATTTACAATATTTTCAGGAACTAAAAGCAAATTAACTTTGGAAAATATATTTCATCTAAGGTTTCTTATAGAATCTCACTGTAACTCAGGCTGGCTTCAAACTTATATGTAAAGGAAAATGACTTTCAACTTACTATCCTGTCTTCAATCCCCAAACAGTGCGACTGCAAGGCACATGCCACTGCATCCAGTCTGGGTTTAATGTCTTAAAAGGCCCACAATGTAACCATTTCTATTCCAGAACAGTCCTAAATGCAGAATCAATTTTCAATAAGAATTTTCCAATATTGAAGTTTTACATGTAGATCAAACTTCTTTCCCCATCTATTTCCAAATCTAAGAAATTTGCCTAGATTGTTCACCAAAATTAGAAATTAAATTAAGGGATTTAAAAAACAAAGCTTTTCTTTAAACGACTTTAACAATAAACAGACAATCTAAAGAGACATGTAAGTCATATTTAAAAATTCACCCATGTTCATTCTCACCTCAAAGCTCGCCCCATAGTTTCATAGTTCATATCTGGTTTGTTCTTGTGCTTTCCCCAAAGCTTCGAGACTGCCTTCGAGTCCACGAGTTTGAATATGCCCTTTTCTCTCTGAGTCCACTTAATATACCTGGGACAAGTATTTTTATCTTGAAGTAGATCTAAAAGAAACTCCCACAGATAGGTTGTGTTTCCTTTAAAAACAAAAACAATGATAGGCATTAATTTAAAATTCATTAATATGATTAAATACAAATAAAATACCCTTATTTACAATAAAAACACTAAATATACTCATCTGCCATTTCTTTTTGAGGTGAGATCTCATTATGCAGCCATGTGAGACCTGCAAATTGCTACAGACCAAGCTGCTCTCAAATCGAAGGCCTCTGCCTCCCAAATGCTGGGATCAAAGGCCTGCAGCACCATGCCCAGACTACATGTCTGTTCTTAAAAATCTATGCTTTTCCTCAAGGAAGCCGATAGAGGCCCTGGATCTCTACTGTCCGATGTCCTGTATCCAAGGCTTCAACTTCAGTAAAGGCAATAGCATAATGCTTAGTATAATGCAAGAGCATAGTGCTGAGTTAAACAGAACCAAATTTCTTAACTTATACAGATTTGAGCTCTGAGTATAATAACCTGTACATGTTTTATATTCTATACCAAGTCCCTTAGAACTCATCAGAAGGCACTAACCAGCTTCGCTGTTGTCTCAGAGCCTAGGCTGATCCCACAGCCTCCACCTCCCCAGTGCTGGAATAGCAGGCTTGTGCCACAGGACCTTTCCACAAGAAATCCTTTTCTTTGATTAACCAGTAGGCTGGAACTGTGGGGCACTTGTCTACAGGCTGCCCCAATCCATGAACTCTTATGACCTCTGAACTGCTAGTAAATATAAACTGGACTACCATATACTTAGTCCTGGATCCCACCACTAGCAACATCAAACATTTATGCAAAATAAAATGTCTACACTTGAAGCTGGAGAGATGGCTCAGTGGTTACAAGCTCATACTGTTTTCCAGAGGACCAAAGCACCCATACCAGGGCAGCTCAAAACTACCTATTAATTCCACCTCTGAGACTGTAATGCCTCTGGCCTCCACGGCACCTGCACTGACTGACACACACCTACCTACAGACATAGACATATACACATGAATAAAAATACAAATGGCATCTATGTGTATCTATGACAGTCTGATGTCTGCCCCAAAGAACGGACAATTTAGGGAGGGGAAGATGACAAGATAAGACAATGATGCAGTATCAGCCCCAAACAATATAAGACATGTCACAGAAAACAGAGGCTCACATTTCAGGAATGGTTAAGTCTTGGAAGACAGTTAATATATGCATAAAGGGGAAGATTTGGCAAGTACAATAAATAACCCCAAAAGGAAGAAAAGGATTCTCTTATTTATAATTTCCCTTGGAAAGGGGAAGAGAACCAGCACCTTGAGAAAGCCAGACTTTGCAAGCTGTTTTCCTTTTTCTTCCTGCAGAGCCTCTAGGAACTGATGAAAGACTCCTGAGAGAAAAGGTGACAATACACTTGTTCCTACCCAGTCCAAGACTCCCCTACTAACAATCCCTCGCTATATCCTTGAGTGCAGACCCAAGCTTCAGGAGAAGCCTCCAAACCAAACTCACTGCAGCCCCATCTTCAACTCAAACACTGGCATTTCATTTTCATTCAGAACTCCCTTCCCAGTCAACACACAGCTCACAACTGAGCACAGTATGTACACATGTCTAGGCCACCTCAGCTCTGAACAGCAGTGCAGCCCCATCAGAACCCACGCACATCATCAACCACACCTGCAGCTGGGTACTCTTTTACAAGCAGGGGATTACTGGATTCTGTGACTAGACCCAGGAAAAGTGAGCAGAGATTTGATTATTTTATTTATTGATTTAATGTAGTCCTGGCTGTCCTGGAACTTGCTATATACACCAGGCTAGTCTTGAACTCACGGAGATGTGCCTGTCTCTGCCTCCCCACACCATACAAACTACTACACATCAAGACTTTAAATGACTCTGTTTAGTGAGTTAGACTCATCAACATCTATAGCTGCTGAGTGTAGATAGTTCATTACTCTATCCAAGTTCTCATTCCCAACTTAATCATCTTGTTCTAAGAAAACAGAATTCAAACATGGACACTTTCACAGGGCTCCCACCTATAACAGACACTTTTATCTTGTGTTTTCAGAACAATGGCTAGAGTTTGAATACAGCTTCATCTATATCTTTAACCATATTGTAACATCTGCTTCAAGTTTAGACTAAGTGCTTTAGGAGCTGAGGATGTGGCTCAGAAAGAAGACTGGCTGTTTAGTGTGCACAAGACCTTCAAGTCCATTCCTAGCACCACCATGAAGCAACAAAGCCAGAAATCACCATGTATTTGCAGTTTGACTTTCTACTTACTATTACAGTGTAACTTTAAAGTCTGCGATATAATTTCAGGAGAGGGTCTCATAGTAACCCAAACTGAGCTCAAGCTCTCTAGGTACCCAAGGGTGACCCTGAATCTTTGATCCTCTTGTTGGGATTACAGGTATGCACTACCATGCCTAGTTCCACTCAGAGCTAGAGAACGTGTACACTAGGGATTTACTAGGCAAGTATTCCACTGGCTGTGCTACATCCCTTGGCTGCAATATACACTGAAAGACAAAAACTAACACATTCGAAATGTAAGCTCACCAAGGACAGACAAGGAAATAAAAGTCTGAAACCTGTCCCAAACTAAGTCAAATGTGTCCCAAATTCCTAAGATCAATGAAATTCAAATTTATTCTTTCTTTCTCTTAGATATAACCAAGTTTTCCTGTGGACTTATTAGGCACAGTTTTCACTAGACTTATGTAATAAATCTATTAATAATAGGACAAATTTAAACACTAATAAAAAATTTAAGACAATCAATTTAAAAACGTTTACTTATTAACCAGTGATAAATTTTGTTTATGGGATCATCAAACATGCCAAATAAGAAAGCAGAGGGGTTGGAGAGATGGTTGAATGGTTAAGAACTCTGACTGCTTTTGAAGAAGACCTGTGTCCCCAGCACCCATGATTGCTTGTAACTCCAATTCCAGGAGAGCTTTTAAAAAGAGTAATTCCAACACCTACGAAGCAAAGCCAGGTGGATCTCTGAGTTCTGGGACAGCCAGGACTACAGAGAAATCCTGTCCTGAAATGAAGAAAACAAGTATGTATCAGAAGGCCAGAGGTAGCTTAAATGACAGAATGTGTTGCCAAAACTGATGACCGGAGTTCAGTCCCTAGGACCACACAGTACAGAGCTGCTGGCTCTCACAGACTGTCACCTGACCTGATTCCAAACAAATCAAGTACAGCCTCTTCTATTAAAGTGGTTCAGCATGATAAGCATAAGGGATATTATATAAATATTCCCTAAACAATGGTTCCTACAAACAATGTGGCTCGTACTGTCCTATGGATATTACCACTATCCCATCGATACATACAGCTATTTTGATAAAAGTTCCCCATGATGCTGACTTGCCCCTGATTGAGACCTGAGAGACGGTACTCCCACATGCACATCTACTAGAAATTATCCTTCTTGCAACTGCAAAATGTCTCTCTCTCTCTCATACAGTCACACACAAAATTATCTTATTTCCAAGATGACCATCAACAAATTACCTTTTCCTTCTCTGGCTTTCTTCTTGATTCCTAACTCAGGAGACCCATTGGAAACTGGTGACTGCTGGGTCTTTGGTTTACGGCCAACTGAAAAATTAAGATAATAAAATCATAAACTGAAAACAGAAATAATTCCCAGACTCTCTAAAAATATATTCCTCACTAAACTAGACACTAATGTGCAGCTTAGAGTCAGTTCTAAGGAGGCGTGGCACACAGCTATGAAAAGCTAAGAAGGAAGACTCTGACATCAGCCTGAGCTACGTGGTGAGTTAAAGGCAGCCTATCAGTGTTCCTAGAGGTGTACATCAGCAGCAGAGCGCTTGCCTAGCACATGTGAAGCCTTGGGTCCAGCCCCAGCACACCCCCTCACCTAAGAAGGCCCGTGTGTATGAAAGCTGCTGTAGTAAAGGACCATTAAAGACTTCTGTAATCCTAAATAAAACAGTTGGTAGAAACTGGACTAATCGAACTCAGTAAATTCTCTAACTTCTGTTATCAGATCAGAGACAGCCTCAATCTGCTACATTTTCAGACTGCTGTCCTGGAGTTCACTATGTAGACCAGGCTGGTCTCGTACTCAGGGATACTACTGCCTCTGCCTCTGAGTCCTGGGACCAGCTGTTAGAAAGTTTGTTAGCATAGTTTTTTTTTTTTTTTTTTTGGTTTTTTCGAGACAGGGTTTCTCTGTGGTTTTGGAGCCTGTCCTGGAATTAGCTCTTGTAGACCAGGCTGGTCTCGAACTCACAAAGATCCGCCTGCCTCTGCCTCCCGAGTGCTGGGATTAAAGGCGTGCGCCACCACCGCCCGGCTAGCATAGTATTTTTATTCTTGAAGAACTTCATACATTCACAGCAAGTAATTTTGATCATATCCTCCCTCCTTCATTCAGTTAGAAACAATGTCATCTATGTACCGCAGATGACCTGATCATATGAAGCCCTTTGAGCTCAAATGAACAAAATATTAAACACCGCTTGCATTGTAAGAGACAATTCCCTAGAATTCTAAGCTAAATTAGTGTTAAAAGTTCCCCTTGTCAATGTGCAGATACACTGTAGATGTTGAAAAAAATAAAACACACTCTTCCAAGTGATTGTTTAATAAATGTGTGTGCCATTCATGTTTGTCCTTATCTCTGCCATAAAACCGACAGATAAGCAAGGGCTCGACTTCAATACACTAAGGCCATGTGTGAAATGAGTTACACTGGCTCCTCAGTACAAGGAAGCTTAGGATGCTGGCAAGACGACTCAGTCAGTACATGCAAGTCCCACAGCCTGAGCTCAATGCCCAGAATTCAGAAATCGGTGAAAAGAGAACCAATGCCAGCTTCCCTCTAACCTCCACATGCGTACCCTGGCACACACATTACAATAAAAATAACCAAGGACTGCATGTTTCAAATGTACATAGTAACAACAACACGCAGATAATGGCATCCTTTGTTTCACAGACAGCAATCAACACAGAATTATGTGTATTTTTACTTTCTGACTAGTATAAACAGCACAAGCTAATAGGTTTCATTATCACGTTCTCACATATGAAGTACACTTTTATCATAATCACTGCTCCATACTACTCTTTCTGGCCTCCTTCCAGGCCAGGTACCTTTCCTTTCCCCCAAATTGTCCCCTTTCTACTTCCATGATCCACCCTGGCCTAAAACTGATATCCTCCTGCTTCAATCTACCGAGTACCGAAATTCCAGATGTATGTTACCTAACACTGTTTATCACAGTTTTTCTTCTATCTTAGTTCCCTAAGAGAAAACATGGTGTTTGTTTTCCTAAGTCTAGTTTATTTTGCTTGGTTCCACCCATTTTCCTACAAACATTGATTCCCTTCTTTTTCTAAATATCCTGTGTGCGCACACACATCTCATGTGCACATGTATGTATACACAGACACACTGTGGTAGTCTGAATGCAGTTGGCCCCATAAGCTCATAGGGAGTGGCACTATTAGGTATGGCTTTATTAGAGGAAGGGTGTCACCATGGGGACAGGCTTTGAAACTGCCTATGCTCAAGATATGGCCCAGTGTCTGAGTCTACTTGCTGTTGCCTTCTGATCAAGATGAAGCCAGCACCATGTCCACCTAAATGCTGCCATTCTCCCCACCATGATGATTACGGACTGGACCACTGAACTGTAAGCCACCACAATTAAATGTTTTCTTTTAAAAGAGTTGCTGTGATCAGTGTCTCTTCACTGCTGTGAAGCAGAATACTTATTTAACTATGTAAAAATGTGTTGTATTTGTCTGTGTTGCAGAATAATTGTTTAACTATATAAAGATATGTAACTATATAAAGATGTGTTGCTGCTTTGCCTTGCCTGCCTAAGGCACTTGATTGGTCTAAGAAAAAGTTGAACAGCCAATAGCTAGACAGAGAAGGGATAGGCAGGTTTGTTGAGCAGAGAGAAAAAAGAGCCAGCCAGACACAAAGGAAGCAGGAAATCAGGGTGGACAGTAAGTAGATGAGGCAAACAAGTTTCAGGGCAGCACATAGATTAACAAATGGGTTAATTTAAGCTAAAAAACAAACAAACACAAAAACTAGAAACAAATCTGAGCTAAGGCCAAGCATTCATAATTAATAATAAGTCTCCATGTCATGATTTGGGGACTGGCAGTCCAAGAAGGGCTGCTACACCTCACAGCAATAGAAACCCTAAGACACATTCTCTCTCTTTCTCTCTCTCTCTCTCTCTCTCTCTCTCTCACTCACACACACACACACACACACACACACACAATCACTTTTTATTTTTCCATCCATCTGCTGATAGGTACCTAGATTCTATAACTTGGCCACTATAAATCATAACAAAACTAAGATTCATTATATACTGTATGTTGACTTACGATTCCTTCATGCATATATGATTGGTATAGTTGGAGCATACTGTAAGTTCTATTTTCAACTTTTTTTTGTTGTTGTTGTTGTTTTGTTGGTTTTTTTCGAGACAGGGTTTCTCTGTG
This sequence comes from Chionomys nivalis, assembly GCF_950005125.1. NCBI lineage: Eukaryota > Metazoa > Chordata > Mammalia > Rodentia > Cricetidae > Chionomys > Chionomys nivalis. The sequence goes on along the minus strand of NC_080109.1, from coordinate 25,117,883 downwards.
GTTTTGGAGCCTGTCCTGGAACTAGCTCTTGTAGACCAGGCTGGTCTCGAACTCACAGAGATCCGCCTGCCTCTGCCTCCCAAGTGCTGGGATTAAAGGCGTGCGCCACCTATTTTCAACTTTTTGAGGAACCCCTAATTTACATTACTACCAACAGTGCAAAAGTGTTTCATTCCCCTACCCACCAGTGGCCCATTCTTAGTAGGAGGTGCTGCATTTTGTTGAGATGGTGGTATTTTTGTTGTTTTTAATTACATGTATTAGTGTGTGTGTCCTCAACACAGTGTTACATATGCACGTGGACATCAGAGATCAATATGTAGGAATCAGTTCTCTGGCACTACCATGTGGACCGTAGGGACTGAATTCAGACTGTGAGGCTTGTTTGCAAGTCCCTTTACATGCTGAGCCATCACACCAGTCCTTGTCTTTGTTTTTGATTTTTATCTCTCTCTACCTCTCATTAAACGCATGTGGCACCACTGCCTTGCTTGGTTTTTGCTTATTTGTTTGGTTTGTTTGTTTTTGAGACAGTTCTCTCTGTGTAGCTCTAGGTGCCTGGAACTCACTCTGTAGACCAAACTGGCCACCAACATAGGGTTTTACAATGCACCTCAGGCAACTCAACTTTCAACAGTCCTTTCTTGGCCTCCTATGTGCTAGGATCACAGGAATGAGCACCATGACCACTTAGTCCTCTTGGCAGCAGCCATTCTGAGCTGGATGAAAGGGAACAGCAAATGTATCTTTACCTGCATTTCCCTGGGGGGTAAAGATGCATTTTCACGTGTATACACTGGTAATTTGTACTTCTGAGCAATATCTGTTCATTTGCCCAGCAGTGAGTGATTGGATTATCTGTCTTTTTGTTTTAATTATTTTTCATTCTTTATGCCAAAGGATTTTAGTGGGTAGTGAGTAACAGAATATGCTGTACTTTTAAGACATATTTAACCTCTGTCATCTCTGTCTGAATTGGATAATGGAAGGCAGTGTGTTATTTTACTCTAAAATGCAAACAAAGAATGAAGAAAGTGTAACTAGATGAGTGCTGTGGCCACATTTCCCACATGACAAACTCTTCTCCCTCTGGAGCTCTAAGTCAAATAAACCCTTCCTTCTGCAATTTGCCCTGGTCATGGGGTTTTATCACGGCAATAAGATAGTAATACACGTTCTTAACTAAAGATTTAGTTTCTTTCAAATTTTACCCTAAACTTGATAGTAAAAGACAAATGCATTGTATTTCCATTTCCTTGTGATGTGGCAGGTATGCTGGCCCCTTACACTTTACCCACTGAGATGCAGCTTAAAAAGTGGAATTCTCTTCCTGTTACTACTACTATGTTTATACTGGGAATCTTAGATGTTTGTGTTCGTATGTTTAACATGTACAGAAGTTTTGCCTGCATGTATGTCTGTGTACCACTTTGCATGTCTGGTACCCAGAAGAGGGCATCAAGACCCATGAAACTGGAGTTAAAGGCAGCTGTGCATCAGATCCTCTGGAAATAGATTTACAGACAGCTGTGACCCGTCACGTGAGTGCTGAGAATAGAATTTAGAAGACCAACCAGTGATCTTAACTTCTAGGCCATTATCCAGTCCTCACCCTTTGTTTTTTAGAGAAAGTAAAAATCCCAGCATTTGGGGGGCAGAAGCAGGTGGGTATGTATGGGAAGTCGGGGGAAGACAGAAGGAAGAGAAGAAAATAGTATGAGGAGGAAGCAGCACAAGGAGAGGGGGTGCAGAGTTGGGAAGGAAGGGGAAAAGCCAGGATGAAACAATGGAGAAAGTATTTGGCTTAAAAGAAAAAGATCGATAGTCCTTGTGAAATTCCAATACTGGTGAGGCCAAGGCAGGAGAATGATAAATTCAAGGATAGCTTGAGCTATATATAAATAAGACCGTCTCCCAAAACAATAATTCAAAAATCCAAGTTTGAATGTAATAAGCAAATTCCTCTAAAGAGTTTACAATGTAGGGACTTTGGCTCTTTTGGGGACCCAGCTCCTGCACCTTTAGCCCTTAAATGCAAGCACCTTTTTTGAGGGTGTTTGTGATGAACAATGCAGGGGACAGGACCCAGGGTACTGAACGTGCCAAGTGTTCTATCGCTGTGGTGTGTGTGTGTGTGTGTGTGTCAGCAATTGGTGGGATTATCTTTATTAGTAGACAGTAGCTCACTGGCCTTGAATACTAGATCCTTCGGCTTCAGCCTCCAACTAGTGGTGACTATAGGTAAGCATTACCAGGCCTGGCCACAAACATCTTTAAATAATATTAATATTAAAGCACATCTCAATTTGCTTATTCCTGAGTCTAGTTAAAATATCATTAATCTGCCAGGTAGTGGTGGCACATAACTTTAATCCCAGTACTGAATACAGAGGCGAGACTAACTGCTTTGAGTTCAAGGCCATCTTGGTCTACAGAGTGAGTTCCAGAACAGCCAGGGTTACACAGAGAAACCCTGTTTCAAAAAACAAACAAAAAAACAAAAAGATGGGAAAGATTTCTCATTTGATAAATATACTCACCTTTTTTCTTTTTCATTGGTTCGTGGCTATCTGGTGAAGTGGGAATAGGTGAGGCATCCATTGGTTCAGACTCTTCCGTCGAAACCTCCACTACAGTCTCTGTAATGACATCTGGCCTCATCGCAGCATGGATGAACTCTGGAGTTGATATACAAGGAGGGACAAACACTTCCACTATAAAAAAAAGTTGAAAAATTAAAATTTCCCACCCCTATTATAGTTTCCTATGTGGAAAGTTCAATATTTAGAAGAGGCAAGATTTACAGAAGAATTATTCAAAGTAAGATTAAGAACTTGTGCCTGAAGAAATCAAGTAACTGAATATCCAAAACGATCTAAAATACACAAGTAAATGACAATCACCTTGACAGTTATGAAGCCAACTTCTTTTTCATACTTTTAGGTACTTTTTAAAGAAGATTTATTTTTATGTTATGTGTATGGATGTTTTGCTGGCATGTTTGTGCACTTGTGTGCCTAATGCTTCCAGAAGCCAGAAGAGGGCATCAGATCCTCTAGAACTGGGAGTTACCATGTGGGTGTGGAAACCAAACCCAGGTCCTCGGCTAGAGCACACAGTGCTCTTAACCTGAGCCATCTCTCCAACTCCCTTTGAACTTATAGGTTAATTATAGCAACATTTTACATTATTTTGACAAAGAAAATTAAAAAATAATGGTCCTTAAATAATTACTTCCATTGTACATATCTGCCATTATTAACTGGGAAATACAAGGACATGATACAAAATGTAAAAATGCACAAATGTATATTCAGTACAAAGTATATATTTTTTCATTTTAAAATATGAAAAAGAGACTGTTCATTTCAGGACAGTCACTAAATATTATTGTAAATCACTAAAATATTTCATACAGATTGCTATCTGGTATTCTATTACATAATGTGTTGTTTCAACTCCCATCACATATACATGAATAACCAGGATACCACACTTCTATTTCAAATTAGTAGATCCAGATACTGTCTCCTAACATGGACCAATATGCTACCCAGCAAAGCCACCATTTACTTCTCATAACCTTGAAGAATGCATTGGATTCCTAAGCTAACTAAAAATATGATTGTAGGAAAAATGAAAAATGGCTAAATGTTTTTAAGAACACTGACTGCCCTCTTTCAGGACTGGAATACAATTCCCAAGATCTACAAGACAGTTTACAACCATCTTTAACTCTAGTCCCAGAGGATCTGACCCTCTCTTCTGGCACCCATGGGCATCAGACAGGCACACGTGCAGATATGCATGCAGGCAAACACCCATTCACATAAAGTAACCTTTAAAAAATTGGCTGCTGGGGCTGGAGAGATGGCTCAGAGGTTAAGAGCACTGCCTGCTCTTCCAAAGGTCCTGAGTTCAATTCCCAGCAACCACATGGTGGCTCACAACCATCTGAAATGAGATCTGATGCCCTCTTCTGGCTGCAGACACACAGACAGAATATTGTATACATAATAAATAAATATTTAAAAAAATAAATAAAAATAAAAAAATAAAATTGGCTGCTGTTAGCAACTAACTATAATTCCTGCACAATGAATTAAAATTAGGACAAAATCAAACTAGTACAACACCACTATTAAAGTCAATCTACAAGGAAAAAAGGAACCTTATTTCACAAGCTGAAAGGTATGTAAGATGAACTCCTTTCCCACTCCACCATGGCCAGTTCCACGGAGTTACTGCCTGCTGATCAGTGAGTAACGGATTCAAAGGCTATAGGAAGCAAATGGTCGAACTGGTCCTACTATTAAGGACTACAGCCTCCTATAATTTACCAGAATCAAGAAAATAAACATTATACATATACAACTATTTATGGGTACTTTCTGCATTATTTATTAGGACATTATTAAGTACGCACTTAAGATGTGAGAGCCTTTAATATCAGTTATTGATATCAGGTATTTATGCATAGATCTTGAAGAACTCCAGCAACAACTGCTGTGCATTAAAGTCTTCATTCTAATAGGAAATGATGTGACTGACAGTTCACATACCAGGACTTCTTGAATCCCTCAAGCAGGTAGGAGATTCCATATGAAGCAAGGCTTCAGCAGCTTCAATTGTCTTATCTGTACAGTGTGCATTACTGCTATGAACTGATGCTTCCACTGTGGGGGAAAAAAGGAACAATTCTACATAAGCCAGTGAGTGAATACTCATTAACTGCTTACTAAAATAATAAAAAATCATAAAGTTTATGTCTATGCTTTTTAAAGTGAATGTTGATTTTAAAAGCAACCAATGATCCAGGTCTAGTGTGGCATTCTTATAATCCCAGTACTTGGAAGGTTCAGGCAGGGAAAAGAGTTTGAGCTACCCTGGGCTATTATATATAGGCAGACCCTATCTCAAAACTAAAAACCCAATGAAGCTAATTACAAATTAGTGATAAGTTCCTGGATCTTAACCAAAAAACAACAGAGAAAGAACCTTGAAATATGAAAATTGCATCCATTTTCAATCAAAATTAACTGTGATAATCGTCCACGGCGGTCGGGAACAGAGAGAACAACTCTGTAGGACAATTATGTAATCGGATGTGTTGTCTCTAAACTGGAGTGATATGGTCAACAGAAATCAGGTAGAAACACTTTTTTCTAAGCTAGCCTAATGAATTGCTTCAATTTTTATACAGTTTCCTGTGAGTGGACAATCTCCAGGCAAGGTATTCATTTTCCTGTCACAATACTTGATAACTTTTCACAATAACGTTGTTCTTTTCAAAGTTTCAGTGGGGGGCTGGAGAGATGGCTCAGTGGTTAAGAGCATTGCCTGTTCTTCCAAAGGTCCTGAGTTCAATTCCCAGCAACCACATGGTGGCTCACAACCATCTGTAATGAGGTCTGGTGCCCTCTTCTGGCCTTCAGGCATACACAGAGACAGAACATTGTAAAAGAAAGAAAGAGAGAGAGAGAGAGAGAGAGAGAGAGAGAGAGAGAGAGAGAGAGAGAGAGAGAGAGAGAGAGAAAGAAAGAAGTTTCAGTGGGCTCCGCTAGGTTTTCCCTAAGAAAACATATGTAGCTGTAGGATGAAGAGATGGATGCTCTTCTCTTACATGTCTTTCACGTGTGTTGCTATCAAATGACGTGTGAAGCAGTGAAATACTCATAGGTCTGCACTTTCAGGTCAGGTCTCTGCCACTAAGGCCCTTCCTCTCTCTAATGCCTCAGTGTCCACTTCTGTAGAGCAGGGCGACTCCCACAAGTAGCTCTGGAAACCACACACAGTGCCTGGCATGAAGTAAGAATTCAGTATGATGACCTCTCATTCCTGTAAAATTGGAAGCTTAGCGTTCACAACTAGTTTTGTTTAGTTTTGAGAGGTTGAGGATTAAACCCCAACACCTCCCACACTGCGAGGCAAGTGCTCCACCTCTAAGCAGTGTATATAACCCTAGATTGTCCATATAACACATGGCATTTCTTTTATGTATCAAGTTAAAAACAATCCCATGATTTTACAGGAGAATTGTCAAGAATTCATCATTACCTTAGTTGGACATTTATTTCACAATCTGACCTATTTATATTCTGAATAATTTATGTAATTAGAGGTCCTGAAACAAATAATAAATTTTAATTTGACCGTTTTTCTGAAGATATTCTCCTTAAGGAGCTTTTGTGACTGTTCACAGTTTCATAAAACCACGACAAATTCACAAGTACAGACATGAATCTTCTAAAGCCTGTCTCAAGAAACTTTTAATTATAAAAAAAAAAAAAAAAAAAAATGTTAGTGCCTCCAAATTCACCAAATGCTAAAACCTCAGCATTTAACAACAAAGTTACTGGGCGAGCACTTGCAAAGCTCCCAGCCTGTTTCAGCACCTGTCACACACCGTCCACACTCCACTCTCAAGCTAGGTACTCGATCTCTCCAGCTGCTCTTTCCATTTATGGAGATCTGCTCAAAGCTAAATGAACCCGGAGAGGCAGCCACACCTCTAAGTAAATCTATCTTTAGGTGACCCTGCTTACTCTTATCTGCAGCTTCAGTGAGGCAAAGGATTCACTCCCTTCTAGTCCAGCTTCAAAAACTTCGCATTAAGTTGAGAAGACACCACCCTTCTTGAGTGCGCTTTTCACAGGGCGCCTATAAGAAGACTCACAGACACTAACAACTCTCACAAGGAAAACTCTCAGGTTTTAAGCATCAACCTGGGAGCCGTTCTCTTTAAAGCAGGATTGGTGTTGTGATTTAACTGTTGTCTTAGGTGCTATTAATAAACTATCCCGGATAAGCTAATTCCTTATGTAATGTTATGAAGATATACTTTAAAAACTGTATGGTACTACAATTATAGCTTCAAGTATTTAATAATCATAAGGCAATAAAATTACAGATTTTAAAATATTTAAGGTATAAACAACAACTACAGAAATACTTGCCTAACAGCTACATACTGTATGCCCTAAATTCTTAAGTAGCTTGAGGTACATTTTGAAAACCATTATTTCATGTAAAGTTCATGTTACTACAAATTAATCTTTATTCTGGTCTGGTTTTGTTCTATGAGAGTGTCATGTAGTTTAGGCTGGCCTGAACTCCGGATATGGCAGAAATCTTGAAACCGCGCCCCCATTCTCCTGCGTCTGATCCCTATAAGTGCTGGAATTTCAGGGGTTTACTGCCACACCCAATTCAATTAGATTTTTTTAAAGTATATTTTCTTCTATTTCTGACCTCAAACATGTCTTCCAAAATTTAACAAATTATAACCCAAAAGTATTTTACTAGCACTTTAAACCAGGTTTTTAAGTACAGTCAGGCTGTATCAGCTGAACATGTCTCAGTGCCCAGGGCCGTGCTGCATGCAGATCCGAGTTACATGTGTCAACAGAGCCTCCCTCTGCCTCTGCAGCTTCCCGTTCAGAGCACCATCAAACCCAAATGCAAATGTAGAATAATCACATTACTTTGTAATCTAACGGCTTGCTAAAGAGAGCGGTGCTTTCTATTTTAGGAGCTTACCAGGTTCATCTGAAGCTCATGCTAAACACCAATAAAAACCTAAAAGTCTAGTGTCTGATAAGAAGTTCCAGAATATTTTATCCATTTTATATCGTGAGGAGTGTCTATATTTTTGCTGACCTAAGTTAACAGGTGATTTTCTCAAACAATCTTTGATAGTGCGAGTTTAATACCTCTCCATTTCTGTAATGTTAAAATCTTCAGTGCTGCTTTATTCAGCTCAATAATTTAAAAAATTAAAAGTACTTATTTCTATAGATATAAATATCAATCTAACAGTGCCTTGCAACCAAAGTAAGCAAACTAAAAGCGATATTTAATAAAATTCTTTCTTACTACTTTCTGGACATGCATGAAATTAATAGTAGAAAACAAGCAACTCAGTTTAAAAACAGAAACAAACCAGAAAGTAATTTGCCAGGTCTCATTTTCTAGCAGTTGAACTCCTAGCCAAGCCTACTTGACAAAATACATTTCAAAATGACTTCCTTCTGATGACAACGTCATCAATGAACGTGGTGTGTGCTGCCATTTACTGCGGGTAAACATGCCCTCTCCATCGCCATCTCTCATCAGCTAGACTTCTCAACAGCTGTTACAAAATACCAAACTTGGTAATTAAGTCTGACAAGAGGCATACCTCCCAGCTTTGCATAAGAGAACGCTGGCAATGGATCTAGTTCATAACAGTGTTCCCAAGTCAGAAATAAACTTCACTAGCTTAATAGACTTTGAAAGCAATGGAAAAAGGAGAAATACTTCATTAGGTGTTAGCAGTTTTCTCCTAAACACAGCGCCAGAAATTATTATTTCCAAGGACATCACTCAAATTCTGCACTGCCGGACCTCATCCTCAAAGAACCCAGAGCTCCAACAGGGACAGAGCAGGCCACAAACCACTACAATGAAGGAGAGGGTCAGACTTTAACATCTGTCTCCTTGACCTTAAGCCAATATAGTTTTGTAAGTATAAAAAAGACAGCCAAAGTTGGCCAATTAAATTCAAGTCATAATTAAAATTTTTTTCAAATACCCACATTTTAAAAAGTACAAAGGTGGTATTAATACCTTTGGGGGGGGGTGTTGACCATTGAGCTACATCCCCAACTGAGATTACTACCTTTTGCTTAACCTCCTAATACATCCAAAATATTTCCATGTCACCATGTAATCAATATAAAGAACTTTCAAAATTCAATCTCCCAGCCTATACCACAGGCGGCTAGTGGCTATTACACCAAATGGAAGCATAAACACATTCTTACACTTAACTTTCGTCAGAAGACACTTCTGCATTCAAATTATTAAGAATCTCAAAAAGACTCTGAGAATAAGTCCCATCAGATAATTATTGTATTTAAAAAATAAAACTTAGCCAGGCATAGCAACTTCATGCTTGAAATCCCAACATTTAGGAGTTTTGGTCTAGCCAGCCCGGGCTAGCACAGTAAGCAAACAAGCAAACAAACTTGTTCGTTTTTTGAGACAGGGTTTCTCTGAGTAGCCCTGGTTGTCCTGGAACTCACTCTGTAGTCCAGGCTGGCTCAGGTTAGCCTCGAACTCAGAGATTTGCCTGCCTCTGCCTCCCAAGTGCTGGGATTAGCATGTGCTATCACCGCCTAGCACAAAAAAAAAATTAACCTCAAAAATATTTACTCATTTACTATTATACATGTTACTTAAATATGCATATATTATGAAAAATAACTAAAATAATTCAGTGGCTTTTCAAGTGTGTATATGTAATGGATGTGTGCGTGTATGTATTAGGTATGTTTAGTTCATGAGGGACTAAACCCAGGGCCTCAGATAAACTAGGCAAGCAGTCTACCACTAAGCCATATCCTCGGCCCTCAATTGTTTGTTTGTTTATTTCAGATTGGGGGGTCATTTAGTTTGCATAGACTATCTTTGAATTTCTCCAAAGTCTATATAAGCCATGAGCTAACAATAACCCTGCCTCAGTCTCCAGAGTAGCTGGGATTACAGACCTGTGCCACTAAATCCAGCATGCTTTACATACTCTGGGAATCTTCTTAAAATTTTTATTTTGTTTCTATACACTTGAAAAACTGAAAGGCAAGTAATCTTTCAATCTACAATCTTTCAAGTAATCTATGAAAAATACTTTGACTTTCTAGACCCCCAAAAGCCTCTCAGAATCTAGATCAGTGTGCTGTCTGTCTCTATACCATTTGTTTGTTTTCTTCTTTTCTTTTCTTTTTTTTTGGGGGGGGGGGGGGAGTAGGGGGTCAAGACAGAGTTTCTCTGTATAACCATGCCATGGAACTCTCTGTAGACCAGGCTGGTCTTGAAATTATTATAGAGATCTGCCTGCCTCTATCTCCAGAATGCTGGGATTAAGGGCACACACGACCAAGAGCTGATCCTAATTTTTCATATAATGCTACTTTTAATGATTTTTTTTCCAAGACTGACACAATAACAACCAAATCTGAACTTCTGAAATGCTTTGCAGTTTGTATGTGATATTCCAAAATCCAGAAAACTTACTAAGTAAAACATTTCTGTCCCAAGTATTGTGGATAAGAGATAACCAACCTTTACTAGCTAATTCAATTTGAAGTACATCAGAAATGAGATTTCTTCAATTTCATAATGAACACTGACCAAATACAGATTGTTTTATCACTGAAATGACTAATGCTGATGTGGGGCTCAGTTATACAAAAGCAGGAAGGTCTCAATCTGATACCTAGAACCCAAATAAAGCACCAAGCTGGGTGCTCAGTCCCCAGTACTGTGCCAGTGTACCAAGCAACTGTAATCCCAGGGGGGAGGCAGAGACAGGAGGATCTCAGGGACTTCCTGACCAAGAGCCAATCTAGTTGAATCTGAAGGCTCAATGAGAAATTCTGTTTCAAAAAAATAAGACAGAGAAATTGAGGGAAATGCCTACTATCAACCTCTGCCTCCACATGTACATGCATTCACACACAGAGAGACTATCCGGTATTTCCATAGAAAAATTATCTTTTCATTTAAGAACTGCACTGTTGCCAGGTGGTCGTGGTGCACGCCTTTAATGCCAGCATTCTCCAGGAAGCAGAGGCAGTCAGATATCAAGTTCAAGGCCAGCATGGTCTACAGAATTGAGTTCCAGGACAGTCAGAACTACAGTCTTGTGGGGAAAAAAATGCAGAGAAAACTCTGATGACCTTCTCAAAAGAAAAAGGAAAAGAAAATTAATGCCAGCATTCAGGAAGCAAAGGCAGAGGGGTCTCTGTTGACTTTGAGGCCAGTCTTATCTACATTCTGAGTTCCAGGACAGCCTTGGCTATATAGTGAGACCTTGTTTTAAAACAAAAAAAGAAAATGGAGAAGGATGAAATAGGTAGAGGTGCAGTCAAGGACCGCACACTTCAGAGAAGACTCTTTTAAACTAAAAATCTGGGGCTGGAGAGATGGCTCAGAGGTTAAGAGCATTGCCTGCTCTTCCAAAGGTCCTGAGTTCAATTCCCAGCAACCACATGGTGGCTCACAACCATCTGTAATGAGGTCTGGTACCCTCTCCTGGTCTGCAGGGATACACACAGACAGAACATTGTATACATAATAAATAAACAAATAAATATAAAAAAAAAACTAAAAATCTCCCGAATCGAGCCAGTGCATACGTTATTATATTCATAATTTCCTAAATTATTAGGAAAGTAATAATCCCAAACAATTGTTTTTCACTTATTAATCTACATGCGCGTGCGCGCGCACACACACACACACACACTCATATACCAGAACTGCGTCTGAAGTATTAAACTACAACAAATACTTACTATAAGTTTCCAAAGGCTGGCTAAAAGAAGTTAACCTCCATGACATACTCACATGGTATATTTTCTAAAATTTCTTTTAAAAGCAAGTCTCACATCTTCACCTTTGCATTAAATGTGTTGGACCACTTGTAATTCTAGAGCTTTAGAAGTCCTCAGAGATCGTCTAGTCAAATGCTAAAGAGCTTAAGATTGAGGTTAACTAGGATGTTTGTCCACAGCGAACTAGAGAACCTCAAGCCTTGACTCCTTAAGCAAGTTTCTGAGTACATAGCACTGACTATCCTGCCTACCCCTGCCTCCTTAGTCCTCTGATTAAGGAAGGTATCAACCATGCCCACCCAAATACAAATTTAGTAGGATTATTAAGTCTTGACTACAAAACATTTTTAATTTTAAAATAACACAGATTAGTTACAAGTTTGTTTATTTCATCCACTCAAACTCCTAATAGCATAAACATTAATAACTGAAGGACTATTATGTGCAATGCTTAAGTTATACACAAGGAAGGTAAAAGCAATGTATACCCTGGAGTGATATAGCAGTGATCCTATTAAGGGATCTATAGTTGCTTAGAAACCAGTTACACTGACAGTATTCAAGTCAAAAGTTTATTTATTCTCTAAGTTCTTCCCAAGTGTCACTCATTTTACATGAACATCAGGTAATTACTGCAATCATTATAGCTACCTTATTTGTACATTATATAGATTTTCATCTGTTTGCTTAAATCTGATGACTTCTTTCAAGGAGAGTACATGCTTAATCCCTCATCACAGGCCTCTAATTCTAGCATTCAGGAGGCTGAGGCAAGGGATCAAGGCCAGCCTTAGCAATATGGAAAGTTTGAGGCCAGCCTGCAGTGAGACTTTTGTTTCAAAAATAAAAACAAACAAAATACTGAAAGCATAACTCTACATGTGCCATTAAACTGTCAGCAATAAAAAATTCAGAACCATAAAAATAATAATTTTTTAAATTCCTATTTCCTTTCCCAGTTTTTAACTCACTGGACTAACTCTGAGTATATCAGCAAGTCCTCCCAAGTTTCCTTCTAAAAGTCGGTAGGGACCTTCAGATTACATGAGCATTGAAAGGAGAAATAAAATAATTATGCATAAAAAAGTCTTTCATGGCAAATTGTGATTTTTAAACCCCTAAGTTATATGATTTCTGTAAGGAGTAGTCAAAAAGCAATAAGATCTGGAAAATGGCATCCAAACTCTTAGAAAATCGCATTGGAGGTGGTGCAGCTCCATGGTGAGCATTTGCCCCGCAAGCCGGAGGTCGTGGCACAGATCCCTGGCACCACAAAACCAGAACGCCTATAAAAAGATAAAAACAAATGTTTTCCCAAAGACTATGTAATATGCACTTCCCAGTTTTACTGGTAATTCCAAAAGCTCACGGGAAGAAACCTTCGACTTGCAGAATCAAGTCCTCTACCTCTACAGTGAAGAAACTGCTATGGTTCTCTCTCAAGTATTCACACGCTCTAGAAATAACATCTTTAGGTTTATTTATTAAACTTTGCCTGTATTTATGTGCACCATGTGTGCCTGGTGTTCATAGACTTGAGAAGAGGGGGTTGTAGCCCCTGGAACTGGAGTTCCAGATGGTTGTGAACGTGGGTGCTGATAACTAAACCCAGGATCTCTGCAATAGCAACAAGTGGTCTTAACCAATGAGCACTTCTCCAGCCCAGAAATCTCTTCTACTATACACACTTAACACTCAAAACACCACTACGCCGACATGAAAACGTACACTAATTCATAATGATCAATGGACTGAACATAAGAATCTAAGTTCTCATTGTGTTCTGCCTCTCATTCAATAAAAATTCTTATCCAAAAATGGTATTTAAATGGTGCTCAGTAAGTTGTGATTTCCATAGGGATTTCTGAAAGGTGTAAAATACGCCACAGACTAAACACACCCACCGTCATGTATTCTACAATACATATGTTTCTATTAGTCCAGCTTTTATTTGAATTTATAGTTTTGCTAAATTTAGGGATAAATATATGTTGATTTTTCTTCCCAATCGAACTGAGTGTGCTTTGTTAGCCAAATTATTGATTTCAAGACCCCTACCTAAAAACAATAGATGGAAAAGACTGTTCAGATCTTTTACAGCAGTGCTGTGGGGTGACTATTTCCCATCTTCCGATTCCACATCGATGATACGAAACAGAACCAGAGAAAAGACCGTGTGCGCTTCTTATTTCAGTAAGCAACAGTCTTCAAGCAGTGCCACATCGACCTGGGGCCCTCGCTGCGCTGTCTGCTAGCAAGTAAAGCTGCTTTTTCTATGTAACTTAAGTCCGTGCCCTTCCGCTGCAGCAGTGGCGCAGCACATCCCCCACCCCCGCGGCCACTTCCGTGTTTACACTCCTCTTCCCTCCAATTCCATGCGTACATTGTCAGCTTCACTCCCGCCCAATCTTCATTGGCCCGGCTCGGGCCCATAGTCCCGCCCCCAGAAATCAACGTTCTTATTTGGAACATCTCGGAGCGCAGATTGGAACCGCGGGCCTGTCAATCGCGCGCGTTCTGTCCTCTCCCAGGCGCTTCCGCTATGGTGGGAGGTTTGGGGGGGAGGGGAAAGGGGGCAATTCCGAGCCGAGACTTCCCCGGGGCCAGGACGCCCTCCCGCCCGCCCTGCACCTCGCCTGCACCCACTGTTGACAAAAATAAACGTTCCCCCTCGCTGTCCCAAAGCCCCGGGTCGGCTGCGCGGAATACACCCCGTGTCCTTCCCGTCCCCCTCAAACACCCGCCCCACGAGGGACGGAAGGGCAGCAGCCTAGTTTGTGCACCGCCGCCGTTAGCCGGGCCAGGGAGGCGCCGGCTCGGCGTCCCGCTCGGCACCGGGAAGTGGCCTCAAGACCGTTACTCCGGGGCTGCTCCGGGAGGGTTGAGGCAGGAGGCCGGGCGCGTTTTGGCGGGTAGCTCCCGGGGCCGCGGCGTCCATGCGGAAGTGGCGGCTGTGTGAAGTGTGAGGCGAGGGCGGCGGGCGGCCAGCGCCCCCAGCCGCGGGCAGGGGCGGCCTCTCGGCCGGACAGCGTGGCAGGCGGCGGGGACAACAGCCCCGCTCACTTCCTGGTTCCCCGGCAACTGGGGTGAAGCGCGCAACTCGCCCGCGCCGACTCCCCAACTTAGCCGCGGCTCCGTGCCCGGCCGCCGCTGAGCTGCCCGGAGCGACAGCCGGGATCCGAGGCAGGTTACTCTCCAAGGTGATCACTTCCTGATTTGTCGCCTCCATTACTTCATTCACTCCCCCCTCTCCGCGGCCGCCCCGCTGACGGAGGCGGACACCGGACCCGGGCGCTGACCGCCCCGGGGGACGCTCCCCGCCTGCCAGGCGCCCCCTCGTCCGCTGCACCGATGCACCGGAGAAAAGTTCCCCTGCGCTTACCGGCCCGGATGAGCAGATCCAGCTGGTTCGTGGGTCCCTCATGCAGAGACGTCGCCATGTTTATCCCGGGGCTGGAACTGCTGCTTCACATTGACTTACACCCTGAGCAGCGGCGACAGGGGAGAAGGCGGAACCCGCGGCCGGAGACACACGCCGTGCGGGCGGCACACACTCACGCACTCGCACACACTCCGACGCCCGGATCCTTGCGCGTCCTCCGACAGGAAGCGGCGGCCGGCCCGCCTCCCGCCGCCGGGCTGAGCAGCCCCACCACCTAACGGCAGGGGCGGCGGCGGCCCCGGCTGGCAACGCGATCCTTCCGCCCCGCGCCCAGACAGGAAGTCCCGGGCGCCGGCAGCTAGCGGCGGCACGGACACCTGAGGCTGGGCAGCCGCAGGCCGCCCTCGGGGACGCGGGCCTCGGCAGGAAGAGGCGCGCTTCACGTTGTGCGGAAGCGAAGTCTGCAAATGTCCCCTCTGGAAAAGAGCCATGAATCAAATTTTTCTTCCTAGAAGCGACCTAATACCTAGTCCCGCAGCTGTACATGAAGGTGGCTTTTTAACTTGTTTTGGCCCCTCCAGAGCTTATGCAACATACCATCAGTTCATTCCAAAGAAGTGCCCTTTAAAAACTCGTACCTAGAAAATATTCTAAAAACATCACTAAGGAAGTCAGGAGTCTCCAACTACTTCCAAAGACGACTTGGTCCTCTTCTCTCCAGAAGTCAGAGTACACTAGACAGGTATTAGTAAACAGCAGAGCAGCCGGCCAGCCTCGAGGACACTGGATTAGAGTCGCCCACTTTGCTGGTCGTGTACCCTCTCTTTTATTTGGTTCACGTGGACAAATTTCATATCTTAAAGATATCTTAAGCCATCTTTTAGAAAAAATCCGTTTGCTAGGAACTGACCTTACAAAGACAGCAACAGGGAAGAGAAATGTGCGGCCAATGAGTGGCTAGAAATTAGTGGAAAGTAGGGGATCAGACCAAATAAAATGCCAAATAAAATCTAATCAAAATGCCTTGCTTGGTTCAGAATTTCTAAACATAAACACAAAATGTTACCCTGAAGTTGTCCACCACAATAAAATGCACATTCAGTGATTCTGCATTTCATAACAATTTATTGACTAATTATCTGTAATGATAGGGTTACAAATTTTATCTGAGCTAGCTGCTTATAGATAAAGTTATTTTCAACAGTAATATAATACAAGATGGTTTTATGTTTACCCAGCACCACTGCAGCATCAGATGGGTTTACTTAAAACTGCTCTGCATAGAACAAAAGGAATCAGCTAACTGCTAGCTTTTCTTTTTCATTGCTATCAGTTTAAAATAAGGATCTCCCATTGATAGGAAGCATCTTTAATAGTTTCTGTATCAGGAACAGTAAAGAATACTAAAAGGTAATTTGCTGACTTTAGGCAGACCATTGTAACAGGTAACAAATCAGAATTTTTGTTGTTGTTGTTTTGTTTTGTTTTTCAAGACAGGGTTTCTCTGTAGCTTTGGAGCCTGTCCTAGAACCAGCTCTTGTAGACCAGGCTGGCTCGAACTCACAGAGATCCACCTGTCTCTGCCTCCCGAGTGCTGGGATTAAAGGCGTGCACCTCCATCGCCTGGCAACAAATCAGAATTTCTACTCCAGTAACACATTTTCCATCTATTCTATTGAGTACCTAATGGGAACCAAAGGGGTGTGGGGGGGGGGGTGTGGGTGTGGGTGATTAAGTCAACGTGTCTTAAAAACAATGAAACAGGCCGGGCGATGGTGGCGCATGCCTTTAATCCCAGCACTCAGGAGGCAGAGGCAGGCAGATCTCTGTGAGTTCGAGACCAGCCTGGTCTACAGAGCTAGTTCCAGGACAGGCTCCAAAGCCACAAAGAAACCCTGTCTCGAAAAACCAAAAAATAAATAAATAAATAAATAAATAAATAAATAAATAAATAAATAAATAAATAAATAATTAAAAAAAATGAAGCAGTATTCCCAATATAGGATTAGTTTGAAGTCTGACACACTTTTACCTTACTGTATTTTAGATATCTCTGAAGCAGAATTCCCAAGTTTAGGGCAAGTCTGCCTTGCCTAAAACAGGCTTTCAAAGGTCACCAATACTTTACAGAGAATATCAAGAATAGGCTGCTAGTAGAATATCTACTGACACAAACTGGCTTTATGGTGTTTACCAAGCATCTAATATGTATACCTGTGTGTATGTAGAAACACTAATCTGCAGTTTTCAAGTCCCCAAGATCAAAGAGTTATAAGCGGAATTTTCACCTTAAAATAACTCAATTCTGCTAATCAAACTACAGAAAGACAATACTGTCTGAAAATTACTTATATGTCCCAGCAGAGAGGGAAAAAAGGTAAAAACCAGATCTTACTACTTACAAATAAAAGCCTGCATGCTAAATACTTTCCCTTATTTCTTTTTATGTATTCTGTCCACATCCCTAGACAACAGATATCACTATTACATTCATTTCCCTGATGAAGCATCTAAGGGTCCTTGCTTAAACAGCTGGTTATGAAAGGATCAGGATTTTGAACCCAGTGCCTTTCCTCTGCACCACTCATCAGGAATGAGAGGAACATCCCTACTTTGCTGTCACATTAATTTTCTCATTACAATTTCTGTTTTAAAGCTCCTTCTTAAAGAGGTGTAGCCTAGTCTGCCTCTCACTGGACTCAACTCCTCGCTGCTAAACAGAATGAAGCTCAAGCCCCTGGGTCACAGACCCTAGAAGGAAACCAAATACTGTGTTTTAAATAACCTCAGCAGGCTTAAGGAGCCAGAGCAGGGGACAGGAACAATGGCACCCACCAACAACTGTAAAGTGAGCTATCTGGGAGACACTCTCTAGTCCTACCCAAGTCTAGAGATGACTAACCCAACTGACAATACTGCAGGCCCGCCTCATCGAAGACCCTGAGCCAGGGCCATGCACCTAAGCCACACCATAACCTTTAACCTCAAAAACTCTGTGGGATGGTAGATATTTGGAACTTTAAAATGCTAAGTTGGGAGAGATTGTTAACTAATTAAAACTAGCAGAAGGAGGGTGGGTTAAAACCATTCTATTCTTCTGATAGAACATTTATTCTTCACATCAAATCTTTCTATTGTTGCATGAGTATATTTATGTGTTTGTGTGAACATTCTTGAGTGGCATATTGTCTCATTCTCTTTGGTGAGATAAATGTCATTATATTACGTACACTTTTTTCATGAAGAAACTGCACACAACGCTGATGATGTAAAGGAAGTACAGCCGTATGCTTTGTGAGTTCTACAGAGCATTTCAGTGCATGCGTTTACCCAACTGTATCCATCAAATTTCTCCTGTTAAACAAAACTGTCCCCTCTTTACAGTTTTGAATGATTTCTTTTTATTATTTTAAATTGTATGTGTGTCTCTGTGTAGTATGTGCACATAAGAACAGGGGTTCAAAGAAGCCAGGGGAGCTGGATTCCCCAGGAATCGCAGGCGGGACTGAACACCTGACATGGTTTCTAGGAATTGAACTTGGAACCTGGGAGAGCAGGGCAAGCTCTCAAGGCCGAGTCACCTCTCCACTCCAGTTTCTTTTTCTCAAAGAAAGTTTGATGTTTTTTCTTCATTTGCTCTGCAGTGTTAGTGCCTGAACCTAGAGCCTCACACTATCTCCTGCCAGCTACAAAAGTGCCTTGTAGTTGGGGATGCACTTAAGCTCCCACTCTCCTGCCTCCACCTACTGAGCACTGGAATAACAGGCAGAAGCGCGGGCGCGGGGACCCAACGTGAGGGTTTTTTCTCAGGAGACTCCTGTTATTCTTTTGAGACAAGTCCTGTCAAAGGCCTGGCACTGGCTGGGTAGGCTACGCTGTCTTTTCTGGTCTGAAAATGTTGACATGGTCTAGATTGTAACACATGTGTCTCAGATATCTTCTGTCAGCCTGCTGTTTGGTAGATAACTCAAATTGGTCATCCTATTGATTTTTGATGTCAAATTATACCTATTTTCCCATACAAGATATACTAAATAATATTTCAGAAACAAAAGTAAATTACAGAAGAATTAAGAAATATTTAGGTTCTGGCAAAGATGGCTCATTTGATAAAGCTGAACAGAATTCACACACTTGCCTGTGTGTTACACACACACAAAAGTTAAACATTTTTAAAGAAATATTCAGAAATGAATTATAAAATGCAAAATGTCAAGCTCTGTGTGGCACAGCTGAAACAATACTGGACAGTCAGGAAATCCACTTAAACATAGAGAAACGAATAGGCTGCAGAGACTTGTGCTGTGCAGTTAACACCAGCTCTGAAGTTTGAGGTCAGCCTGGTCAAAATGGTGAGAACCAAGACAATCAGGGCTATGAAGAGAGACGCTACCTCAAAACACCAAGAATAAATAAACTAAGCATTCAATTCAGAAAGACAGGAAAAGAGTAGATCCAAAAAAAAAAAAAAGGAAATAATGACAGAAAAAAATGAAATAATTCAAATTTGGAGAATGTCTAAAAAAAGAAGATTCATAAAGCCAAAAGATGATTTTGGAAAAACTCACCAAGAATCATAAGAGAAAAAAATATATAGTATGAACTGATTGTGTGTGTGTGTATACAGAATACTGAATAGATAATACCCACCAGTACAATACGTTTTTATGAAACTTTATGCTAATAAATTGTAGCACCTGAATAAAGTCTGTAAATCACTAGAAAATAAACACACGCATAAAGCTGAAATGGCAAAGTTCCACAACATAAATAGTGAAGAACTTAGAATGTTGTCCAAATCTTCTCTATTCAAAAAATTCCAAATTTGAATACCTTTTAGGTACTACAAAGTTCTCAATTTTAGTTAATAGACAACTTGTTACTGAAATGGGAAAAATATGTGAAAGCCACGTGTATTACTTTTTTTTTTAATATTTATTTATTATGTATACAATATTCTGTCTGTGTTGTATGTATGCCTGCAGGCCAGAAGAGGGCACCAGACCCCATTACAGATGGTTGTGAGCCACCATGTGGTTGCTGGGAATTGAACTCAGGACCTTTGGAAGAGCAGACAGTGCTCTTAACCTCTGAGCCATCTCTCCAGCCCCACATGTATTACTTTTGAGCCCATTGTAATCTTGATTCTAAACCTACTTAAGGACAATGTGCGAAAATAAAATCATGTATGAGTATACATGCAAAAGTTAAAAACCTCCCAAAGACAGAGCATAGAACAATGACAGTGGCATTCATTCTCAGACGGCAATGGGGTCAAGATTTGAGCATATCCATAAAGGGGGAAACATGACTTATCACAGCAACAGCTTGAAGTAACTGGTAACATGTATGCTGAGTAACATGTGTGCATATTAAGAACAGTGCTTGCTAAAAGATATAGGAAAGAGATACCTAATATTCTTTACTCAGGATATAAATATATATAATCAGGTAAAAACAGAAAAATACACTAATCAAATTAAACTGGATGCTTCCATGGGAGTTAGACACAAAGAACTGAGAGGTACTGGCTGTCCTGGAACGCTCTCTCCGTACAGCAGGCTGGCCTTGAACTCAGAGATCTGCCTCCCTCTGCCTGCCTGCCTCTGCCTCTGCCTCCCACGTGGGCCTACAACACCAGCACCTAGCCTCTCCTTTGTATTGCAGCACTGACTCTACGTATCTGTGTGTGGGTTTCTAGGTTCTCTGCTCTGCTCGATGGATCTTTTGATGATAACATGTCAGCACTGCAGTCCTGTCAACTGATTTTTAATTAAATAAATAACAATTTAATACATTTTTAATTTATTTTTTTATTTTTTGGTTTTTCAAGATAGGGTTTCTCTGTGTAGCCCTGGCCATCCTGGAACTCAGTCTGTAGCCCAGGCTGGCCTAGAACTCACCTGCCTCTGCCAACACCACTGGGCCTGATTTATTTTCTAAAAGAATAGTTTAAAATTACTCCACTTAAAAATTTTATATGTATGAGTATTTTGCCTGAATGTAAGTCAATGTACCAAATACAAGGCATGTATCTGCAGCCCCAGAAGAGGGTGCTGGATCCCCTTGAACTTCAGTTACAGATAGTTGGGAACCACCATGTGAATGTTGGGCTTGGAGCCCTGGTCCTCTGGAAGAGTAGGGCTCTTAACTGCTGAACCATCTCTCCAGGTCCTCTCTTCTAAGAACTCTCGGTATCAGCAGTTCTCAACCCATGAGATACATGGCCCCTTAGGGGAGCCACCCCCCAAACAACACTTTCACAGGGGTCACACATTAGCTATCCTACATATCAGGTGTTTACAGTTCATAACAGTAGAAAAATTACAGCAAAAATAACAACCTACGTAACTATGTTAAAGGGTTACAGCATTAGGAAGGTTGAGAACAATTCTCTATATAGCTCTAAACCTTGAATTTGCCTGACTTCCCAAGTACTGAGATGACCAGGATAACCTGCCAGGCCTATACTTTATATTTCCTGCAGCTTCAGATCCTTTTCTCCCTCCGTTGCTTTCCTTCTGGGGCTAAATCCAGGGCCTCATGAATACGTAGCACACACCCTTCCTCCTGGCCATTCTTTGTGGGCAGGACAAGTCCACAGCTTTGTTCTTTCACAAGTTGTCTAGAGCAGTGGTTCTCAGCCTTCCTCATGCTGCAACCCTTTAATACAGTTCTTCATGTTGTGCTGCGCCCAACCATAAAATTGTTTCATTGCTATTTTATAACTAAAGTTTTACTACTGTTATAAATTGTAATGCAAATATTCTGGGGGATATTGTCAGAGGGGTCATGACCCACAGGTTGAGAACCACTGGTTTGGACTCTATTGAGATCCATATTTTAAAGAGTTTGTCAAATTCTGCCAAAAGCAAATCTGCAAGGATTCTGACTAAAAGGAAACTGAGTTTTAGATTGGCTGGAGAAGGAAGACCAGGTTTATCAACATCAGTTTTCTTATGTATTTTTGAATTAAAAAGATTAAAAGAATAAATAACTTTGATCCAGTTAGGTTTACAAAGAGTGAGACATTAATGTGGTAAACAGGTCACATGTACGGTCAATTTATTTCATTAGGTACCTAATGAAAAATTTTCTATTTGATTTGGATTTTGCCGTGAGATTATGTCTTTTTCTTACTGACCACTGTGGCTGTACACAGCAGCCCTGGTAAATCCTTCTTCATCTTTGTATGATGAATTTTCATAGCGACTTTAATCGTGAATATGAGTAGTCGTCTTTTAGATTTGAAGTGCTAACCCATTTGCAAAGAATAACAGGGTTTTTTTCCTCTAAACCCTTTAATGAATCTATGCGATACTAGGAACTGAACTCAAAGCTTTGTATATGCGAGGCAAACACGTTACGGCTGAGCCACACTTCGACCCTACTTATTCTCTTCCGTCATCAAGACTTTCTTCCTCTGCTGGCTAGTTTAACACAACACACTTCCGGAAGAGATAGCAACTGAGAAAATACCTCCACCAGACTGGCCTGTGGACACATCTGTAGAACATCTTCTTAATCAGCAAGTGATGTGGGAGGGCCTAGACCACTGTAGGTGTGCCACAATGGGCAGGTGGTCCTGGGGGTAAATAAGGAAACAAGCCAAGCAAGCTATAGGAATCAAGCCAGCAAGCAGGGTCCCTCCATGTCTCTACTTCGGTTTCTGCCTCCACGTTCCTGCCCTGTTTGAGAGCCTGCCCTCACTTCCCTCAGTGATGCTTGTTACCTGGCAGTGTAAATTGAAGTAAGCCCTTGCCTACACAAGTTGCTTTTGGTCATGGTCAAGGTGTTGTATCACAGCAACAGAAACCCACACTAAAATAAAGCACCCCTCTATGTGCTGTGGGAATTCATTCCACCAATAGTTTTGGGGTATGGGCTTTAGGGCATGGCTTCTGTCTGCAGATGTGATCTCTTAGCACCAAATGTTGGCGGATAAAAAGATATCAAAAATTGATTAGGAAGCACTCATGAATTACAATAAGGTAGAGAGCTGTCAAGGTCTTCCTTCTGCCCTGGGGTGAGTGCAAGTAGCAATCTCTGACCGTCACCCTCTTCCTTGTGAGTGACCACATCCACAGACAAAAGCCATGCCCTAAAGCCAGTACCTGCTAACTATTGGAAGAATGAATCCCCATAACACTCTATATGTTATAGCAGTAATGCTAGTGTTGGCATCCTTTTCTCTACTAAATGGTATTCACTATAAGTTGGTTTTTTTTTTTAGAAAGTCTTTCTGTATAAGCCCAGGCTGCCTTGAACTTGAGACTTGCTTCCCCAAGTGCTGAGACTACAATCATGAGCCACCATGCCCAGTTTACTGTACATCTTTAATAATGTCCCTCATGAGGTTCCAATTAAGTCTTTACCCTTAGTAGACACCAACTTTAACAGATGAGTGTTGGGTCTATTGAAATTGTTACAGGGGCATTTTTCCTTTAACCTACGGTCAGGGAAGAGTGTCCTCGGAAACTTTATGCTTCTCTTTACTACATTTTAAAAACTTTATTGTGGGGAGGGAGAGTCAGGCACGCGCCACAGCACATATGTAGAGGTCAGAGAACACGTGCTGGAACTCAGCACACTCCTCCCGCTCTGTGGGTTACAGGGAGTGAACCCAGGTTACAAGCTTGACAGCACGTGCTTTTACCTGCTGAACCATCTCACAGCCCTAATTTCACTTCAAAAACTTCTAGCAGTTATTTTCTTATTTCTCAACATTTCATCCGTGTATAAATTGTGTTCTAATTACTCTCCCTTTTCACTGTTGTTACCCCCCTTCTTAAAAATCCCTTCCCATATTAATGGTTTTGGTGGTTTTGTTTTGTGGACCACTGAATTTCATGATCTGTGTGATCAGGGGTTTGAAACTATCCACTGGAACTTGGTGGGCTCACCAACAGGTACACAGTTCAAAGCAATGACTCCCCCCATCCTAGAATGTTTCAGCAGCCAGTAGTTCAACCCGGAGGGCAGGGACCCATGAGCCCATCCCCCATCCACACCTTCCTGTTGGTAAGTCTAGTCGTGCAGCTCCTAACAGGTAACTGCATCTTTTGTGAGTGTAAGACATCGGTGGCTGTGTCACGCCCAGGGTGGCATTTGCACACAGCCTTCTCCTGGTCTTCCGGCTCTTACATTCTTCCTACCTCAGATTCCAAAGTGTTTCCTAAGCCTCAGAGGTGGTGATAGCAATGACCACTCATCCATCACTTACTCTCAACACCTAGAGAGCTATGGGTCTCTACATTCACCACTCTTCTTGGCAAAGAGAAGCTTCTCTCATTAAAAGGCAGGGTAGCATTTATCTATGGGTAAAACTCAGACACTCATAAGATACTTAAAAAAATAGTAATAAGTTCCCTTCCCCAGCCATGCATTTTTGATGAGTTTTGACAAGGTCCCCTCTTGTGTCACCAGCCTCAAATCCAAGCAGAGAAAAGTGGACAAACCTTGCCTAGTAGGTTGGTTTGGAAGTTCATGGCACTCACATCTACGTACAACTACTGCTGCCTTTTCTCCCGGCAGCAGCCTGCATGATGCAGCGGCCTGCATGGTGCAACGGCCTGCATGGTGCAGTGGCCTGCATGGTGCTGTCCCACACTATGGAAGCGAGGCAGCAGACAGGAAGTTCCTAACTCAGTCCCCAGATCTTGCAACCCAAGAATAGTTTTCAGCAACAGGCTCTTATGACCTAGTTCAGGCAGGTAGGTGAGAGGAAGGGCAAGAGTCAGTTTTGTTTTAGGGGACTCTGGGGTCCTAAGCAACAACTCACTCAGAGGTATCCACACCTGATTAGAAACTTTTGTTTGGTGAGCCAAGGCTCTAGGAACAGCACTATCAGCCACGCAGAACAGCTTCAGTCTTTTCTGTAGGAATATTTAATGGTTAGTCCTTCCTCCTGCCCACACAGTTCCCTAAATTTTTAGCATTATCTAGCTTATAAGTTTACAATTCCTTAGCAGTAGCCTATTCTTGTTTTTTGTTGTTGTTGTTGTTGTTGTTGTTATTTTTGTTGTGGTGGTGGTTTTTTTTCCTTTTTTGGTTTTTTAAGACAGGGTTTCTCTGTGTAGCTTTGGAGCCTGTCCTGGAACTCACTCTGTAGACCAGGCTGGCCTCCACCTCAGAGATCCACCTGTCTCTGCCTCCTGAGTGCTGGGATTAAAGGTGTGCGTCGCTGGCATCGGATCTCTTTCATTGATTTTGATGTTGTTGCTTTTATCTTTATTTGGTTTTAAGGTTTCACATATTTTGTAATTCCAGCACTTAAAGAAGGTACAAGGCAGGGAAGATCAGGAAATCAAGATCAGTCTCAATTATACAGGAAGCTTGAGGCCAACCTAAGCTACGTGAGACCCCATGCCAACAAGAACAGAAAGGAAAGAAGGAAGGGAAAAAACAAACCTGTAATTGGTTCCCTCAGGTTACTTTATTTAGTTTTATTCTATTATTCCTTTATTAGCATCTAGGTATGAACATATGCTCCCTATATTAATCTTTTCTATTTTCAAAAATATGTTTTAGTTTTTTTTTATTTTTCTGTGTATGTTTTGACTGCATGCCTCGGTCCTGCTGGGGTCGGAAGGGGGCATCCCATGCCCTGGAACAAGAGTTATGGATGGGTTGAGTCTCCATCTGGGAGCTGGAAACTGAACCTTGGAGTTCTACAAGAACAAGACGTACTTTTAAGTACTGAACCCAAGAAATAAATTTAGAGCTACAGTATTTTCCAGTAGGTTCTGTTTGTCTTTTTTTGTCATATTCATTTTATTGTGTGTTTCTATGTACTCGTGCAACCATGTTTATGACACAGTACACTTGTGGAAGTCAGAGGTCAACTTGCAGGGGTTCTCTATTTCCACCATGCAGGTCCCAGTTTCCAGGCTTGGTGGTAAGCACCTTTACCAGTGACCATCTCAACAGCCCCAAATTCTTTAACTTTTAAAGATTTTTCTTTTTTTCTCTTTCTCTCTTTTTTTTTTTTCTGTTTTTGAGACAGGATCCCTGGCTGTCCTGGAACTCACTCTGTAGACCAGGCTGGTCTCAAACTCAGCGATCCGTCTGCCTCTGTGCCTCAAGTGCTGGGATATAAGGTGTGTGCCACCACCACTGTCCAGGTTTTTCTTTTTTAAAAAAATTCATCTGTCTGTGGAAGTGTATTCTGTATGAGTATGGGTTTCTGTCAAGACCACAAGAGGTGTCAGATCCCCTAGAGCGGGGTTACAGCCAGTTGTGAGCCACCTGAAGTGGAACCATGTTGGAAACTGAACTCAGAACCTCTGGAAAAAGCAGTAAATGTTCCTAACCCGCTGGACTATCTCTCCAGTCTCCAAAGTACTAGTAAAGCAACTTGCTTACAACTTGGTTTTGCTCTTGCTACTTCACAGCTGTGTTGGTAGATGCATAAGTTAATGATTATACTTCCGAACTGTTCCTCACACCTGTTTAAAGATATTCATGATATATTCTCCTTATCACTGCCGCTTCCTTCAGTAACTATTTTTCTAGCGAAATGTTTATCCATTTAATAAATTTTATTTTTTTCTGTTATTTGTCTCCTGTTTCTACTATCTGGTCTACATTTGTTGAGCCTATTATAAATAACAAATGTGTTTAATTTATGTCATTACCTTAACATGTTTTAAACTTCTATTATACTGATTTGTGATTTCAATATCCATCATTTTCTACATTTGTAAGGTTGAATGAAGTTTAATTTATCCCCTTATCAAACCTACAACTTAGTATCTTACAAGCTATGTTTCTTGTTTTTTCTTTTTCTGTTTAGAGACATGATCCCATGCTGTAGCCCACACTGCTTCGCCCTCCTGATGGAGGGTCACAGGCATGTGCCACCGCTCGCGGTGTCAAAGCTCCACGGCCTGTTTAACCCATGCTGTATGACTGAAATCCCTTCTAGCCTTCTCTATAACCACACCTGCTGCAGCGGCGGAGTAGCTGCAATACAGCTGCACGGCTGGTCAGTCTCTAGATAAGCCACAGACTTCTCAGTGCGCTGCTCTGGTTCATGACCGCTCCTCGATAATTAAAAAAAAAAATCATCTATTGTGACTTTATGGAGTAGCTCATACAAATTTAATCAAATAAATGCAAGCACAATACAGCTGGGTAAAACTCCATAAATACATGAATTCACGTAAGTCTGCTTCATCTGTTCTATTTGAATCCAACAAGTTCCACATCCTTGAAGTCAGCCACCTGTCTGAGAACACCTGAGAGGGACTGCACTGGTGCTGCACAGACAGTCCTTTGCCATCTGAAAACCACTCACAAACACCTGAGCTCTACTGGGTGTCAGAACGACACGCTGTACCAAGAGCACGAAGTTAGAAGAAACACTGTCGTTCTGCAGAAGGAAACTGAGTGGCAGTGAGGTTTGTTCTTCAAGACAAGCTCTCACTGTGCAGCCAAAGCTGGTCTGGAATTCACAATCCTTCTGCCTCAGCCTCCCAAGTTACAGCAATTACAGCTTCGCCCGTAGAAGTTGGTATTGAGGGAGAGAGGATCCTAGAATCAGAGCACCAAACAGCTGGGCAAGGCAGCACATGCCTGTGATCCCACACTGAGAGGCGAAAGGCAAGGGAGGTGCGGAGTTTAAATAACCCTCAGCTACACTGGAAGTCCGAGGTCAGCCTGAGCTACACGAGACCCTGTCTCAGAACTAAAAGAAAAAACTGTGTTTCCCATCTGCCATTGTTGGCATCAAAGAACACCCATAAAAGCACATAAGCACCAGCAGATGGCACCAAACCACAGCTAGACTTAGAATCAATTTGGCAACTGGGAGAAGCCAGCACTCACATTCTCACCCCCACGCTCATTCACCTTCGCCATACTTTTCTTACTCCTCTACACAAATGACCCAAGTCAGTTCACCATTAGACATTAATAACACATTTCCAAAACCGCAAACCATTTCATGTGGCTTGAATTGTTGGAAAGTATTTACTGCCTCATGTATCACCCTAATTTATCCCAAAGCTGTAGGTGCTAGTCTATGATAAAAATGCCGAAACAAAGTGAAGAGCGGAAGGAGGCAATCTGTTCCAGGAAGTAAACAGCATATGCCAGCTGAATAAAATGGCTCTGCTTTAAGGCAATCCCTGCTCTTCCAAAGGACCCCTACTCTGGTTCTGAGCACACACATCAGGTAGTAAACAACCATCTGTACCTCCTGCTCCAGGAGACTCCATTCCCTCTTCTGGGCCCCAAATTAACATGCACACATGAAGCTTACACTAAACACAAAAATAAATACTTTTAAAAAGAAACTAGTGCCAAACAGTGGAGGTGTGTGCCTTTAATTCCAGCACTCAGGCAGAGGCAGAGGCAGGCCAAATCTCTAGAGATCAAGGCCAGATTG
Organism: Chionomys nivalis; assembly: GCF_950005125.1. Taxonomy (NCBI): domain Eukaryota; kingdom Metazoa; phylum Chordata; class Mammalia; order Rodentia; family Cricetidae; genus Chionomys; species Chionomys nivalis. The sequence goes on along the minus strand of NC_080109.1, from coordinate 25,089,736 downwards.
GTCTACAAAGCCAATTCCAGGACAGCCAGAAATACAAAGAAACCATGTCTCAAAAAGAAAAAGAAAAAAAAAAGAAAGAAAGAAATGCTAGCAACTAGCATATGCCAAGACCCAACAAAACTTTTTAAAATGTCCTGAGTGTGGATGCCTGTGGAGGTCAGAAAAGGACACTGGATACCCTGGAACTGCTGTTGTACAGAAGCTAAAAATCAAACCTGGGTCTGCTGGAAGAGCAGCCAATGATCTTAACCACTGAGCCACCTCTCCTGTCCAACACCCAACAGAATTTGGATTAATAGAAGGAGTTAAAGGGAAGGGTGCTAGAGAAATGGCTCGAGGTTAAGAGCACTGGCTGCTCATCCAAAAATACTGAGTTCAATTCCCAGCAACCACACGGTGGTTCACAACCATCTGTGATAAGATCTAGTGCCCTCTTCTGGCAGAACACTGTATACTTAATAATCTTTTAAAAATGTGAGTGTGAGCCGGGCAGCGGTGGCACATGCCTTTAATCCCAGCACTCGAGAGGCAGAGGCAGGCAGATCTCTGTGAGTTCGAGACCAGCCTGGTCAACAAGAGCTAGTTCCAGGACAGGCTCCAAAACCACAGAGAAACCCTGTCTCAAAAAGAAAAAAAGTGAGTGTGTTTTTATGTGTAGAGAAGGAATAGGATACAATTCATCAGTGTGATGCTTGAAGGTGTGCTCGAGCTATTGACTCTCCGATATTAAATACCTGCTCTACACTTGGAGGAGTTAGTTAGCCTGGTGTTACTGAGAATAAATTATGTTAATATATAAAACCCTCAGAACTATTCCTAGCAATATAATAATGAGACTTCGTATGTTAAAAAACGTTTTTTTTTCTTTATTTTTGTGGTTGCTTTTGGTTTTGCTTGCTTTTACTAGTTCCAAGTATATGAAGGAAGCAAATTTCAGTGTTAAGCTCCCAATGAAATCCCAAGCATAGTAACACATGTCTATAATCCCAGCACTTGAGAGGCAGAAGCCAAGGAATGAGGGAACCTGCCAAAGGGGTGGGGTGGTGGCCCAGCTGTAGAATGCTTTCTTAGCATTTGCAAGGGCCTGAGTATAATTCTCAGCATTGCAGAGGAAAATAATAACCTACTGAACTTCATCCTGTGTGTAATTAAAACTCACTTGAAAGATTTTAAAGAAGGAGAGACAGTGAGACAGAGAGAGCCTAAGACAGTTTGACAACTCACCTTAGTATATGTACCTCCTTTGCAATGCTAGGTATTTGCTTTAGATTTTAGAACATTCTAAAATAAGATTCATAGGCTTCACCCTATGGCCAACAAGCTCCACAACACAAGAAGACTGAAAATGCTCACAGTGCTAAACAAAGCGTCCACAGTGTGCTTGCCTTCTTCCCAGGAAAGTGCTCCTTTACCAACCTGAAGAAACATTTGCACAAAAAAAGATATTCACAGACGCTAACCTCTTAGCACCCCAATCACCTTCCAAGATACTTGGGTTTTAAAAGAGTCTGTTAAAAATAAAACATGACATTAAGTATATTAAAAATTACCTGCTAGCTGGCAATTATAAATGAAAAGAGAAACATTCATGCCATTCCACTTGAAAACTCTTACATTTTGGAGGATTTTAATAAAAGCATCTTTCAACAATTAAACAGAGTTCTTACTCTTCTCTCTAGAACCACTAGGTATTTAAACTTAGTAATCTGAATGTCAGAAAGCTAGCACACACCATGGCGATTTGGATCCAAAAGGCTACACACAGATTCTCATGCTGAGTGCTCAGTCCCCAGACACCGGGTAGAACTCTTCTGGGAAAGCTCTGAAAACTTCAGCTTGGTAGTAACTTTTTCTTTCTTTTTAGACCTCTTCTCTTTCTTTTTTTTTTTTTTCTTTTTTTCTGGTGTCTTGCTTTGTTTTGTTGAAATAGTCTTACTGTGTACTCCTGGCTAGCCTGGAACTCAGAGATCTACCAGCCTCTGCCTCCCAAGTGCTGGGAGTAAAGACATGTACCTGAACACCATCACTCTGCTTAGATTTTTGAAGCAGGAACCTACTATGTAGCTTAGGCTGGCCTCCAATTTACAATCCTCCTGCCTCGGAGTCTCAACTGGTGGCATTACAGGAATGTATCATCATACTTGGTTCATTCTGGAAACTTTAGGAGGTGGGGCCTAGCTGGGGGAACTAGGCCACTGGGGATGGGGTCTTCTTGGTGTCTTGCTCCGTCTCTGCTTCCTGTGCGTCACACGCTCCTGCCTCTACAATGTTTTGCCTACACAGATGGAGTCAAGCAACATAATGTCAGCTAAATAGCATTCAATTTTAAAATGTTGTATAGAAATCTTCTGAAAAGGAATAAATGCTAAGGTCCCAAAGCAATGCTCTACAACAAACACAAGGAGACGGTAACAGGAGTCAACAGACTGAGTTTTTAACCCTCTCAAATGCTAGCTCAACACAAGCCTTGAACTGGACTACAATATCACTGAAAATCCCTCCTACTACAGATTCTTTAAATCTTTGGTTTTAGCCAGGATTTGTGGCAGATGTCTGTACTCCTAGCAACTGTCTATAATCCTAGCAACCAGGCAGACTGAAGCAGGAGGTTGAGACCCATGAACTACATAGTGAGTTCCAGGCCAGATTGAGCTATGGAGCCAAGACTCTGACTCAAACATATACAAAAATAAAAACAACTCAAGGAATTCTAAAGGCTAACAAGCATTCCCCAAAACACCAGGGCAAGGTGAGAGAGAGAGCAAAGAGGTACAGCAAGTACAGAGAGAAGAGTGGGCCTGCCCTAAAAATGGGCTCAGCTTTATTAAACAGGTGGGTGCCTGTGCACAGACAGGGGCCATGGAAGTGAGAACTGCTTGCTTAAGGAAGGTCTCAAAAGACTCACAGAGAAGTAGGGTAGGATATTCATACTCACTCTACTAATAGGGCTGAACAGGTAGGCATGCCCAGTACCTGCAGCTATTCCAGGAACCTGGGGCAGGGACTGAAAAGGAAGCATTGTAGCCAGTCTTCTTTATTTAAAGAAAAGCATCGTGGGAAACATCTGCTATGGTTGCTATTACCCCTGCAAAGGCCAACAGCACTTAGGGAGAATGCTTTCATTACTTTTCTACATAAGGCACCATGACCAAGGCAACTTATTAAAAAAGCATTTATTTGGGGTGTATGGTTTCAGAGAGTTGGAGTCCATGACCACCATGGTGGCAGGCAGGCAGGCGTGGCACTAGAACCATAGTTGAGCACTCAAATCTTGAGACGGAACCACGATGCAGACAGACTCGGAATGGTGACAGTCTTTTGAAACCTCAAAGCACCCTAGTGAAGCACCTTCTCCAACGGGGGCCACACCTCCTAAACCTTCCCAAACAGTTCCACCAACTGGGACCAAGTATTCAAATATATGCGCCTATGGGAGTCATTCTCACTCAAACACCACAGGAAGCACCCGAAACAAGCCTTGCACATGCAGGCAAGCACACTATCACTAAGCTCCATCTGCCACTACTAATGCTGTTACTTTTTCTAGTTAGCATTTGATGGACCAGCCATTTCAACTACCAAGAAGAAATTCTCCTCTCTCCCTCTCTCCTCTCTCGATGTTTTCAAGACAAGGTAGAAAGAGTTCTTAAATTTGAGAAATTATGGCTGGAGAAATGTGTCCCTGGAATAATGGAAGAAAAAGTCACCCCAAATCAGTAAAAAAACTAATACTTCAGGGGTCAGAATAAAATGAAGCGTCTAACCATCAACACAGAACAGACTTAAGTCCTAGCCTTCTCCCCAAACAGTATGACAGGCTCATGCCACATTTGCTGCACAGTATCTGTTAGGAACAAAGACGACAAATGTCAGAGCCGGGCGGTGGTGGCGCACACCTTTAATCCAGCACTCGGGAGGCAGAGGCAGGCAGATCTCTGTGAGTTCGAGGCCAGCCTGGTCTACAAGAGCTAGTTCCAGGACAGGCACCAAAGCTACAGAGAAACCTTGTCTGAAAACAAAAGAAAGGAAGGAAGGAAGGAAGGAAGGAAGGAAGGAAGGAAGGAAGGAAGGAAGGAAGGAAGGAAGGAAGGAAGGAAGGAAGGAAGGAAACAAATGTAAGTCAGATGCCAAGGACAACTGCATATGCCAGGAAGTAAGACTATCGGAGTTAAGCCTGGATTCTAGGATAATTGACCCTTCATTTTCATAGACCAGCATTCCAGCAGGGAGAAAGAACTAGTAACACACGCAGTCAGGCTAATTCACACTTCTATAGGGTGAGGTTATTATTTTAAACTAGGTGTCACAATTCCCTGTTCATTTCGGTACTGCCCTGCTTCAAGGCTATAATTTTTATCAAATATATGGAAGTCCCTATAAAAAATAAGTGATACAATAAATAAATGTCCCACTGCCACACTACCCGAGTAAATGGTCCTAGGTGTCTCACTCACTTTCCTCTACTCTTTAGTAAGCTCTGTTCTCAACACACTTGCATGTTGCTTAGCATGCATCTACCAGTTACTTGAAGCTTCTGTGTCTATGGTTATTGTAATAAACCATACCTTTCCCATCGCTAAGAAACTGCTGTTGAACTAAAAGTCCATTTCTTTTTGGCAACTAAAATGGCCATGTAAGATCTCATACTAGTGAGACTGCAGCCCATGGTTACTATGACAACCACAGTGCAAGAGTACACCAGACTGGGTGGGCTTACCCACAATCATGCCAAGATTTACTAATTCCCGTAAAAAGTCAGCGGGCACCTGTTGATGATATTTTGTCCATGTTCTAAATACTGTATGTTACAGTTTTTCATTCCATCAGATATTTTTACATACATTTTATTGTGCGGACAAGCCCTTAAGCAGAGTCTTCCATACTAATTATGCTTAGAGCATGTAGTAAAACAGAAGGCCCAGAAGACTGTCTCTCCATGCTGCCAGTAAAAATAGAAACACCTGATTATTTGTATTAGGTGCTAAAAAATAGGAAAAGGGTCAAGATAACTTTTATATATAGGTATCAGAACCAAAACATTAATTTAGGCTTCCTAGCCCAAATGATTAAATAATGTTATGATGTAACAGAGTGTAGTAATATGAGCGGCGGGGCAAAAGAAAAGGGGCTGCTGGGATCACGCCTGGCAGATACGTGGAGTTCATTAGCACTTTGGGTGCCACTCTGTAGTAATATGAGCGGCGGGGCAAAAGAAAAGGGGCTGCTGGGATCACGTCCGGCAGATTTATCCGTAAACATTAGCCCGAGGCGAACACGCCCCCAATGGGTGGGGCTATATCCCCACAACAGAGGTCACCACCCTACACAATCCCTCCAGCTCAACAGACAGATGCTGTGTCACCCAGGCCACAGGAGACCTACACTCAACAGTGTGCAAAGAGGATGGATGAGCCCTGCACAAAGCACCACTCCCCACCCCACAGGGAAGGCACCTGTCAACCATCCGTCTTGGCTGCTGCCGTGTTCACGGCCTACGACTGGAGCCCAAACTGCAGAGGCAGAGACTTAGAAAGTGCTTCTTTGTCTCAGTCGCATTTACAGTACTCAATATTTTACGAACTAAATTTGCATTGTTTCGATTGGCTTAAAACTTACAGGCAGTTCTCTATTTCCCTTCAGTAAAGCTCAGTACTTGGATGCTTTAAAAGTCTGTTACTTCCCTTTATCCCCACACTGAATCTCTTTCTGCAACTCGGAGCAGCCACGTTCCTCCAGCCCCCTTCACAAATCACTTTCCCGGGGAGGCATTTCCTGACCTCCCTCTAATTCCCACGTTTAATGTCTCTGTAAACGGCACTAACTTGTTTAATCTTTTCTACAAAGCTGAGAGCCCAGTGAGAGCAAAGGCTCCTGTCTGCCACAAGAAGTCATTTCTGACCTGGCACACGGTGAGTCCTCAGTGAGCGCGGGCTAACGGCTCAATGGACTTGCCTACAAATGTGCTGAGAAAGTCTCCTTAGTCACAACCCGGGACATGCAGCTTGTCTTTCTTGGCATCACCAGACAGAAGATGAAAAGAAAAAGATGGGGTTCAAAGCATGAACAACATTAAGCACTAAAGTTAATAAGCCTGACTTGTGTTAGGATTTCCGCGAAATAAGCAGACTTTAGCTTTTCTTGTCACAAAGACGAATGAGATGACAGCTGTATTACTCTGCTCCAATATTAATAACGTTTGTAATAAATACTGTTTTATAGTGAAATTGGAAGAGCTTCTAGCAGTTCTATCTTTATTAACACTTTCTGCTTGTGTATGATGATGTGTGTATCCTGATGTGCATGCGCGTTCATGTGTGTACTTGAGTACCAGAGTGGGGTGGAGGTCAGAAGACAACTTCGAGTGTTGGTCCTCACCTTCCATCTTGTTTCTGAGACAGAATCTCATCTCTGCTGTTTTCTGATTCATGACGCACCTCTCCAGCCCCCATTACTAGTGCTTTATAAAGACAAAAAAAAAAAATCTTTTATAGTGACCTATTTTCTAACATAATTTTCATTCCTTCTCTATAAAACATGTTTATATAAATAGTACTTAAAATAATTCCTTTTCATTTCTACTCACAGACTGTTTTGGGTCATTTTCCCCTTTATGTGTGTCTATGTGATACTCATTTGTACTTGGGTACCCACAGGGCCAGGCTAGGACTTCAGGTTATCTGGAGCTGGAGTTACAGGTGGCTGGAGGCACCTGGATGGGGGTGCTGGAAACCAAATTCAGGTCCTTTGCAAGAACAGCAAGCCCTCTTAAGCACAGAGCTTTTCTCCAGCCCACCTGTTTTGTTTCTAAGGCAGGGTCTAAGGACACACCTCATGGTGGCCTTGAACTAATGATCCGCCTACCTCGGTCTCACAGGCGCTGGAATTATAGGCATGAGCCATGACACTCAGCAAAGGTTTTGGGTTTTAGCATCTTGTCTTAAAAGACAATGAAGAAGTCTAAAAGCATATGTAACAACTTCCACACTTGCAACCTGCCCCTATTTTTCATAAACTGGACGTTTTAATGTCTAACTCCAAGTAACTAGGAATGAGAAATTGGGGAAGCTTCATAATTATATCATATTTCACTAATTCTAAGATGCACTTTTCACATTCCACACTTCTGAAATCGGAATGGGTCTTATATCGACAGCCTCTTACTGTGTGTAACCGGAAGTATCTTTCTCCTCCAGTGGTATAAAAGCAACAGTTTTTAACCACTGATGGCCACAGGCTAAATGAGACTTGGATATTAAAATATTAAAGACTTCCTCCAGTAATGCTTTCTAGATCATTTTAGTCACAGTACAATTATAATTCAGTGATTCCAGAAAGAAAACTCAATTAACTTTGAGGTTCATGTTTTGCCATTTCTACAACCAACCCCAAGGAAACAGACAATTGAAAGAAAACACTTTTAAAGGATTTAGAAAAACAAGTGTATTGGGAGAGGGAACAACAGAAGGAGAGGTCATGAGAGTAGCTGCAAGGCCTCCCAGGCTCAGGCGGCCCTGAGGGCAACGTGAGTAGCAAACTGCTTAGGTGAAGACACTACTTATGATTTCTGCTTAAGGAGGAATCTCTCAGTCTTTAAATAAAAACAGGATATAGGTAGATGAAATAACTGCAATGAAATATAATACCATAAACATTCTTAATAAATTAAAAGCCAACCTACCAGCATTGTCTTCCTCCCGGCTCAATCTGTTTCACCTTCAGGTGATCCTAGGACTGGGGGCTCCTTTTCAGGTCCCCATTTCTCAAGTCGATCTTCTACCTCCCTGTGGCAACAATATTTTCTAATTAAAAGAGTCCTTTTGTGCCACAGGGAGGATTTCTGATGGTATAACAAATACAGCAGTTATCACAGCTCATCATAAAGTCAGACTCATCCTGAGAGTCTTCAAGACAGAAATCCAGCTTCTGTTAGTTCAATGACAAAAGCTGACTTTATTTTTCAAACTGTGTTTATAAATCTCAACTTTCATTTATTAAAAAGTATCCATTTATTAATTCTATAAAAATTCTTATTCTAACTTTCAAGTAACCTTTAAATACATTTTTTTGCTCACTAAGACAGTTTTGAATATTGTTCATATTTTTATTTACTGGCACTTGTGAGTGTGCACACGGGCATTCAGGTGCCAGGCAGGACAAGCGAATGGAGTCAGAAGCTAACGTTGAGGAGTCACTCTCTCACTCCATCATGTGGAGTCATCAGGCTCACGGTGGCAAGTACTTCTACCCACTGAGCCATCACGCCAGCCCATAAAAACAGATTCTTTAAAGTTTTCTTAGTAATTAAGTCCAAGATAACCTTTTATGCCTCGGTGGCTACATACAAAGCAAAGTCAAGCCATGACTTCTCAGGAGAGAGATGCAGGAATCCAGCATATCACTTGTGATGTGCTCTACAACAACCAAAGGGAAAGGACGCGACAGCTACAGAAAGCAGCTCAGATGAGCACGGTAGCACAGGCCAGTTGCTCCAGATTTGCCAGGCCAGGGCAGAAAGACAGCTCAAGCCTGTGGTTTAAGTCCAACCTGGGCAGCATGTAAGATTTGTATCAAATAATAATAATATTGACTTTTAAAAGATTAAAATGTGTCAATACTAAATTTGTGCTACTTGAATTTTAAAAGTAGCAATCGCGTCTCACTAACAGTGGTGACTTTCAGTCTGTCTATTCTTAGTATAATTCCCAATTTTCCTGCTAATCAGATATTGCATTTATCATTAGAAAAAAATCAAACTTAGGGTAGCATCAAAAGTACTAAAACCAACAGAGACTATGAAATATAACTCATATACATGTGGCATTACATATTTGTTATAATACTTTATATATTACCATGTTCAGGTATTTTTGACTTTCAAAATTCTGACCTAATATTAGGTCAGTCAACAAAGAAATACTGAAGATTTTATATAAATGACATCCTTTACTCTCTTCCTTCATTTGTCTGAAACTGGATCTGACTCCATGTAGCCCAGGCTAGACTCACTCACCATCCTCCTGCCTCAGCTTCCCAAGTACTGAGATTGCAGGCACAGGCCACCACACCTGGACTTAAAATGGTTCTTGATTAACTAAAATAGTAACTTCAAACTATTGGTTTGGTTTGTATTTTCTCACTACCTGTCACACGTTCAACACAAAAGGAAACACACAGATACATACAGACACAATCTTGAGGTTACTTCTATCCTACTGCAATGGAAAAGTGCACATGTAAGAACAACATAAGAAAGTAAACCCAGACAACATAATGGGAAATCAGAAGAGTGAATAATGTTGGCCATAACAGCTGCAGAACGCCTCAGGTACTTGGGCACCGAGTATATTACAGATGAGGAAACAGAGAGGAAGCTCAGTATACTTTGAAAAGTCCTTGTGAAAGGCAGGAAGGAAAAGAACTGGGAGAGCAGGTTCCACAGGTAAGACCAGACATAAAGGACCTACTTCTGGTGGCTCAAGGGCCACTGAGCTTGGCAGAGAGTGGGCTTTGAAATCTAGCAAACAAAGAGCTGCAGACGGACTGACAGGTGCAGTGACTGCAGACAGACTGACAGGTGCAGTGAGCTGTAGACTGACAGGTGCAGTGACTGCAGACAGACTGACAGGTGCAGTGACTGCAGACAGACTGACAGGTGCAGTGACTGCAGACAGACTGACAGGTGAAGTGAGCTGCAGACAGATTGACAGATGCAGTGAGCTGTAGACAGACTGACAGGTGCAGTGAGCTGCAGACAGATTGACAGATGCAGTGAACTGCAGACAGACTGACAGGTGCAGTGAGCTGTAGACAAACTGACAGGTGAAGTGAGCTGCAGACAGATTGACAGATGCAGTGAGCTGCAGACAGACTGACAGATGCAGTGAGCTGCAGACAGACTGACAGGTGCAGTGAGCTGCAGACAGACTGACAGATGCAGTGAGCTGCAGACAGACTGACAGGTGCAGTGAGCTGCAGACAGACTGACAGATGCAGTGAGCTGCAGACAGATTGACAGATGCAGTGAGCTGCAGACAGACTGACAGATGCAGTGAGCTGCAGACAGACTGACAGGTGCAGTGAGCTGCAGACAGACTGACAGATGCAGTGAGCTGCAGACAGATTGACAGATGCAGTGAGCTGCAGACAGACTGACAGATGCAGTGAGCTGCAGACAGACTGACAGGTGCAGTGAGCTGCAGACAGATTGACAGATGCAGTGAGCTGCAGACTGACAGGTGCAGTAAGACAAGGGAAAACGGCAAAGAAAAATGCTTGCTGAAGGTACATGTTTGCTTTGATTTGTTTTGTTTCCTTTTTAACATGGAAATGAAAGGAAAATACAACAGATGTAAATGAAGTTAAATGTTCTGACTGAAGCCGGCGGTGGTGGCGCATGCCTTTAATCCCAGCACTTGGGAGGCAGAGGCAGGTGGATCTCTGTGAGTTCGAGACCAGCCTGGTCTACAAGAGTTAGTTCCAGGACAGGCTCCAAAACCACAGAGAAACCCTGTCTCGAAAAACAAAAAAAAACAAAACAAAACAAAAATGTTCTGACTAAATGCACTACAGACCTGTCAAACCTGGAGGCATATAGAAAGTTGCTCATGAAGTCAAGGAAAGATTTATTCAAGATACTTTAAGTATTTCTTTCATGATGTCCTTACAGCCTTAAGTAAACACTCTGAGAAGTTTAAATATTGCCAGCGAGTGCTACAGAGAAAAACTGAAGGCAGAGCTAGCCAAACGAAGGAAATACTCTTTCCTGCTACAGAAAGATGCTTAGAAGAAAAAGCAAAATTCAGTCACCCAGGACCATCTCTCAGATTTGCTTTTATAATTCTTCACGTTTTCCAAAATACAAACAGTTCTGAACTAATATTAATTCTGTATCATTTTCTTACGCAGCACAAACGCAGCCTTGAACTATCCACCCCCATAGGGCCAATACCATTTCCCTAAAAGATCTAACTCATTTCCACAGCCTCAAGCAAGGGTGATTCCCAAATCTATGCCGCAGTTACACTCAGCAGCTTGTTTATCTGCCCCTAGCTCTTTCCCACCACACTCCATCCCAGGAGGGTAGCTGCATCAAGGGGCCTCACATAGCTTCCTACCGGGCTTGTTCAACAGAAAGGCTGAGGGGAACTAGAGGAGATTAGGGGTCTTCATTCCTGGCTCTCTCACTATGGCATGCCATATACCCAGGTGCCAGATTTTCCCAAGGTAAAATTAAAAAAATAAACAAATAAATAAAAATAAATAAATAAAAACAGATTTTCCCAAGGTGATTCCTTTTCCAGGGCAACTGCTTTGCATTTGAGTGGCTGAGTAGTTCCTCCCCTGGGCTCTGGAGCCAAGAATAGAAAGAGGCCTGCTGCAGTGCTGGGGTGCTGCTCTCCTTCCCCACTTCTCACTGTGCTGAGTTTCCTTCACTAAAACTTCCCACAAATTAGCCTAATAAGAGTATGCCATTTCCTGTATGCATCTGTAAATACCTAAATACTCCTTCCTAGATACTTTATTTCCACACAAACTCAATGTGACTATTAACAAAGTCGCCTGCGTCTCATTCCACAAACCTCTACAGGATGCCACTGTCTCTGTCATAACATGGGTGACAGTTTTCATGAGTATGCCCCTCCTTTTTCAGGTGAGAGCTGACATGGGTGATGTTTATGTAGCTCTTGGTTCCTACGGCCACTACTTCAATTATTTCCTAAATCACCCTTCAAGTCACAGCAGCCAGCCTTCCTGCCTCTTTCCCAGCCATTTCTATTTAAACTGTATTTCTTTACTTATGTACGGTACTTGAGACTGAACAAACGGCCTGGCACACCAGGTAAGCACTTTCCAACTAGGCGACATCCCGGTCCTCTACCCAGATGCCAGCTTCACGGTAGTGCTTCCTCCAGCAGCGCCTCCGTCCGTCCTGCGCCTGCTTTATCTGCTTAATTACTAACTCTTGACATTCAATAAAACTCATTTCTTATCTCTATATTTTAATGTAAACATTAAAGACTGTATTGTCACATCTCCAGAGAATCCAATGAGCTCCTCGCTCTCATCGCATCCAGCTGTCAGCAGGCCCAGTGCTGGGGAAGAGCACAGCCTGTTGAGTTATTTCGAGCCTCCAGAGACAGCTCCCCTCCACACTTACTGCACTCCTAAGGCTCTCTGTGACGGCCAATCTGACCCACTCTCACCACAGATTACTAGTGGGCTAGATGAACGCGCCTCTTTAAAAATTTTACAAAGGTAGTTTTCCTGACAACATTTAAGAGGATGTTGGTATCATTCCTAAGCTTTGAGAGGAAACTGAAGACTTCCAAAACAAAAATAAGCATAGAGGATAAATACTATCAAAATGAGAATCCTTGTACATACGAGTAATGAAAGGCTGGAATCCTACTCCTGCCTGCTTAACACTGAGGACAGGGTTTCTGGCAGAGGTGTGTGGGTATAGAGAAATAAAAGAAGAAAAACCTCAAGGTGACCACCAGAGATTACAGAATAAATTAGATTATTTTAGGCTAATAAAATATGAATTATAAACCACGAGTGGTGGCGCACACCTTTAATCATAGCAGTGGGAAGGCAGAAGCAAGCAGATCTCTGTGACTTCAAGATCAGGAGATCTAGATACCAAGTTCCAAGACAGCCAGGCTACACAGAGAGATCAGACCCTATCTCAAAAAACAAAAACAAACAAAAAGACAAACGCACAAGCGTGCGCACACATACACACACACACACACACACGTTATAGTTTAAAAGAAGTCTAGGAAACATTTCCTAGCATTCTACAAGGAAATCCAATTACATATATTTTTTTAATTGTATGTGTTCATGATGTGTATGGTATGCATTCACATCCCAGGGTGCCAGGGTGCACAACTGGGGTCAGAGGACAACTGTGTGGAGCCAGTTCTTTCCTCCAACTCAACAGAGGTCCTGGGGATCAAACAGCTCAAGTCGCCAGGCTTGTAAGCAAGCCCCCAAAACCACTGAACCATCTCCCCAGCCCTTGTTCTATATCTTAATTCCCTCAATCCACTAAATAAAATCTGAGACCTTGTACTCCTTTCCTTTTCTGCTCAGTCAGTTTCTTTTTAAGCAAGTTTAGAATTTAAGTTACAAGCTTTTGACATCACAAGGAATGGCCAACCCTCCATCCTAATCCATTACTAACTGGAAACGGACTCAGCTGAGCAATGGCAACTCTTGCTCACCGGTGTATTCTAATATAGGAAGTAAGTCCACTTAAAGAGTCTGGTTCTTTAAAGAAGAAACAAAATCAGGCTCAGATTTGCTGAAACCATTATTTGGAGGAATGTGGTAGGTGCATAAAACAAAAACTATCCTATGGCAATTAATTATCCTTGTAAAGTCATGATCAAGAATGAAACTAAACATTTAAAGTTAAGTCCAGAGGCACTTTTTACCATTTCAGAATAATGTGATTGGTCTAGCATTTCCTTCTACTGCTTAAGAAAACCCAATCTGAGCCAGGCAGTGGTGGCGCACACCTTTAATTCCAGCACTCGGGAAGCAGAAGCAGGCAGATCTCTGTGAGTTCGAGGTCAACCTGGTCTACAAGAGCTAGTTCCAGGACAGGTTCCAAATCTACAGAGAAACCCTATCTCAAAAGACCACAAAAAAAGGAAGAAAAGAAGAAGAAGAAGAAGAAGAAGAAGAAGAAGAAGAAGAAGAAGAAGAAGAAGAAGAAGAAGAAGAAGAAGAAGAAGAAGAAGAAGAAGAGAGAGAGAGAGAGAGAGAGAGAGAGAGAGAGAGAGAGAGAGAGAGAGAGAGAAAAAAGAAAAACCAATCTGAAGAATAGTATTGAGAGTGCATATGGCACAGCATGCAGGGCATCTCTCAGGAGACAGAGCAGGAAGGCTGTACCAAGTTCAAAGCCTGGAAAGGGTACCAGAGAGACTCTCAAAATAAAATAGTATTAAATAATAATAAAAAAAAACTTGTCAAAAACAATTACAGTTATCAGATTATAATGGCATAACGAAATCATTACAATACAAAAATAACTTGCTTTTCTCCACATGGGTCATCAAACTGGGCTCAGGCTGGCCTTAGACCCACAACCTCGGCCCAGGCTCTGGAGTAGCCCCATTACACCTACACTCCAAGCTCCAATCCTCTTTCCAGTGTCAGTCACTAACATCTCTGTCCTGTGAATGGAATCCTCCTCAAATCCTTAATTGGTTTACATTTATTCCTTACTCAAATTGTTCTACATGAATTAATTCAAATTAACACAGAATTTGTCATCAGTTTCACAGTGGCACTTGTCAGCCTGCTCTGGCACCCTACACACTAAATACCCGAATGTATCTACTTACGCAAATCCTGCACTGTTGTTTTTATTTCTTAAAGTTTCAACTTGATGCCAAAAACATCAATCATTTTTTGGGTTTTTTGTTTTGTTTTGTCTTGTTTTGTCTTTTGAGACAATGTCTCTCTATGTAGCTCTGGATGGCCTGAAACTTGATATGTAAACCAGGCCGGCCTCAAACTCACAGATCTTCCTGCCTCTGCCCCAATCCCCAGTGCTGGGATAAAATGTGTGCCCACGATGCATAACCCCAAAGTTACCTAGAAATTTCAAACAAATTCTCCTTTTGTGCATTCAGCTTAAGCGATCATATATTTTAGTGCACAATTGGTGCTTTATCTGGTGATGATGGCATAATAGATGGTTAATATGAATCATTACAGTATCTACTCCAAAATGTCACTGTATTTAGTACTTTTAGTTATTTTACCTCAAAAAGAAACCTCAGGTCTAGAGAGACGACAGTGCTGCCTGCTCTTCCAGAAGAACCAGGGTGAAGTCCCTACTCACATAGCAGCTCACAACTATCTGGAACGTGGGCATCCATCAGTCCCAGGGTATCTAATGGCCACTTCTAGCATCTGCGGGCACCAGGTACACATGGTGGACAAACATACACGCAGGCAAAGCACTGCTATACATACAATTCAATAAAGTACTAGTGGAAGCCACCCCTGAACTCCTGCCTTCAGCCTGGAAAACTCACACGCAGAAACAAGCGCCACCTTCCGGAAGAAGGCGCCACTGCAGACGACAGTGCTGAAGTCAGACCCAGTGATGCACACTCCACCTGAGTCATGCTGGCACAGCATCTTGTTCGGTAAGCAAGGTAGCTTCTAATCTCTAAGCTCAATTTAAAAAAAAAAAAAAAAAAAGAAACTCAAGAACAAAGTGAGCCTAAAAGCTAGCAGTACTTAGAAGACACCACTGGGCATGGCAAAACCAAAAGACATCAAACACTCAATGTGGTTGGGAGAGTTTGCAAAAAGTATACCTAAATGTTTAAAAGATTTCCAGACAGTGAGAAGGATGTAAAAGAAGGATGTAAAAGCACCAAAGAACTGAGTTCCCTCCCTAGGACCCACATGGTGGAAGGAGAGAACTGAGTCCCACAAGCTGTCCTCTGACCTACACACACACACACACACACACAAAGGAAAGAAATTTCACTAGGATTGCAAACCAATAATAAGATTTTTTTTAAATATTAACATATTATGATAAATTTTTATTACTGTGTAAGTCACTAAAATTATAAAGGGAAAATACTTTCTTCATAGTCATAGAAAAAATATTTCTCTAAGAATTACACACACTAATTCCCAACTACATCATATAACTAAAAAAATACAAACTGATGGAAACACCAAGATGTCAAAGACAGAAAAGGGGGAAGAACCTGACAAGCAAAGACGCCTCAAATTGAAGAGAAAAAAAAATACTGCTCCAGCAATGCTGAGTCAAAGGAGGGCTCAACCAGGTATAGAGGGTAAATACTATCCCTATGTTTTTAATTATAAAATATCGCTCGTGTACTAACCTACTAACTCTATTAGTAAATAATAACTGAATACCTGTAGTCCCAGAAAAGATAAATAAAACTACTTTTATGACTGTTAAATACCAAAAACCTATAATGTAGGACTCTAATCTATTTATATAAAACGTCTTAAACAAAGATTTTACACCAGTTTCCAACCTACACAAAACACCAATTTAAAACAGGTTCTTCAGCTTAAGATTCCCATCAAGAGTAATATTGAAGCTTATAAAATGAGTTCTGGGGCTAGAGAAACGGCTCAGCAGTTAAGAGCACTGGATGCTGGTCCTGAGGACCTGGGTTGGATTCACAACCACCTGTAACTCCAGTTTCAGGGGAATCTAATGCCCTCTTCTGGCCGCCATGGGCACTGCACACACAGTGCAGATACATATGCAGGTAAAATGCCCTTACACATAAAACAGATAATTTCTTAAAAATAAGAGTTGTAGGAAAAAACACTTTTGTGACGTCTACCTGTTTCCGAATTCTCGGTCTCAACTTCTTGTTCTTCCGCCACATCCTGCATCATGTAAGTCTCATCGTCATACACCAGAACCTGGGCAGCGTAGCCCTGCTCTAATCTTGCACTGGGCACTGGCTCCACAATCACTGCTGGAAATTCAGGGACCTTGTCACCTCCCTACAAAAGCAAATTTAGAGAACAATCAAGCTTTTCATTGGAAAATTCTGGATTTTGCTCTGAATCGCTGGGTTCACAAAATCCCCTTCAGTCCACAGAGTGTCTTTCATGTGTCATATTCAAGGACGCAGAAAATAAAGAAAGGAGAGGCTGGCTGCGATAATCGCTAAGTCTTAAAGAGACAGGGAGTAACACACATACTTCACTCCTTTGGGAAAGCTCCTAAACCAAAGGTGAGATTGTGCTACTTTACACTACGGAAGACGGAACATGAGCAACACACCCTGAGAAGAATGAAAGTGTATGAAGAGGTATCAGACGGGTCAGCAGGCCCCAGAGAGCCAAACCACAGCCTAACAGCAAATACACGAGGCGACCAAGCAGCAGCACACTGCACAGTGGCGAGGCCACAGACAGCACCAGACACGTTTGAGAAGGAAGAGTTCAAACGAAAGAGCCTCCAGAGAAGCTGGAAAAAGAACGTGAGTCAATCAAAGTGTGAAACGTGTGTCAGACAAGAAGTTCTTCTTTTGTTTTATTGTAGTACTGGAAGAAAAAAAAAAACTCACAGTCTTGGGCCATTAAAAATAAACAAATACTTGCTGGGCAGTGGTGGTGCACACCTTTAATCCCAGCACTGGGGAGGCAGAGGCAGGCGAATCTCTGAGTTCGAGGCCAGCCTGATCTACATAGCAAGTTCCAGGACAGCCAGAGCTGTTACAGAGAAACCATCTCAAAAGCAAACAAACAAAACCCCACTAACTTAAGGAAGAGTTCCAGGTACAAGATAGAGCCATCTACAGTGGGATCTGATGCCCTCTTCTGTTGTAAAGGTATATGTGCAGCTAGAGCACATATATGGACATAAAATAAATATTTTAAAGAACTTGTTAAAAAAATTAGATAAATGGATGGATGGACGGACGGACGTGAACAGACTACAGAAGAACTGGATGTAGGCCTCGCAGAGGAAGAGTGTCACTGGAGGTACGCCCTTGAATAGTTAGTTATACCAATTGAGCCCGGCTCCTGTCTGAAATTCCTTTGCTTCCTGGCCACCGAGAGACAGACAGCTTTGCTCTGTCGCACTTTGCCACCATAACACTGTGCCTCTCCACAGGATGCTACTGGGAATGACTACAAAGGCTCACCGTGTAAAATGTACTGGGACTGATTGTATGTGAGCGTCTCCCATGACAGGATGAGCTGTTAACACCAGTATAAACAGTGATGTCCTCCTGAGGACACAACACCAGGGGAGACCTGTTCCAAACTGTTATTTATCCACATCTGCCTCGCCTTGATACTGTACTCCTGGCCCTGGAGCCTGAGTGAGTGATCAGCTCCTCTGTACTGATAAAAATCACCATTAGCTGACACACAGAAACACCAGAACACAGCCCAATAGCTGACCGTGTATCTGCAGGGCAAGCAGGCAACAGTGGGTCCATGCTGAAGCACTTCCCCAAAGCTCAGGATGACCCAATGACCTGAGCAGCTCTATAAACAATTCAGCTGCTTCTCTGAGAAGTCCTGTGATGATGTAACTCAGCCTGAAACCGAGTCATAGTCTACAAAATAAAGAACACACTGCTTATGTGTATTTTCATAAATGATAAAACTATAAAGGAAGGTGTGAACATGACAAGGTCTGTGGGGATGACACCACTGAAGACAGAGATGGGATACAGGACAGACACAGGAGGTCAAATCATCTTCAGCTACACATCACATTCAAGATGACCCGGGGCTACCTGAGACCCTACCTCAAAAACAAACAAACATCACATTCAAGACCACCCGGGGCTACCTGAGACCCTACCTCAAAAACAAACAAACAAATAAACATGCGAGTGGGTGGAAGAAATGCCAGCAATTACTCCACTTCAGCCTGAAAGGTAAGTAATACGACGTACATTTTTGTTTATTTGTTTCTTGTTTTTAGAAACACGGTCTCTATGTGTAGTCCTGGCTGTCCTGGAACTCTCTCTGTAAACCAGGCCAACTTCAAGCTCAAAAACCCACCCGCCTTTGCCTCCTGAGTGTTGGGAATAAAGGCGTGTGCCACCACCACCCAGTTTATTAGTTATTCTTAAAATATGTATGTACTTTATGTGTGCTTCATTGTCCATAAAACATTTCACCAAAGCTTTAATTTGCAAAATACACTGTAAAAAATTTCTTTGGCTAACAATTTCTCTATTTCAGATAAGACAAAGAATCCAGCTTTTCAACATCAAGGTGTGGGGGGAGGACAGAGAGAATGGCTGCTCCACAGCTGGGTAAGCAGGCAGCTGCATCTGGGCAAGCAGGCAACTGCATCTTCTGCACGCCCACCTGCACAGCCACAGCGCATCCCTTATCTGTGAAGCAGCTATGGAGTTCTTTACTCACCAAAACTGAAGAGAGCATGCTAAGCAGCACTGAGCTGACGCTGACCCACATACTGGTTAATTATGCAGTGAAGTTATAAATTACTTGCTTCCTCTAAATTTTTACAATATTTTTTATTCGCGGAACAGTCTCACTAAGTTGCCCAGGCTAGCCTCAAACTCCTGGACTTGAGAAATCCAGACAGTTAGGTCTAGAAGTACATGTCATGGTCCCAAATACACTGTATTTTAGAAGTAAATTTAACACCAGATGCTTTCTACTGTAAGCGCCCCATCGACACACCCAGAGAAAAGCAAAGGGTTTATATTGTCATAGTATGAAAATCCTTCTATGGGCACTCTCTTCCCACCAGTCAGGATCTAGCTCCGCCCTCTCAAATCTCACCTATCTTACTATTTAATAACAGTCCATCAGGGTGTAGTGACATGCACCTTTAACTACAGAACTCGAACTTCAAACTCATGGCAAAGGTAGCAAATCTCTGTGAGTTCAAGGTCAGCTTGGTCTACAGAGTGAGTTCCAGGACAGCCAGGGCTACACAGAAAAATCCTGTCTTCAAAAACCAAAACCAAGCCGGGCGACGGTGGCGCACGCCTTTAATCCCAGCACTCGGGAGGCAGAGGCAGGCGGATCTCTGTGAGTTCGAGACCAGCCTGGTGTACAGAGCTAGTTCCAGGATAGGCTCCAAAACCACAGAGAAACCCTGTCTCGAAAAATCAAAAAAAAAAAGTAAAAAAAAAAAAAAAAAGATGAACTATAGGAGGATTTCTGGTGGTTATATAAAAGCCAGAATTTCTCAAAAATTTGTGAAATTGGCTCCTATCTGCCAAAAGGAGTCATTTCCCTTACTTCTGGCAGAAGGAACATATGGTTACTTGTGGTTGCATATCAAAGCCCATTCCAGCCTCCAGACACCCGCCATCCCTACTCACAAATACTGTTATGCAATTCAAATCCACAATGGTCTCCTGGCCCTTCCCTCCCTGAAGCTACTCCCCTCTTTTGAATCTGCTTTCCTCCACAACTCCCAAGCTGACTGTATCTCTTACTTTCCTCCCCATATTCTCTCTCTCTCTCTCTCTCTCTCTCTCTCTCTCTCTCTCTCTCTCTCTCTCTCTCTCTCTCTCTCTTGCTATCTCTCTCCCTCCCCTCTTGCTGTTCTCTGTCTCCTGCTACCTCCACTGCTCTCCCCAGCTATTCTGTCTCCTGCTCTCCCACCTCCCTAGCCCTGGCCATGTCCAGTCTGCCTCCTTTTCTGTCTGCTCTGATGTTCTTTCTTCTCTTCCCCTGATGGAACAGTCATGTCAGCAGTTTATTTGGCCCCTCACATACAACCGCAAATTTGCAGCAATCCACTGCCTCAGTACCCCAAGTGCTGGGATTACAGATATTTTCTATCATGTCTGGATTATAAATTTGAGATTTCAAATCTCAAATAGTACTCTCCTGTTCTATACTTCCACATAGGCCAGCTCTCCACTTCCATTCTTTGGCTTCAGGAGCACTGGGGAGGCAGCAGCTCAAGACCCCTTGCTGCGGGAAGCTGCCAGGAGTCCTGTGGTGCCTGGGAATGCCAGATGAGGTGAGGTAATCAGCTGATCTGTGCTGCCCAGCAGGGCAGGGGAGGGGAGAGGATAGGAGTAAGTTCTGGAGGCAACAGGGTTGCTCCCAGTGTGGGACTGGCCAAGATCAGACCCTCACCTCCCACAGTTGCTGTTCCTGTGGCAGCAATCAGGAAATGTCCTGAAGACTCCTCTCCTCTCTGGCCCCCAGGTAGGATCAGGAGGCCCAGAAGACCCAGAATCTGGGGAATTGTTGACTTCTGTGTCCATGACCTGGGGCCTACTGTGGCCATCTGGCCGGGATGCAGAAGAGGCTGAAGAGTTGCTGGGGTTCTCCTAGTCCCCAATTATCACCATTACAAGTGGGTCAGTACTACATTCGTTCTGGTGAGTAAGGAATTCGGTCGGGTTAGAGAATTGTGCACAGCATTTGGCACAGACTTGGGGGTGGCCCTCCTCGTTATCATAACCTTCATGTTTCACAGGCTCCCCACAGCCCACCGCCCCCCCACCAGTCAAGAGCTGCTCCTGGTTTCCTATGTGGGGAAGTGGAAGACGGGATGGGGTAGGACACAATGGGAATCCAGTCTGGGGAGGCGTTGGAGGTTGCTGGTGCTGCGGCAGTCTCTGGCAGTTCCCCAAATCTATCCTGTGTTTTCTGTCTCAATTTCTCTAACATTTCTTCAGCCTCAGCACCCCCTTCCAAGACTCCCCGTTGATTTCTGTTGGTGCAGGCTCCAACAGAGCCCAACAAACTTGAAAATGTCTACTGCACCGAACCATGTAATTTTACCTCACACAGAGACCCACACATGAACACAGACAAAGACACTCACAGACACACAAACTTATCTTTTAAGGCCCTCTTGGCAGTTGTGTTAAGAAATGTAGTCAAGGGGGCTGGAGAGATGGCTCAGAGGTTAAGAGCACTCACTGGCTGCTCTTCCAGAGGTCCTGAGTTCAATTCCTAGCAACCACATGGTGGCTCACAACCATCTATAATGAGATCTGGTGCCCAATTCTGGCCTGCAGAGATACATGTTGACAGAACACTGCATACATAATTAATAAATAAATAAACAAACAAATAAATAAACTCTATAAAAAAAGAAAAAAGAAAAAGAAATGCAGTCAAAGGGAGTTGGAGAGATGAATCAGCAGTTAGGAGGGATAAGGTTCTTGCAGGGACTCAAATTCAGTTCCCAGTACCCACATCAGGATTTTATAACCACCTGCAATCCAGCTCCAGGATCTAACCTCCACTAGCACCTGCACAGGTCTCTCTCTCTCTCTCTCTCTCTCTCTCTCTCTCTCACACACACACACACACACACACACACACACACACACGAAGGGGCATCTGGACTAGCTCGCAGCCCTGTCTGTGCTCTTATACATCAACCATTTCCCGCCTGTGCTTCCCTTTCCTCACACCTAAGCCCACCGCAGCTCCTCCCCCATCACCACTGAACCCACACTGCCCAGATCACAAGTGTCCTCTGAGCATTCCCTCTTCAGGCGAGACCACCCGTCCTCATCGTACCATTGGCACAAGTCCTTGTCTTTCATCCAACCACAGGCAACTTATTTTCAACTTGGCCATTTTCAACTTATCACAAGATAAAACACTAAAATTTTGAACTAAATTATCAATCTCTTTCTGTTCTTCTATTTGTTTTTCTCTAACCCTATTTCTTCATACTTAGGAAGTCAGTCCTAATACTATGTCACAAATTTCTTGAAAATCAAGTAAGCACAAAGCACATGGCACAGTGCACCTCGCAGGAAGAACTCAGTTCCTGGCGGCTGTCCTATTCCACAACAGCAGAAGCAGTCCTCAGACCTACTTTGAAGGCACCTCGTCACTGCACAATTGGAACTGACTATGTCACTTCTTTCTTTGCACAAAAAGCTTTAATGGTCCTGTATTTGTCTAATAGGTTAAAACACAAGACTATGACTTTCACACTTTTATGGGTTGAACTGTGTCTTCTAAAGTGTTGATGTATGCTTTCACCCCATTGCTGTGACTGTGACCTTATTTGGAATGGATCTTTGCAGAGGTAAGATATGATCCGTAGGCCAAGCCCTGGCCCACTCTGATTAGTTTTATAGAAAAGGACAACCAAGACACTCAGGTGGAGGTGGAGGGAAGCCAATGAAGACACAGAATTCTCCCTTCATGCCAAGCAGACTGTGAAGCTGCACCAGCTACCGGGCATAAGGCAAATCTCACAGCTCTCGGAAAACGATAACACAGCCAACATAATTTCAAAACTCTGGACTCTAGAACTGTAAGACTACAATTTCATTTTGTAAAATCACTCAGTTTATCGGATGTTTTAGATAGCAGCCCCATCAAACTGGCCCGCCACCTTTGCCAGCTTCTCACTACAGAACTACACACAAGCTGTGTGACTCAGATCCTAGAGGAAGCCTTCCCATGTCAAAATGACTCATGTCATTTTGTAGCCTACCTGTCTGCCCAAATCCTTTCCCTCCACTAAAGGCTTTCCATCCCATTCCTTTAATCCCCAACAGGTATTGTTCTACTTGAAGTCCTTCTGACATAAGTTGTGTGCCTAACATACATGCTATCTGTGGCACTCTGCTGTATTTACACATTCAAATCCTTAACTAACTGGACAGCGAGATTATTAGACAGCAAAAGTTACACTTAAGTCCTCGAAAATGCACACAGCACATAATGCAGAATTTAAGGACCTGTTCAAAGAACACAACATTACACATTTCACCTTTAGCAGGTATTCACATACTGAACACATATATACTAACAGCAAGTAACTTCATGACTTTTGTGCTACCAAACGATGGAGAACAGAGGTACCGCAGACAGATAGGCAGAGTACCTACTGTTTGGTTTACTGGAGAAAGAAAGATGAGGCAGAGTAAAAATTAAAACATCCCCTAACTTCTTAGGATTACTTTATTCAAGTTACTAAAGTATGCAATAATTAAAACAGATGAAACCCAAAATCTTGATGTAACCTACCTAATTCTCTATGGGCTTGGGTTGCCAGATTGAACAAAGAAAACACAGAATACCCAATTATGATTAAATTCAGGTAAACACACATATAACAGTTCGCACTTGGGAAAATGTTGCTTCTCTGACAATCAAGCCTAACTGGCTTTCCTGTATAGAGGAAGGGGCCGCATTCACATACATAGGCTCATGTATGTGCACATGCATGTGGAGGACAGAAGTCCATCTTCACCTTGTCTGTGAGTGCGCATCTATGTATGCACACACGTCGCAGCCCACACACGGAGGTCAGGGGACAACCTAGGGTGTTGGTCGCTGCATCCACCTGGTGTGAGACAGGCTCTTCTGTTGTTCAGGGACCCTTCTATCTCTGGCCCCAATCTCACCACAGAAACAGGATTACAGACACTGTATCGTGCCTGGCTTTATGTGGGATCTGAGGATTCAGATTCAGGGCCTAAGCTTGCTTGCTACAAGTTTTACCCCCTGACCCACATCTCCAGGCCACAAGCTCCTCATTTTCTAGGACAGAGTCTCCCACTGAACCTGGAGCTAACAGTGCCACCAAGGTCCATCAAGCACTTTACCACTGAGCTGTCCCCAGGCAACTGCGCTGTAGGTTCTAACAGTGCCCTCAAACCTCTGAGACCCACCTGCCTCTGCCTCCCAGTGCTGAGTAAAAGAGTGTGAAATCAAGCCTGGTCGCAGATGAGGATCTTGTTTTCAGATTGAATTGTTTCTAATCGGCTTCGTCCAGGTAATACACTCACTTTAACACCTGCATTCATGCACACACACACCACCCTGCACACGGAGGGCAGAGGACAAGTTCTCATCCCCCGATGGAGGTCCCAGAGACCGAAGTCAGAAAGCATCTTTACCTGCTGAGTCATCTCACTAGTCTATGCATTTTTTAAATTGTATATGGGAATCAACAGATTGTGTTTTGTGTGCATCTGGTTGTGCTGATGTCTATCCATGTGCTGGCTCAGTCTTTACCCACATGCATGAGGGCCAGAGTTTGGAGCTCCAGCATTCACATGGTGACCTGCCTGTAGCCCCGGGATTTAACAGGAGGACGGGATGCTGGGAAAAGCCAGCTGAAGAGGCAAACTCAACCCTCAAGTGGGAAACCCTCCTTCAAAATATAAGGTAGGAGTCTGCCAGATAAGACAACAATCTACACTTAATTTTAAAAGACTGCAAATTATTTTCCAAAACAGCTCTTATGAGATCTCCACTAGAAGTGTGAGAGCAAGCCAAGCCAAGCTCACCCTCATTCCACTACAAGTGTGCGAGCAAGCCAAGCTCACCCTCTCCAACATGTGGGGCCACTGCGCAATGAGCACCATGCCAAGCATGTGGCAGGATCTTTGACATTTTATTTGCATTTCTTTGATGGCCAAAAATGCTGAACAGGTTTTTTTGGGTTTTTTTTTTTTTTTTTTTTTTTTTTTTTTTTTTTTGCCTGTTGGCCATTCATACAATTACTTGAATCATCTGTTTCGAATGTTTTTTTGTTTTTGTTTTTCCCAAGCACGAAGATTTATACATCCCTGAAGGACAAAGGGCAGGAAATAGACAGAGGATGAAGGAGAAGAGAACAAGGGAGAGGAAGAGGGGATATCTGCATTGAGGGACAAAGGACTGCTTCTAGATAGAGAGGAGACACACACACCAGGGTCTTTCCCTGAACCTGGAGCTCATGTTTCCTCAGCTTTCTCTGCAAGCCAACAAGTCCCAGTGAGCCTCCTACCTCCCTCAGAGCCTTCTTAGCTACGGAGCCATCTGCCTGGCCCCTCTTCCTATTTTAATAAGACACCGTCATCTTACTGTTTTATATTTTCTAAAGATGCCCGTGGCTTCAATAAGGTTTAAGTGCACCTTCATCCAAAGGCTCAAGTAATGGAAGCTTGGTCCTCAGTGTGGCAACATCCAGAGGTGGATGATGGGGAATCTCCTTCAATAATGGCCTTTGATGGGCTGGACCAGGTAGGACATGGCTTTGGTACCAAAAGGCCAGCAGGACCACCCTGTAGCTCTCTCGCTCCCCGTTCCTGTTGTTTCCTCGTGATGATCCATGTGTTCCCTTTTAATAGAGAAAACCTTAGTATATTTTAGGAGCTAGCTGGGATTCCTTTATTCGCGTTCCCCCATCAGATGCCTTCTGCTTCAGATGGAGTCTGCTGAAGTCTGCTGAAATGTTTCCATGCCACTCAAAGTGCCACACACCTTCAATCCCAGCACTAGGGAGGCAGAGGCAGGAGGATCCCTGTGAGTTCCAGGCCAGCCTGGTCTACAGAGTGAGTGCCAGGACAGCCAGAGAGAGATACACAGAGAAACTGTCTTCAAAAAGAAAGAAAGAAAGAAAGAAAGAGAGAGAGAGAGAGAGAGAGAGAGAGAGAGAGAGAGAGAAAGAGAGACAGAGAGACAGAAAGACAGAGAGAGAGAAAGAAAAGGCATTTGGTCCATAATGAAGCAGCTGGCTAATAACTGCTGAAAGGACTGATGAATAGTAGTGGAAGTTGAACAGAAAGTTGTTCCCACGCTGGTTCCACAGCACTTCAAATGTCCACTAAGCAGGCCGGCCTCTTCTGACACCCTTCCATAGAATATAACTGTCCTGTTATACCACATTAATCATTAGTCAATAATAACCTGATAAATTCACAATTTTTTCCTCCATGCTATGTTCTGACCAGAAATCCTTGGGATTCCATATAAAGGAGGAAAAAGTAAAGGAAGTTTCTGGAAACAAACCTAGATCCTTGTCCTCTATACTGTTATCTTTTAAATCAGTAAAACATAAATATACTCTGCAAATCCACTGTCCATGGCAGCTCTCCTCACATGGTAAACACCAACACCACAAAGCTAGGGCACAGAAAAATAATTTGAAAGAGAAGCAGCACTCACTGGGTGATATCTGATGAGAGAGCCCACCCTGGGCTTGATCTCTGGTAACTCATACCATGGAGGTGATATACAGAAAGTGAATTGGGGGAGGGGGGAGGGATTTGAGTGAATCTTAAAGGAAGATGTTAACCTGGGCTTCCTCTAATGGACTCTGACCCATTTTAGAAGTAGTCTTTAAATACAAAGGGAACATGTAGACTTCGCAAAGGCACTGACAAAAGAAAAGTATGTCCCATGAGTCTTCCCACAGTAGATCCGTGTCTTACAGACCGAACAGACAGCAAGAAAGGAAAATGCTCCAGATCACAGCACACACACGAGTGTCCTCACTGTCATCAGGCAGGACCTGATCCATTCATTATCAGGGCACCAACCCCAGCGACAGCAGCATCTCAGAGAAGAGACTCCCAAGGTGCCGCTGACCAGACAGCTGCACAACAGCGCTGTTACGACTCAGTTTCCACACTCAGTCTCTACCCAAGGGTGGGAAGAGAAAGCAGAGGAGAGAATCTGCTTTCTGCTCCTGCCTCTTCCGTCAGTGCTATCTATCTGTAACAACAAAACAACCAAACACACTTAGAGACTCAAAATCCTACCTGTGTGAGATCCAAAACATTTTCTAGTTAAATACGTAACTGTACATATTAGATTAAAATATCAATCCTGAATTAGACATAACAGAATAACTAAGAAATAAAGATAATACAGAAAGCCGAGCGGTGGTGGTGCACGCCTTTAATCCCAGCACTCGGGAGGCAGAGGCAGGCAGATCTCTGTGAGTTCGAGACCAGCCTGGTCTACAAGAGCTAGTTCCAGGACAGGCTCCAAAACCACAGAGAAACCCTGTCTCGAAAAACCAGGAAAAAAAAAAAGATAATACAGAAAGCAAAGAAAAGCTTCTAACTTAAGATGACTGCAATTTTGGTATTTAAATACATTATTTCTCACTCTCCATAATCTAAGAAAATAGATATTATCAGAAACTTTTTGTTTCCTTTTTTCCAGACAGGGTTTCTTTGTGCAACCGTCCTGGCTGTCCTGGAACTCTCTCTATAGACCAATCTGGCCTCAAACTCACAAAAATCCACCTGCCTCTGCCTCCCAAGTGCTGAGATTAAAGGCATCTGCCGCCACCACCCAGCCAGAAACTTAACTGTTATCTAAACTAATGTAACATCCTTCTTTCCTTCTCTTTCCTCTTCCAAACTCATCTAGCACACACATCTTGCATCATCCGTTCACTGTTACTGACATAAAAACACCTGCACAATTTTCTGCACTGTACATTTCTACTCTCAAATACCCGATTCTGTGATTTATGTCAAGATTAACTCATATATTGATTTCTATTAACAAAACAGAGATAAAATACAGTAAATGCCTAACCTCTTGATTTTCTACTCCATTGCTGGGAAGCTCCAGGACAGAACCTCCACTGTCAACCACTGCCGATGTCATTTTTTATTCCCTGAGGAAGTTCCAAATGGTACGAATCAATGCAATTAGAGTTCATAGATGATGGCCAGGGCTATAGGTTTCATTTTCATGGTTTAATTCAATAGAGATGCAGTAGATTAGACATCCAGAAGTCTAGTCTTCTAAAGATGATAAACCGGAGGGTCTAAAAAGAGGAAAAATTGAAATTGTTAAAAACATATAGTTAAGATATAAGGCAATTTAACTGTTTAATTGAAAAGGATATAGGCCTCTATGACTGTGTCAAAGAAGGAATTAAACAGCACTCTACTTAAAAATTTGAGACTCAAATTCATTAACTTATCAAACAATATTTTACCAAGCTACTGTATAAGGATGGGTACTGTATTATAAAAGACATAATGATAAAACTCCCTTGGGCTGGAGAGATTTCTAGCACTTAAGAGCACTGGCTACTCTTCCGTAGGACCCAGGTTCAGTTCCCAGCATCCACATTGCACCTCACAACCATCTACAGCTACAGCCCCAGTGGATCCAACGCCCTCTTCTGGCCTCCACACCAAGCACACACACGGTGCACAGACATACACGCAGGCCAGACACCCATATACATAATATTAGCACTTCTTTCTTTTATGGAGATGCAATATTATACCAGAATTTGTTTGTTTGTTTTGGTTGGTTCAAGGCAGGGTTTCTCTGGAGTTTCTGAGCCTCTCCCGGAACTTGCTCTATAGACCAAGCTGCCTTCGAACTAAGAGATCCTCCTGTCTCTGCCTCCCAGAGTTCTGGGATTAAGGGTCTGAACCACTGCCTAGCTATTTTAACAGATTTTGTTGTTGTTTTGTTTTTTTGAGACAGGGTTTCTCTGTATAGCCCTGGCTGTCCTGGAATTCTCTCTGTAGATCAGACTATCTCAAACTCAAAGAGATCCACCTGCCTCTGCCTCCAGAGTTCTGGGATTAAAGGTACCACCAATGCTTGGGCAGATTTTTATTTTAATCTGGGCTAGAGATACAGCTCATTGGTTAAGAGTGATGAGTTCAGACAGGAAGTGGTGGCGCACACCTTTAATCCCAGCACTTGGGAGGCAGAGGCAGGTAGGTCTCTGGGAGTTTGAAGCCAGCCTGGTCTACAGAGTGAGTTCCAGGACAGCCAGTACTACACAGAAACACTGTCTCGAAAAACCAAAAAGAAAAAAAGAGTGATGAGTTCAGCCCAGCAGTGGTCACGCACACCTCTAATCCCAGCAAGGGAGGCAGAGCCAATGCTTCCTTCTCAGACACTCACACACAGACACACACGTACTTAAAATTACATCTTTTTTAAAAGATTTATTTATTATGTATACAATGTTCTGTCTGCAAGTATCCCTGCGGGCCAGAAGAGGGCACCTGGTCTCATGATAAAACACTACGTGGCTGCTGAAAATTGAACTCAGGACCTCTGGAAAAGCAGCCAGTACTCTTAACTTTGGAGCCATCACTCCAGCTCCCCAAAAAATCTTTTTGAAAAGCAATTTTTAAACTCTTTTAAGCACTCAACACACTGTTTTACAGAACTGCTCCCTTTACAGACATCACCTTAGAGGGGCTTCTTAAATTTTCCTTCCTCCTCCTTTGTCAAAATGTATTTATTTATACTTTATTTAGCCTGCATGTATGTCTGTGTGTGCTGTCAGAATCCCTGGAACTGGAGTTACAGACAGCTGTGAGCTGCCATGTGGATGCTGGGAATTGAAACTTGGTCCTCTGGAAGGAGAGCCAGGGCTCTTAACCACTGAGCCATTGCTCCAGCAGGAAACCGATACTTCTAATAAATTATTCCATTAATCTCACGCTCATAACTGACTACTGCATCATACCAAATAGAAATAAATAATAAGGAACTTCTGTAACTGTTTACTATAAAATGAAGTACCTGGAAAAAAAGTAGAAAATTCATCTTATACATATTTTTTGTTTATTTAATGTGCATGTGTGTGTGCCTGAGTATATGTATGAACACTGTGTGAATGCAAATGCATGCAGAGGCCAGAAGAGAGAGTCAGGTCCCTGGAACTGGAGTATAGACAGCTGCCATCTGCTGGATGTGGGTGCGAAAAGCTGAACCCAGGTCCTCTGAAAGAGCAGCAAGTGTTCTTAGCCACTGGACTATCTCTCCAGGGACAACTTTTGCATCTTAGGCAGAAAGTTAAAAAGGAAGTGTTAATATCTTAAGACTACAGAAGGAGCCGGAGAGATGTCTCAGAGGTTAAGAGCATTGGCTGCTCTTCTAGAGGTCCTGAGTTCAGTTCCCAGCAATCACATGCTGGCTCACAACCACCTGTAATGAGATCTGGTGCCCTCTTCTGCATGCAGGCATACATGTTGCAGGCAGAATAGTGTATAAATAAAAAATAAAACTTTTTTAAAAAAAGAAAGAAATTAATTGAAGAAAAATCCACAATCCCATCATACTAAAGCTCCCTGTTACTATTTCTAAAATCTGTCTTCCAAATAAATATAACAAACAGAAATAAGCTTTACTTACAATTTGAATGTTAAGTTGTCTAAGCATCCTTCACTGCTTTCCCAACTCGTCAAGTGCTAAAATCTAAACCAGCGGTTCTCTGGAACTACTAGTGGAAAGGAAAAAAATTAAGTATTAACACAATTCTATTTAAAACAAAACAAAGAAACATTTGCCTTAAATAAGTATGACTCAGACAGTAAATACTTAATAAAACAAATCATCGTCAATGGCTGATGGCACATTTCCACAGACGTAAAATCACTACTTCTAGATGGCTAAGGAATCACTAAATAACAACTAAGTAAGGTCAGATCCAACATGCACAGCCTATGTTCCAATCAACCAAAAGGCCTTCCTTTTTATTATTATTTTTAAAAGGAGGGGAGGGTGCACCCCCTGAAACTGGAGTGACAGAAGGTTGTGAGAAACCATGTGTGCACTGGGGTCAAACACAGGTCCTCCAGAAAGGCTCCTGACTGCTGAAGCATCTCTGAAGCCCCAACCAAAAGGTTCTAGAGTGGTGGCACTATACCTCCTTGTGCTGCCAAGTTTTATGCCAACTTGACACAAGCTAGTCACTAGAGAGAAGGGGTCTCAATTGAGAAAATGCCTCAGTAAGGTCTAGGGCCGCCTGTAGAGTATTTCCTTAGTGAGTAACTGACGTGGGAAGGCCCAGTCCATGCTGGGTGTGACCAATCCCTGGCAGGTGGTCCTGAGTGCTGTAAGAATGTATGCTGAGCAAGGCAGGGGAAGCAAGCCAGTAAGCAGCACCCTTCCATGTCTCTGCATCAACTCCTGCCTCTAGGTTCCTGCCCTGTTAAGAGTCCCTGTCCTGACTTCTTTCAATGATGAACAGTGATACGGAACCCTTTCCTCCCCAGCTTGCATTGGTCGTGGTGTTTCATCATAACAATAGAAACCCTAACCAAGGGCTGGAGAGACGTCTTAGAGGTTAAGAACACTGGTTGCTCTTTCAGAGGCCCTGAGTTCAATTCCCAGCATTCACATGGTGGTTCACAACCATCTATGAGATTTGGTACCCTCTTCTGGCATGCAGGCATACATGCAGACAGAATACTGTATTCATAATAAATACATAAATCTTTTAAAAAGCAACAAAAAAGAAACCCTAAGACACTCCCCTTCAGGAGTAAGAAATATAAAGTTTAAACAACAAAACTAAAGAGCTGGAGAGATATGGTTCAGTGGTTAAGAGCACTGACAGCTCTTTCCAGAGGATCCTGGTTCAATTCCCAGCACCCACACAACAGTTAACAACTGTCTGTAACTCCAAGCTCTGACACACTCATACAGACACACATGCAGGCTAAACACCAATGCACATAAAAGAAAATAAATAAATAAAATCAACGAATTAAAAAAAAAACTAAGGCTGAGTAGACCTTTAATCCAGGAGTCAGAGGCAGGCAGATCTCTGTGAGATAGATGGATGGATGGATGGATGGATGGATGGATGGATGGATGGATGGACATTTTTTTTTTTTTTATAGGATGGATATGATAGCTTGTCTTTTGTGTTGTTGTTGGTTTTTATTTTGGAAGACGGTTCTCTGTGTAGCCTTGGTTGTCCTGGAACTTGCTCATTAGACCAGGCTGGCCTAGAACTCAGAGATCTGCCTGCCTCTGCCTCCAGAGTACTGGAGTTAAAGATGTGAGCTACCACCACCCGGCAGTGGTCCATGCCTTTAATTCCAGTATGTAGAAGCCAGCCTGGTCTACATAGCTCAGACAGTTTTTCAAAAACAGAGAAAAACAATTTCCAATATAGTTAATAAATTCCAAGTAAACTGAACTCAAAGAGAACCACACAATAACACACAATATAACCATACTTTTAAAAACTATAGACAGGGCTGGAAAGATGGCTCAGTGGTTAGAACTACAGGACCAAGGTTCAGTTTCCAGCACCTACATGGCAGCTCATAGAAATGTGTAACTACAGTTCCTGGAATCCAACATCATCTTCTGCCCTTGTCAGGCCTGGCATATACATGTTGCACATATGTACAGGTCTTAAACTTAAAAATAATAAACTACTAGAAAACATTATTTTGAGTGAGGTAACCCAGACACAGAAAGACTATTATTACATGTATTCACTCATAGGTGGTTTTAAAACATAAAGCAAAGAAAGCCAGCCTACAAACCACAATCCCAGAGAACTTAGATAACAATGCTGACACTAAGAGAGACTTACATAGATCTAATCTACATGGGAAGTAGAAAAAGACAAGATCTCCTGAGTAAATTGGGAGCATGGGGACCTTGGGGGAGGATTGAAGGGGGAGGGGAGAGGCAGGGAGGGGAGCAGAGAAAAATGTAGAGCTCAATAAATATCAATTAAGGGCTGGAGAGATGGCTCAGTGGTTAAGAGCGCCGCCTGCTCTTCCAAAGGTCCTGAGTTCAATTCCCAGCAACCACATGGTGGCTCACAACCATCTGTAATGGGGTCTGGTACCTTCTTCTGGCCTGCAGACATACACAAAGACAGAATATTGTATACATAATAAATAAATATTTAAAAATAAATAAATAAATGAATATCAATTAAAAAAATTTAAAAACCCTAGCCTAGCATTGGTGACACACAATTTAATCTTAGCACTTGAGAGGCAGGTGGATTTCTGTGAGTTCAAGGCCAGTCTGATCTGCAAGAGTGTGACCAAAATTAAATCAAGACCAGATAAACAAATTAAATAGATCTATAACCCATAAGGAAATAGAAGCAGTCATTAAAAGCCTCCACCAAAAAAAGCCCAGAACCAGATGGTTTCAGCACAGAATTCTACCAGAATTTCTTTTTTTAAAAATATTTATTTATTTATTTATTATGTATACAATATTCTGTCTGTGTGTATGCCTGCAGGCCAGAAGAGGGCACCAGACCTCATTACAGATGGTTGTGAGCCACCATGTGGTTGCTGGGAATTGAACTCAGGACCTTTGGAAGAGCAGTCAGTGCTCTTAACCGCTGAGCTGTCTCTCCAATCCTCTACCAGAATTTCAAAGACAAGCTAATCCCGATACTCCTCAAATCATTCCACGCAATAGAAACAGGAGGAACACTGCTAAACTGTTTTTGAGGCTACAGTTACCCTGATACCCAAACCACACAAAGACACAACTAAGAAATAGAATTACAGACCAATCTCCCTTATGAACATTGATGTAAAAATAATCAATAAAATATAGGCAAACTGAATCCAAGAACACATCACAAAAATCACCCAACATGATTAAGTAGGATTCCTCCCAGAGATGCAGGGATGGTTCAATATACAAAAATTCGTCAATGTAATCCACCATAAAAACAAACTGAAAGAAAAAAAAAAGAAACACATGATCACCTCATTGGATGCTGAAAAAGTCTTCGACAAAATCCAACACCCCTTCATGATAAAGGTCTTGGAGAAATCAGGGCTACAAGGAACATTCCTAAATATAATAAAGGCAATATACAGCAAAACAACACCCAACATCAAACTAAATGCAGAGAAACTTAAAGCGATTCCACTAAAATCAGGAACAAGACAAGGATCCACTCGCTCCATATCTATTTAATATAGTACTCAAAGTCCTAGCTAGAGCAGAAAGACAACAAAAGGAGATCAAGGGGATACAAACTCGAAAGGAAGAAGTCAAACTTCCACTATTTGCTGATTATAAGATAGTATACATAAGTGACCACAAAAAAATTCTAACAGGGAACTCCTACAGCTGATAAATATCTTCAGTAACATGGCAGGATACAATCTTAACTCAAAAAAAAAAAAAACAGTAGCCTGCCTATACAGATGATAAATGGGCTGAGAAAGGAATCAGAAAACCATCACCCTTCACAATAGCCACAAACAACATAAAGTATCTTGCGGTAACTCTAACCAAACAAGTGAAAGACTTGTATGACAAAAACCTTAAGTCTTTGAAGAAAGAAATTGAAGAAGATATCAGAAAATGTAAAGATCTCCCATACCCATGGGTAAGTAGAATTAACATAGTAAATCTTACCAAAAGCAATCTATGGATTCAATGTAATCCCCAAAATCCCTGCACAATTCTTCACAGACCTCGAAAGAACAATATGAAATTTCATATGGAGAAACAAAAAACCCAGGATAGCCAAAACAGCCCTGTACAATAAAGGAACTTCTTGAGGCATCACCATCCATGAGTTCAAGCTGTATTATAAAGCTATAGTAATGAAAACAGCTTGGTATTGGTATAAAAAAAAGAAAGGTGGTCTAACGGAATTGAATCGAAGATCCTGATATTAAACCACATACCTATGAACAACTGATTTTTTTTAAAAAAAGAAGCTAAAAATATAAAATGGAAAAAGAAAGCATCTTCAACAAATGTTGACGATGACATGTAGAAGAACGCAAATAGATCCATATCTATCACCATGTACAAAACTCAAGTCCATACAGATCAAAGACCTCAACATAAAGCCAGCCACACTGAATCTCATAGAAGAGCACAGGCATTGAGAGCAACAATTAATAAATGGGACCTCCTGAAACTGAGAAGCTTCTGTAAAGCAATGGACACAGTCAACAAGACAAAACAACAGCCTACAGAATGGGAAAAGATCTTCACCAGCTCTACATCTGACAAAGGGCTGATCTCCAAAATATGCAAAGAACTCAAGAAACTAGACATCAAACTACCAAACCAATTAAAAAATGGGGTACACATCTAAACAGAGAATTCTCAACAGAAGAATCTCAAATGGCCAAAAGACACTTGAGGAAATGCTCAACACCCTTACTCCTCTGGGAAATGCAAATCAAAACAACTCTTTGGCTAAGATCAAAAACACTGATGACAGCTTATGCTGGAGAAGATGTGGAGTAAGGGGAACACTCCTCTACTGTTGGTAGAGTGCAAACTTGTACAGCCGTTGTGGAAATAAGTATGGTGATTTCTCAGAAAATTAGGACTCAGTCTATATAAAGACCCAGCAATACCACTTTGGGGCATATACCCAAAACAGGCACAATCACACAAGAACATCTGCTCAACTATGTTCATAGCAACATTGTCATAGCCAGAACCTGGAAACAACCTAGATGCCCCTCAATCAAAGAACAGATAAAGAAAGTGTGGCACATTTACACAATGGAGTATTACTCAGTGGAAAAAAAAATCTTGAAATTTGCAGGCAAATGAACAGAACTAGAAAAAAAATCATCCTGAGGTAGCCCGGACCCAGAAAGACAAACAGGTATGTACTCACTCCTAAGTGGACACCAAACATAAAGCGAGGGATAACCAGCCTATAGGCCACAATCCCAGAGAAGCTAGAATCTTCTCCCAGTAGTAGATGGAAACAGATGCAGAGATCCACAACTAACCACAGGGCAACCTCCAGTGGAAGAGGGAGGAGCGATAATATGAACAAAGGGGTCAAGCCCATGATGGAGAAACCCACAGAATCAGCTGACCCGAAATAGTGGGAGATCACTGACTCCGACTGACAGCTGTGGAACCTGCACAGGACTGAACTAGACCCCTGAATACAGGTGACAGTGGTGTGGCTTGGGCAGTATGTGGGGTCACCAGCAGGATCTAACTCTAATGCATGCTTCCCAGGGGAAGACTCACCCTCTCTAAGTGGGTGGGGGAAGGAGGGAGGGGAAACTGGGATTGGCATGCAAAAAGTAAACAAAAAAATCCATAAATTCAAAATAATTAAATAAATGTGAGGATAACCCTTCCACAAAAAAAGTGTTCCAAGACAGAACTACACAGTGAAGCCCTGTCTAAAAAAATAAATAAATAAATAAATAAATAAATAAATGATAAACATTATTTAAATATTAAAGACAAAGAAATTTGGAAACATGAGAGAAATGATTTGTCTCATGTGAGGGTTCCTCAAAAGATCATCAGGAACTATGTCGTCAAATTTTGTGGTCAGAAGTCTGACAAATATATTCAAAGAACCAAGAGAAAAAAATGCTGTCAACAAAGACCCCTAGATTCTGCAGAACTGTCCTTCAAAAGCAGAGGCATGACAACAGCGTCAGACAAGACGCAGAGTTCACTGCTGTAAGCAGAGCAGGACACAGGGCAGCGCCTGCGCAGACTGAGTGCTGCTGGGAACACTTCCTCTCACCTTCGTTTCTGTGTGCTTTAAGAGACTAACAAGCTTGTCCAAAATATTTTTTGTGTAAAAGCCAAGATAATAATATAAATTTCATTTAACTACAGATTTTATTTTTTATTTAACTCAATGAGAAAAAAATTTGGTTTGTTTGGGGGCTCACATGCATGAAGGCCAAAGTCTTGTGACATCAAACTGAAAGAGATGGAGGACCATAAAGGAGTTTTTGTTTTCCTGGTGTTGGAGACTGAACACAGGGTTCTGTGCAAAAAGCAAGTCTATCACTGAGCTAGCTATATTATATCACCAGCCCAGAAGCAGAGGGTTCTGTTTTATGAGCATTGGTGGTTTGCCTGCATTTGCATGTATGTCTGTGTGAGGGTGTCAAACCTTAGAGTTGTGAGCTGCCATGTGGGTGCCAGGAATTGAACCCGAGTCCTTTGGAAGAATAGTCAGTGCACTTAACAGCTGAGCCATCTCTCCAGACCTAGAGAAGTGGAGTTTTTATGTTACTAAAAATCACACTGCCGAAACTCAAATTAGTGTTCAAATAGCATTCTTGCAGGTTAGTAAATGTAACTCCAATGGTAAACATAAAAAAAATAGTTACAGGACACGTAACAGGAAATGAGAAATTTAAAGATTCTACTAAAAAAATCAATTACATACAAAAGGGAACAATAATACAAAAAAATGAGGACCAAGAATCCTGGTGCCGTATAGCAAATATGTGGAAAATTTAGGGACCTATCTCTATTACTAAACACTACAATCCTGTCGGTGACTTTAACAATGAGCACAGAGACAAGAGGACAAATCAACAAGACATGGCTGCCAGCATGTACCATCAGAGCTCAGGATGAAACTTCCGCCCAGCTTCGACCTCCTAACCTTTCACGTATGCTCCAACGCTGGGCAGAGCAGCTGAGGGTCAGGAAAGGTACATGGAAAAGGCTCCTGTTCAGGTAAAGGTACTAAAAGTTACCGTTCTTTATTTTTTGTTTGTTTTGCTTTTTGAGACAGGATTTCTTTGAAGGCCTGGCTGTCCGAGAACTCACTCTGTAGACCTCGCTGGCCTGGAACTCAACCTGCCTCTGCTTCCCAAGTGCGGATTAAAGGCCACTCTCACCCAGCAAAGTGGCAGCTTTATACACAATGGTATTTGATTTTTAGACAAACCTTAAGGAAGACATTTCCAGCGGAAAACTTATTTTTCCTGTTATTCCTTATAAGACCATACACCATTTACATAAAATCCTATATATAACATTTACCCGCCCTCTGTTAAAAGGAAAAAGAAAAAAAATCCTGCTGTAAACTAATTCCCTAGCCTGGAAAGGGTCGCTGCACTACTTTTCCTGGGGCTTTCTCCACACTTGGAAAAAAGAAACAAACAAATGTTCCTTAGGGTGCACTTCAAAGGTCTTCCTTCTCTGGCCAGCTGACCTCTGACCTCTCCTACCTGGGCTGGCTGCTCCAGGCACACAGGTACTCAGTCCTCCAGCCTAGCAGTGGCTTCAACACTGTCAACAGGATGGACAACATTCCTTCAGAGGCACTTCCTTCACTTTCCACCTTCTCATCTGCACACAGCCCTCTTACCATTCCCTGTCTAAAACCACGGTGCCCTGTTATGTGCGCTCGCTGTCTTTATCACGCTCTAAAGTCACCTTGCTTGAGTGTTTAACGCCTGTCTCCCCTTCCAAAATATAAAACCCATTAGAACAGTAAAATCACAGTTACTTTGTCTACTAGTAACAATATCTTCCAAAAAACCTAAAATGCTACTTTGTTCAAGGTTTGTTTAAATTATGTGTACCTGTGCCCAAGCCCAGATACATAAGATGGCGAGAAAGAGGTGACGGATGCCCACCATGCCAGCCCCCATGTGGAGAGCTGTGAAGACTCTGACACCTTAGAACTACTCCACCCACACTGTACTCTTCGGGCTCTTCAGTCTTATGATTCCTTATGTTTGTTGTGTCTGCTTTACAGGAGACTGATCCACAGCAGGAAGTAGGAACAAGAAGCAGTCATCTGTACTTTATTTCCAGTTCACAGAATGATTAGATTGCAAAATGATCTGTCTTCTTTTTTAGATTTTTAAATTTATTTTATGTGTATGAGTGTTCTGCCTGAATGTACGCTTGTGCACCACATGCATAAGTGCCTGGGGCCCACAGGGGTCAGAAGAGGGCGTCAGATCCTCGGAACCAGAGTTAGGAATGATTGTGAGCCACCATGTGCAATAAACCTGGATCCACTGCAAGGATTCGCAAATGCTCATAACAGCTGAGCCATCTCACTAGGTCCCTGATAGATCGTTTACATCTATACTGATTCTTAGGGCCAATGACAAGTCTTGGGTGGAAGTGCTTGCTGCCAAATCCAACTTCTTGAGTTCTGTCCCCAGGAACCACATGGTAGAATTGCATGCAAGCTGTCTTCTAGCCTCCACAGCAATGCACACCCATTCAAAATAAATAAATGTAACTAAAACTTTAGTTAATGTTTCAAATATATATGCTGCTCAATATATCTGTCAATAACCATTAGTAATGATATAAAAGTTGAAAACTGTTTAAACTATCCATGAGTCAGGCGGTGGTGGCACATGCCTTTAATCCCAGCACTTGGGAGGCAGAGGCAGACAGATCTCTGTGAGTTCAAGGCCAGCCTGGGCTACAGAGAGAGTTCCAGAACAAACTCCAAAGCTACAAAGAGAAACCCTGTCTCGAAAAGCAATAAATAAATAAATTAGATAGATAGATAGATAGATAGATAGATAGATAGATAGATAGATAGATAAATTTAAAAGTTTATGCCAGGTGTGGAGGTGCATGACTTTAATCCCGGAATTCATGAGACAGAGGCAGGTGGATCTCTGTGCCTTTGAGGTCATCCTGGTCTACAAAACGAGCTCTAGGACAGTCAGAGTTTTTACACAGAGAAATGCTGTCTCAAAAAACAAAAAGGAGAAAGAAAAATTTCTTCAAGCTGAACAACTCAAATCCATGAACAGAAATGCATACAAAGGATTATATATAAACATGCAGTAAATATAAAATGCTCTTTTAAAATACACACGACTGAGAAAGAAAGCAGAAGTCCTGAAGAGAGGGACAGAGCGGTGGCGCCTGACTGCAGACTCAGCTGTACAGAGGCTGACTTGAGGGTCACGTGCCACAGTTCCAGACTACCAGGGGCCCTGCAGCAAGGTCCCATCTCAAGACAACAAAGGAAAAATAAACACAGAAGGCTGTGCTAGTGCACACAAACTACTGCTAACAGACAGGATGGGAGGACGGCAGCTAGACTGCAGCCAAGTTTCTAAGTCAGAATGAAGTTGTTCTTGATCTAAAATAGATTATAATAAAGTAAAAACTATACTGTTGCATATGGTAGCAAATACTGGAAGCGCCAGCACTCAGCACGTTGAGGTAGGAGCATTGTGCTGAATTCAAAGAGAGCAACAGGCCAGCCTGGAGAGAGTCTATCTTTAAGGGGAAGGAAACAAATAGCATAAGAAAGGGAAGTTCCAATAGCACACTGGGAAGTCTGGTAGGTATAACAGAGGCTGGCCTCTGACCACGAGAGCTCTGCAGCACAGGTGCACATGCACACACAAATTTATAAATTACTTGATTGCTCATCGGTATGAGAACCCGCTCACTAAGGGTCGAACGATTGATTTCTCATGCAGGTAGTTCTAGACATAAAAAAGCTATTTAGAGACAACATAAAAAAGCTATTGGTGGCAGCTGGCCTTCAATCCCAGCACTCAGGAGGCAGATACAGGCAGATTTCCATAAATTCAAGGCTAGCCTAGCCTACAGAGTTCTAAGACAGTCAGAGATGTACAGAGAAACTCAGGGGTGAGGGTGGGTCTTGGGGAGGACCAGAGTTCAATCCCAGCTTACAACGGCCTGGAACACCAGCTCCAGAGGACTCACACCTTTGGGGGGGGGGGGCAGACCACGACACAGAGACAGAATTAGTAGTAGTAATAACAACAGCAACAACAACAACAACGAGCTAGGAGCCAGCCAGAGAACAAGACTGTGAACTGCAATCCCCTATGATTTCTGCTTCAAGCTCCTGCCTTGGCTTCCTCCATGATGAACTGTAACAGAGTGAGACCAATCCTCAAATTAATTCATTCCCAAAGAAAAAAGCCCAGGCCTGATGCCTTCACTGGTAAATTCTATCAAATGTATTCAGAGAATAATACCAGCCCTTCACAAAGCCTCACAGAAAACGAGAGGCAGAAACACTCGACTCATCCTCAAGGTCAGTGTAACTCCAGAACTAAACCAAAGGGGACAGCACTTCACTTCTGGCTAAAATAAAGAGTAAATCAAAATATATATAATGAAAAAATATTAGAAAAATACATTTAGCAAGAAAAGAAATATAGTCAATATCCCTTATAAACAGACATAAAAATAAGTCAAATACCATTAAATCAAAATCCATCAACATATAATTGTTTGCATTGACCAAGGGAATTTATCCTGGGACCCTGCTTCAGACTTGAAATGTCAAATGACAAAATAATAACATATTATTGGAATAAAGGACAAACCATATTATCTTATAGTTACCAATCATACTAACATAGGACTGAAGGACTTCCCAAAAATTGGAGACTTTCAAAGCTAACCAAGGACAGTCCCTGGTAAACTGTCACAGCTGGTGATGCCAAGAGACATGGAAAGAGCCGTGACTGGTCCAATACCCATGAAAGTTTAACACCACCACAGCAGAGGAGCACCATCTACAAACGCAGCTACAGCCAGCTCTGCACCTAGATACAGAGACTCATCAAACTCTCTCCTCCTACCAACCTGGCAGATGCCATGCAGGCTTTCGCTCCCTGCTGATTAGCCTTGCGGTTCTACCGAAAGGAAGGAAAGAAAAGAGGAAAACTGGAAAGTATTCTGATTAGGACAATGCAAAGATACCTTCACAGGTTATATGGTACTGTATGTAAAACACTGCAGAATGCTAGGACTGAAGGCATGCCTCACCACCGCCCAGTTTCCAGCTTCTTTTTTAAAGTGTAAGGTTTACTCACACTTTACAAGAACGTAAAACCCTAAGTGAAGACTTTAGATCAGTAAATAAAATTCTCATGTTCAATGTGGTAAGATAGGAATTCTCCCCAAACTGATGTATATTCAAAACAATCTCTACCAAAACTCAAGTGGCTTTTTTTCAGATGCAGATTGCCCAACCCTAAAATTATTTATAAAAAAAATTAAAATGGGCCAGGTGGTGGTGGCACACATCTTTAATCCCAGTATTCAGGAGGCAGAAACAGGCAGATCTCTGTGAGTTCAAGGCCATCCTGGTCTATAGAGAGTTCCAAGACAGACAGGGTTCCAGGGGCTGGGGAGATGGTCTAGTGGTTAAGAGCCCTGGCTGCTCTTCCAAAGGCCCAGGGTTCAATTCCCAGCACCCACACGGCAGCTCCAGTTCCAGGGGATCTGACACCTTCACAAAGACATACATGAAGGAAAAATACCAACACGCATAAAGTAAATAAATACACTTTAAAAAATAAATAAAATAAAAATGGACCATAAGTTGACTAGCTGTGGCATCAAAAGAGATGAATGGCTGCAAACATAACTTGGTGGTTGAGTTAGGCATGGTTTGTCGTTTAGCATGTTTTTTGTTTGTTGTTTTTTTTTCCAGACAGTGTCTCTGTGTAGCTTGGGCTGTCCTGGAACTCACTCAGTAGACCAGGCTGACCTCGAACTCACAGACATCAGCCTGCTTCGGTCTCTGCCTCTAAAGTACTGGGATTAAAGGCGTGCACCACCACCACCTGGCCTTGTTTAGCATGTTTAACAAACCGTACGATAGGAGAGAACAATTATGATTACTGACTATATGAAAAGATAATAACACTATAAATAGTAAGGAAATAGTAACTCAAAACTTCAATGAACTGGTCACTTCATATCCACATGACCACATCATATCAGTTTTAATTGAAAAGGACAGACAATAATAAGTGTTGACAAGGAATTGGAGGGATGGCTCAGCTGTTGAGAGCACTGACTATTCTTCCAGAGGACCCTGGTTCAATTCCAACTACTCACATAGCAGCTCACAACTCTTTGTAACTCCAGTTCCTGGAGAGCCAAGCAAAACACCAATGCACATAAAATTTAATTAATTAATTAATTGTTGACAGGACATGAAGAAAACTTGGCTTCTCAAATACATGACTGTTGAGCATGCAACATGGTACTGCCACTTTGAGAAATAATTTGAAGCTTTCTCTGAAAGCTAAGCAAGACACAGTAATTCTCTTTCCATGTGTTTACTCATAAAAAGGAAACCATACATCCACATAAAGACTTGTAAATAAACATTCAAGGTGTCATCACTTTAAACGGCCTGAAACTGGAAACAATTCAAATACCTATCAACTGTCCAACTGGCAAATGTGGTATAGCCATAAAATAGATATTACTTATCAGCAAATAAAAGGAATAAAGTCCCAATACATGCTACAATATAGAAAAGTCTCAAAAGTATGCTAAGTGAAAGACATCAAACCTAAAAAATAGACATGATCCCACAATGCAGAACGGCCAGAGGAAGTAAACAGAGGGAGCAGGACAAACTGGTGACTGCCCAGGCAGGGCTGGGACTTTGGGGATTGGAGACCAACCATAAACAGGCTGCAGAATATTTTCGGGTGGACATAAAACCGTATTCTAAAGAAAACCTGTGACAGTCTCAATCCTATACATTTATTAAGAACTACTGAATTATATGCTCAAAATGAATAAATTAAATTTTTTTTTGTTTTTTCTTTGTTTTGTTTTTTGAGGCAGGGTTTCTCTCTCCTGGAACTCGCTCTGTAGACCAGGCTGGCCTCAAACTGGATGAATTATTTTTGACAGTGTGCCAAAAGACTGAGTTCTTTAACAATACCGCTCCAAAGAGAAATGAAAGCAAACACACACGAAAGTTTGAGGAAAAATATTACTCACAATAGCCGAGAGATGGAAGCTCAAGACCCTATCCACTGGCAGACATAAGGAAATGCCCATGCAAAGGAGCATTACTCAGCAAAACAGTAACAATGCAGTGCTGACACATGCCACGACATGCACAAATTCAAACACTGTATGCTGTGTTAAGGAGCCCAACCACAAAGACTACATTCTGTACTTGTGTACTTACATGAAATATTGACAAATGCCTAGAGATACAAAGGAGATGAAGTGATTGGTTACTCAGAGCCAGTGAGGGGCAAAATTGAGTGACAGCTAATGGGTATAAGAACTGGTCGGCTAGTTTCTTGAGTCGGTGGTACTAAGGATCGACTCAGCGCCTCCCCCACATAAAGCCAACGCAACATCACTGGGTCACATTGCTGACCTATATGATGATTTTAGGTATAAAAACATACTTTAAATTTGAGGACAGTAATTGTGCAACTCTGAATATACCTTAAAACTCCACTGAACACGTACATTTATAATCAATTAAATGGTATGTGGATAGTATTTTAATGCTTCTACCTCTCCCCACTCAGGCCCATTCACACACACACACAAAAAAAAGATACACAACCTGTAAACAGGTAAAATCACCAACCCTGATTTGATAGTCCCATCACAACCACTG
This sequence comes from Chionomys nivalis, assembly GCF_950005125.1. Taxonomy (NCBI): domain Eukaryota; kingdom Metazoa; phylum Chordata; class Mammalia; order Rodentia; family Cricetidae; genus Chionomys; species Chionomys nivalis. The sequence goes on along the minus strand of NC_080109.1, from coordinate 25,045,590 downwards.
AAGAAACCTGGGATAGAAAAACTCCAAAGTTTCAAATTCTTTCTAAAACATGCTCTGCGTATTTTGTAACTGTCCATGCCTTCAAAGTACAATGATTAATCCAAGCAGTCAAGTCTAAAGTAGGATAACACTGCATGCCTTTAACCGCAGCACTTGGGAGGTAGAGGCACAGGCAGGCGGATCTCTGTGAGTTTGAGGGCCTGATCTACACGGCAAGTTCCAGGACAACCAAGGCTCCAGAGAGACCCTATCCTGCTTCGAAACCCCGCCTCCCCCCTCCAAAAAAAGTAACATTAAATAATGAAATTTTAATAGTTGAAGACACTTCAAATTTCTACTTCTCGTATTTACTGGATGTACCAACTACAGCCACATGAATGAACTGCACTGCCTTCTATAAACCTTATTTCTAGTCTCACATGTAGTCAGTCAACGCTCTGAAGAAACTGTAACCCACAAATACACAATCTTATCTCAGTAAGGCCCGGACCGACATTGTTCCGATCCTGGCACTTAGGGAAAGTGAGAAATCTGCCTCCTAAAGAGACTCGGAGAAAAAGAAAAGCAAAAATCTGAAGCTCAAAGGAGCGACTTCTCTTAGGTTCTCACTGCCGGATTAAAACAGAAACCACAGAGTAATGTCATCTACACGAGAAAGATGTCCCGGGGTTGCAGTGACGCGGCTCCCATTTTACTCTCACTGTATAGAGTACTAAGAACTTAAAGAAAGGCTATTCCGTTGAGAACGTGGCTCTCTGAAGACAGCCCAGCAAGTTGGCCCACGAGGGGCATCGGAAACTGCCCTGGGGCTGACTCCCGGCACCGGGGGTTATTTTTCTGTCTTTTGCTGGCAGAGTGAAAATGTCCCACTGGAGCCTTGAGTGAGTCCGGCCGCCGCGCGCGTAGCGCGTGGGGCAGAGGCGGTACTAAGGCGCGCGGAGCGCCCACGACACTCGCGGCGAGGTCTCGCAGGGCCAGCTCCGCCGGCAGGGGACCCGGGAGGCGGGCACCGGACCAGGGCGCTCCGAAGAGCCCCGAGGTTTTTTGTTGTTGTTTTGTTGCAAATGCAGATCGTGATCGCAGAGCCCTGCTCCCCCGGGGACCAGGAGGCGCCGGCGGCGGCAGAGGGCTCGCGGAGAGTGAGAATAAAAGAACAGCGGGGTACAACCTGTCGTGCCCGCCCGGGCGGCGGGGTGCAGGCCCGACGGCGACGGAAACTGCCGCCCGGGACGCGCTTCCCCCCGCAGCCCGGCCGCCGGGCGATGACTGGCGCTGCGAGGTAAACAGCGCGCGCCGCGGTCCCTGGGCGCCACGACCGTTGCCCCGGGCCGCTCCGGTGCGGGCTCCCGCCCTGCCCCCAGCTCCGCCGGTGTCACCGCCCCAGCCTCCGGAAAGCCCCTCCGCGGCCGCCGGAGCAAACAACACAGGCGCGGGGCGGGGGCGCCCGGGAGGAGGCGACACTCGGGACGGCCGGGCTGGGTCGCCGCGCCCTCCCTCTCCCTCCCGCTCGCTCGCTCGCTCCCGCCGGCCTCGGCCGTCCCCGCGCTCTTACCTGCTCTCCCTCCACGTCGCCGAGACCCTTGCCCTTCCCTTCAGGGCCACAGATCGGCCGAGCCGCCGCAGACGCCCGCCGTTGGCCGGGCGTCCTGCGGGAAGCCGAAGGGGGCCTCCCCGGGCCACCGCGCGAGCCGCTCCGCACCGCAGGACCAGACAAAACCGCGCTGCGCCCCACCGCCGCCACCACCGCGCGCACCGCCCCACAGACCCCCCCAACCGCCGAGGCGACGGAGGCGACACAACCCGGCGCGGGGAAGCAGCGGCCGGCCCCCGCCCTCCGCACCCGCCTCGACTCCTCCCCCTCGGCCTCCTGCCGCCGCCACCAGGACACTGGAGTCCGCCTCCCCCACCCGGCCGCCCCGCGCGCTCCTCCCTCCCCGCGCGCCGCCGGGGAGGCGACACCGCCAGTCACCGCAGCGCCTGTCAAACCGGGCCGGCTATTTATACTCCCCGCCGCCCTCGGGTCCCCCGCAGCCCGCCTCCTGCGCTCTCGAATCCCGCCCTCTCCTCCGCGCCCAACTTCGCCGGAACCCGCCTGCTCAGGTGGACACGCTCGCCACTCGTCCCGCTCCGCGTCCCCGGGGCTTCTCCAACACCCCCACGTCGCGCGCTCTGCCTTGCGGCCGCGGGACGGGCGCGTGGGGACGGCAGGGCCGCGCGTGCACCTGCAGCCGGGCCGGGACGACACGCGCACCCCTTGGGTCCACTCTCGGGTCTCTGCTGTCACCCCTCATCCCCCCCCCCTCCCATCTCGGGGTTCCCTTCCCAGGTCTTGGCGTGACCGCTCCGCACTAGGACTACGCGTTAGGGAAGTGAGGCTTTGGAAAATAAAACTCTTGTCAGCGCGGGCGTTCAGAGTCCCCGCGCGTCTCCGCGCTCACTGGATGGTGGTGGCGCGGGCGGGCGGGCGGGCGGGCAGCAGCGCGCGGCCCGCCCCACCCGGCCACTGACGCACGTGGCGCCCCGCCCCGCCCGCTCGGCGACCGGGGGCGCCGCCCGCTCCGCCTCCCGGCTCGTCCACAGCGGACCCCGCCCCGTTCCCAGAAATTACCACCGCCCAACGGCCGGGCTGCGCGGCGGTTGGTGCCCGAGGTGGCCGGCGGGCGGGCGGGCGGCCCAGCGCGCAGCTGCGGAGCGCGGCGGGCGGCCCCCCGTTCGGGGAGGGGGGGAGTCGTCCCGGGGAGCCGCGACCGCCCGCCCCAGCCTTTGTCGCTCCTCGCTCCGTCCGCCACCGAGAAGTAACTCAAGTCCCGGGATCTTCGGGGCCAGGGTGAAGGAGCGCGTGCGAGTGGAGGAGGAAGAGGATCTTGTTCCAAGTGTCCGCGAATTGGGGGGGGGGGAGGAAATAAAAAGGGGAAGCCAGCGGGAGCTGCAGGCTTCTGGTTTGCACACTTTCACACAAAGGGGAGCCTCTGAGCAGGGCACTCTCACGCGCCTTCCAGGGCACAAAAGCCAATGACACGGTGCCCGGGATGTCCTGCGTTTGCAGCGGCTCGCTAATGGTCTTTCTTAGGCGCAGTTATGCATGCAAACACCCGGGTCTCTTCCCCCCCCACCGCCACCATTCCCCGCCGCCGCGGCTTGTATTCGTTTCTTTAACAAAGAGCATCGGCGGCTGTCCCGGTGCGCGCGGGGGCTGATCCTGCTGTGCTCAGACTCTTGCAGCCTCCCTGCGGGAGACTCGACTCTTGGAACAGCCTCCACTGGGTTAATTTCTGGGCTCCAACCGGACTGTTTTTGATGCTCTACGACCAGTTTTTACGACAACGAAGTCCCGAGCGGTTTCATAGCTGTTTAAATGAACGTGGGAAACGTGGACATGACCCTAGATTGCGTCAAACGTTGGAGACAAACGGTAGCTTGCTGTGTTTTAAGTTCCTGATGAACGTAATAATTTAACCTCCTTTTTTAAAGCTGTTATAGCCTAGTTGGATGTGATGCTTTCGTATCTTAAAAAGCAACTTTTTAACAAGACATTCTCACTCTGAAATGTAGCCGAAACCTGAATTAGCATAGAGGTTAATCAACGACCCTCTTAACTCATGGGAAGTTTTCAGTCTTGAGTTCAAAGACTTGGTGACTATAGGTACTCCTCTGAAGTGCATCTATGAAGTCTCAATAATTTTCAGATCTTTATGTACAGAAGGGTACTGCACACGCAGCATCCTTTCTGGAGGACGATGTTTATCTCCTGTTTCTCATAAAAATAAATTATCACTTAGCAGAACCACTGCCAGCTTTGATACTTTCTGAAGAACCCTGCATCGCTCACATGGCAGGAGCTTGCTTTCTTTAGTTAAAAGCAAATCTTACATGCAGGAACATCCTATTCCTGTTAGCTACTTTGAGAAGGACTGTTACTCCCATTTCCCAACCAGAGTAGCTGGAAAGTCCCAGGCAAAACAAAAAACAAAAAAAAACCTAACTGCTCTCGGGCGTTTTTCCCCCACCATTCCATGCATGCATGCATGCATGCATACCCTTTGAAATGCAGCGCTCAGAGCTGAAGGGTGACTCAGCAGGACCCGCTGAACTTCCAGAAGACCTAGGTTTAAGTCCCAGCACCCACATTATGACTCACAAACATCTGTAACTCCAGTTCCAGGGTATCCAATGCCGTTTTTTTTCTGGCCTCTGTGGTTATCAGGCATGCATGTGGTGCCAAGAAATACATGTAGGCAAAACACACATACAAAATAATAAAACATAAAAATGATAAATAAAAAATTTAAAATGCTTTAAAAAAAAGAGAAATGTAGATCTGCCATAACTCAGGGTTAGATATTCCTCCATCCTGTTGATGTTGAATTCAGATAACTTTATTTACCTCTGACCAAACCAACATGGACAGAAGTTGTTACAGTGTAAAGATTCTGAAGGTCCTGGCCTCCAGAGGTATTGCATGTTTCTGCTTGCCTCCCCAGCATCCTGGCTTACACACAATTTGAAGAACATGTCTGGGGAGTCTACTGGTCCAAGAAAGATCACACACACACACACAAACTGGTAAAGGGCCTGGAACCATTCCTAATTTATATCCAGAGACCTGTATGTTGTGCAACAGTTTCAAGATTGAAATATTCCATCCTGCAGGGAAGCACCTTAATCAGGAACTCAAAAGAGCTTCAGGAAGTCCCTGAAACCCACCAGATTCACTGAGCCCCTTCCCGCCATAAAAGTTGAGAGTCTCTCTCAGAAGAGCAAAGTCAAACTACAGAGAAGATTCTGACACAAGAGCTACTGCCTGGAAGAAGCAGAAGCAGCCTAGCTACCTGGAAGAGCTTTTCCAACTGAGGTACCCGCAAAGGACACGCCCAACCTATCGAGCTGCCTGCATGCTGTACAGTGTGCTCCAGGTTCCCAGCTTTGTGAGCTGTCACTCCTGCTGAGGTGGGCTTTGGTGATGTAGTTGTCCCTGAGTATTTCTGTTCTTGGAAAGAACCCCTCATCCAGCCATGTGGTGGTGATGCAAGCCTTTAATCTCAGCACTCAGGACAGGACGCAGAGTCAGGTGGATCTCTGTGAGTTCAAGGCCAGCTTGGTCGACAGAGCACATTCCAGTACTGTCTCCATAGCTACTGGGAAACCCTGTCTCGACAAACAAAACAAAAAAGAACCCCTCACCTATACTCCTGTAAGCAACCCCAATAAAACTCATTGGTTCATCAGGTTGGACTTTGGTGGTATCTATACTTTGGTCTGTGTGGGTGTTCTAACTGGGGCGAATAGATAATGTATTGAGTCTCCCCAGGAAAAGTTTTGTCACACAACATTGTAGAATATAAGATATTGTTCATTTGTTTAACAGGGACCTCCTGGCTGCCAATACAATATTTTCCTGCCTCAGCATGGAGACCTAAGATTATATGTATTCCCAGCAACGTTATTGCTTTATGACCTATATTATGAGTATGTATGTTTCCCAGATGACATGATCTGCTCTTTTCGTACTAGGCAACATGGTGAAGAATGAGGTTCTCTGAGAGAGATCTTTGGAAGCAGGCCTTCAAAGACACATCCTTTGTAGAGATAAGCCAACTAAGAAACCATAAAGTCTTACTACAAAGTGTCTTAAAGACTTTAGGGTCGGGAGGAAAGGTTTTCTGATGAGGCCAGAAATCCCAGCAGCAAGCTAAGGATCGTGCAACAGATATCTATGTTATAATTACATTGATTTTATTTTTTTATATCACATAATTCATTTCTTAATTCTACATGTGAGCCATTAACATATTACCATCATCGTTTTTCAAATACTACAAAATAAGCATATTAAGGGTCCAAGTCTGAGCCAGGCTATGATGACACACCCTTTTAATCCCAGCACTCAGGAGACAGAGGCAAGTGGATCTCTGTGAGTTCACGGCCAGTCTGGTCTACAGATCCAGTTCCAGGACAGCCAGAGCTATACAGAGAAACCCTGCCTCAAAAAAAAAAAAAAAAAAAAGACTCCAAGTCTGGGAAGATACTTTAGTTGTTGAAGTGCTTGCTGTGTAAGCCTGAGTAACTGTGTTTGAACCCCAGAACCATGAGTTGTTTGTGTGTGTGTGTGTGTGTGTGTATGTGTGTGTGTGTTTTAATTTTATGATCCCCGGTGTTTTGCCTGCATGTCTGTTAGAGCCCGGGAACTGGAGTTACAGATAGGTGTGAGCTACCATGTATGTGCTAGAATTGAACCCAGGTCCTCTGGACTAACAGCCAGTGCTTTTAACTGATGAGCCATCAGTTTTCAGAAAAGCCATTCCTGAGCACACACCTTTAATGCCAGACCTTCAGAGGCTCAGGCTGTAAAATCTCTGTAAATTCAAGGCCAGCCTGTCTACCTATTGAACTGTAGGCCAGCCAGGGCTACATAGCAAGACCCTGTCTCAAACAAACAGACAAAACAAAAATCAGGCATGGTCACTTGTAACCACAGCACAGGTCAAGACCTGGACTAGGCCTCCTGAGGACAAACATGGGCGGTTGGTCTTGGCTAGCTCCACATTCACACACAACAACAACAACAACAAGTTGAATCCAAGCCCCTCTATACTGAGGCTCTCTTACTTTCCTAGTCATTACACACCTCTCCTCTTTCTCAAATACCCATAAAAACAGTCCAGCATGTACCTGGATCCTCAGCAAGACCAAAAGGACTCTCAACCTCCAGCGCAGGTTTTAGGTGTTTTATGTGCATATATATGCATATGCATATGTGAAGGCAAATTAAAATATACACGGGATTATATAATGTGTGTTGGTGGAATATTTTTTTTTTCTTTTTTTTTTTTTCGAGACAGGGTTTCTCTGTGGTTTTGGAGCCTGTCCTGGAACTAGCTCTTGTAGACCAGGCTGGTCTCGAACTCACAGAGATTCACCTGCCTCTGCCTCCCGAGTGCTGGGATTAAAGGCGTGCGCCACCACCGCCCGGCTTTGGTGGAATATTTTTATACAACTTTTTTTCTGTGTTTATTTCCCCTCTGTTCTCTTTAATTACACAGGAAGTCTTTTTAAATTTTAGTCTGTCTTAGTAGGACAGCTTGAGCAAAGGAAGAGGTTTTCCTGCTTCAATACCAGTGTGTTAAATGGGAGAAGGACCCTTCAGGGCCCATTATAGGGATTGCGGTAACAACTGTCACGGAAAACACAAGAGGAAACTATTTCCACAGAGTTGGCCGATAAACTAGTTCCCTCTACTAATCGGGGTATTTACTTGTGGGTGATCAGAGTTATTCTTAATTAAATAAAGCCATACTTCTTTCTAACCTTGAAAGTCGGTAGTCTAAGAACAAGGTATAGGCTACTCTGACCTTGCCTGGGAACTTACACACCATCACTTCTGACATAGTGACCTAGTCCAGTGTTGAAGGCCACTACTCAAAGATATTAGTAAGCTGAGAGGGTTATAACAGTTAGTGACCTAACCAGTGTTTAAACTCATGTCTCTTTCATCTCAGGCTGGGATTATTTCTGGCTATCAATGACCATACATACCTTATGAGATCAACCAGGGAAAAAAAAGCAAAAACAAAACAAAAAAAACTTCTTTGGCCCCTCTTCTTTCCTTCCTTCCTTCCTTCCTTCCTTCCTTCCTTCCTTCCTTCCTTCCTTCCTTCCTTATTCCTTTTGTCCCTAGTCAGGGTTTCCTGGTTATCTGGAACTCACTCTTTAGACCAGGTTGGCCTCAAACTCACAGAGATCCATCTGCCTCTGCCTACTGAATGCTAGAATTAAAGACATGTGCCACCTTTGGCCCCTCCTTACACAAGTGGTTCTGAGCGACCAGCCAGTTGAATTCTGGTGTTGGCATACCCTGTCTGTATGGACCAGTTTTGCTGCCTTTCCCACCCTCCTTTCTGAACTTCAGCAGAGAAGGTAAATCATGCTTCTACAATGGGGCCGCAAAGGAACTGCTCATTCTTTGGTTTAGATATTGTCTGGCCTATTTTTTTTAAGTAATTTATTTTATGTGCATTGGTGTGAGGGTGTCAAGTTCCCTGGAACTAAGTTACAGACAGGTGTGAACTGTCATGTGGGTTCTGGAAATTGAACCCGGGTCCTCTTGAAGTGCAGTCAGTGCTTTTAACCACTGAGCCACCTCTCCAGCCTCTTTTTTTCTTCATTTTTTATGTGTAAGAGTGTTTTGCCTGCATGTATGCCTGTGTACCACCTGCATGCCTGTTACCCAAGGAGACAAGAATGAATGCATCAGAAAACGAGACTGAAGTTACAGACAGTTGTGAACTATCATGTGTGCTCTAGGGATTGAACCCATGTCCTCTGGAAGAGCAGCCAGTGCTCTTAACCGCTGAGTCATCTCTCCGATCCCTTGTCTTTTATGAAGCAGAATCTTTTAAAACCTGTGTAGTGACCAAATTACAAGAGAGTTGTCAGCTGGGCAGTGGTGGTGCACACGTTTAAGGCCAGCGCTCAGGAGACAAAAGCAGGTGAATCTTTGAGTCCGAGGCCAGCATAGTCTATAATAGTGACTTCCAGGACAGCCAGGACTACACAGAGAATCCCCTGTATAAAAATGAATAAATAAATAAATAAACTGAAAACATAAACAACAACAAAATCAGCTATCTTAGAGAATCACAAATCCAAATTGCTTTTAAAAGAATATGTTGAATTTCTAGACTACAATTTAAAAAACTATTTTTTAACATTTATTTATTGTATGTGTGCCCTGGTGTGTGCAAACAGATACCAGGACACACTTGAAGAGGTCAGAGGACAACTTGAGAGAATCAGGCCTCTCCTTCCACCATGTGGGATCCTCGGATTGAACTCAAGTCATCAGACTTAACAGCAAATGCCTTTCCTTGCTGAACCATCTCACTGACCTTCATAAAGCAATTCCTTGTTAGTTTGTTCTTAGCCTTGGCCAACCTGGAATGTCCTATGTAAACCAGCCTGGCCTCCTCCAGTTCATAGAGATCCTCCTGCCTCCTCCTCCCTAAGTGCCAGGATTAGAGGCATGAGCCAACCTCTAATGAAGTAACCTTTGAGGATGAAATTTGTACCATCAGATGCAATCAGATTAAATAAGCAGAAAGTACACCGTTTTCAATAACGTACAAAAGAAGTTAGGTCCTCATAATTCTGCATATAATGTTTTCTATGAAACTGTCGTTTTATAACTCGTGTTCTTGATGTTATTGATATATATAAATCTATATATACTATATTATAATTTTCTATGTTACATATTATCCATATATAATATATATTATAATATATATAATTTTCCTTCCCCTTTGGTTATTTGTTTGTTTGTTTTGAGATTGGGTTTCTTTGTGTAACCACCCTGACTTCCCTGAAACTCGCTCTGCAGACCAGGTTGGCCTCAAACTCACTGAGATCTGCTCTCTCTGCCTCCGGAATGCTGGGACTAAAGGCGTGCACCACCACTGCCTGGTCCCTTTGGTTTTTAGAGACATAATTTTACTCTGCATCCCACGCTGTCCTGAACTCACAATACAGCCCAGGGTGGCTGGCCTCAAACTCCTGGCAATCCTCATACCTGGGCCTCCTTCCTGGGATTAAAGGTTTATCTGCTCATGTCAGCCACCAAGGACAAAACAAATACTGTCCTCTGCTTCAGCCTTGACACCAGCATCATTTCCATTCCCCCAAATTCATGAATGGCACTACCCGACTCTTTTCTACCTTGCCTGCCATCCTGCCTGATAAACCAAGCACTATCTCAGAGGCCAGGCTCCCTAGCTCCAGACATCCGTACACCACACTTGCCAACAGATCCCTCTGCAGCCTGTGGCTTCTGTATCCTGCTCTTCCTGCTCTCCTTCCTGTCTGAGCACACTGTCTCTTTTCCGTAACTGCTGGTTAACTGTTGCTAAGGAGAGAGGGGGAGGAGACAGAGTAGCAGGAGAGTCAAGATAAGCCAGCCAACGTGCTCACAGGAGGCCCGGGATTAAACATAAAGACCAACAAGAAACAGCTGGAAGAAATACAAAGAAGGCCTGAGAGTCATAAGATAAAATGAGGGTTAGGGAGATAGCTCAGTAGCCAAAGGTACTTGTGGCCAAGCTTGATGACCTGAGGGAGGAGGTCACATGTTGGGAGAAGAGAACCAAATTGTACTCTGACCTTTGTATATATGCATTGTGTTATAAACACCCTATCCATACACAAAATAAACAGCGAGTGGGCCGTGGTAGCACATGATTTTAATCCTAGCACTCAGGAGGCAGAAGCAGGAAGATCTCTGTGAGTTTGAGGTCAACCTGGTCTACAGAGGAAGTTCCAGGACAGTCAGGGCTACACAGAGAAACCCTATCTCGAAAACAAAATAAAACAAGAAAAAATATGGATAGATAGATAGATAGATAGATAGATAGATAGATAGATAGATAGACAGACAGATAGATGTATGCATGCATGTACCTGGTGTCCACAGAATTCAGAAGAAAGTATCAGATTCTTGTGAATTGGAGCTACAGGTGGTTGTGAGTCACCATGTAGATGCTGGGAATCGAACTCAGGTCCTTTATTAAAGCAGAGCCATCCTTCGAGCTCCATTGTGTGATGATTCTGAAGCCTTTGGCATAGATTAAAATTTGTTTTCTGTTATTGTTGATTTGGGAAAGTTTGTATCAGCCTCACAATTTGTAATCAATAACATCTTATGAACTCTTAGGTTTGTCTTTGATTTAAGGAAACCTCTGTCACTTTTATTTCATATAGAAGTATTTTGGGGGCTGGTGAAATGGCTCACAAAGATAACAGGCTACTCTTCAAGAGGAACAGGGTCCAATTCCCAGAACCCACAAGTTGGTTTATACAACTATCTATAACTCCACCCTTACGGACTCTAATGCCCTAATCTGGCCTTTAGGGCACCTGCATGCATACAACATACCCAAATAGAAACACACACACACACACACTTGCACACAATGCACACATACATATGCAATTTTTAAATTTTTTCACTATTGTTGTTTTTGTTTTTCAAGACAGGGTTTCTCTGTATAGTCCTAGATGTCCTGGAAGTTGCTGTGTAGACCAGGCTGGCCTCAAACTCAGAGATCCACCTCCCTCTGCCTCCAAAGTGCTGGAATTAAAGGCATAAGACACCACCCAAAGTCCAACATGGTGAACATCAATGAGTTGCTTTGGGATAATTATAGGAATACGGGTGAGAGGTTACCTATGAAAGCAGAAATGACTCAAAGACAGCTGCATCAACAGAGCCTACCCCAGCATGGGTGACAGTTCATGAAAACTGATAAACTGGAGCATGCTGTATAGCATGCAGGCAGCTCACAGGTTGGAGGGTGTCCTTTCCATGTGTCTCAGCTGGTCTAACCTCTTCCAAGCCACTCACTCAGCTGCTTTCGGCTTCGTCCAAGCAGCTGTTCTGGTGTCAAGAGTCCTCTCTGTGGTTTGGCTTCGCTCTTCTGAGGGAAACTCACAGCTTTTCTTTCTTACTTTAGTAGGGAGGAACCTAGGGAATCTACTGAGTTTCAGGAACTTCCTGAAACTCTTTGGAGTTATTTACCTTCCTGCTTAAGGAACGTCCCTGCAGAGTGAAATGTTGTAATCTAGAGGACGCTGTTACACAACACTGGCGCAAAACACTGAAATAAAACCTCAAACATTGCGCAGGCAGATTTTCTCACTCCAAACTCCCAAGTGAAAGTCAAAAAACAAAGTCTGTATGCACTGTTCACTCTTCCTGGGATTGAGTTAACAAATATCTCATACCAGTTAGGGAACCAAGGACAGCTCAGGGTAGTGATTCCACCAAAGCCCAACTTGGTAACCAATTAGTGTATTGTACTTACTTAACAAGAGTGAGGAAGGGGTTACTTTGATCCTCAAGGGTGACCCCAGAACAACTTCGTCACCAACAAAGTTCTATACCATCATAATGATGACCTCTGGGAAGTCGCATCACTAAGGACCCTTTAAGTTAACCTTCATCTTCCCTTATAAATGCTAGCATCTCCCCCAGATCCCTTGCAGCTGGCAGGAGGGGGAAGAAGGGTTAGTTGGCAGGGGGTAGGGTTATGATGTTTGGAATTCCAGATCCCAAACCTGTGAACATTCCTCTCTCCTCCTAACTGGAGAATGTCAATAGCTCCTTAGCATTGTCAGGGGCCTACCTATCTCCACTGGTGTGTTTATTTCACTGGGAAGGGCAGTAGGATGCCCACGTTATACCCACAAGAAAAAGCTATCCTACAACATACTGTATGGCACAGACTTCAGGAGTGTGCAGCTAGAGAGATCAGGGTTGAAACTCACGGTGGTTAAAATGTCTTACTTTGCAGTTACTTGGCCACTTGAGTAGCTAGATTTCAAGAGCTCACCCATATTCCTTTCCTGAAGCCATCAGTTTGAGAGGCCCTCGTGTTCAGGTTCACTGGTCTGAAGCTCACCTGTCCCTCAAGGGTTTCTAGATCACATTTCCATAATATACTGTCATTTCCTCCTTTGCTTAGGTCAAGTTGGTTCCCATTCTTCACAAAGTGTCTCATTCAAACCAGTGTTAGATAGTGTGTGTAGATTGCTGCATCAGAATCTCCGACAGGAGAATAAAGACTGGACAGCGTTCTGCACCTGTGTTTCATAGAACAGAGAGATGCTCAACAAAACCTGCATCCTATAACCCTGGGCGAGGGGGTTGCCATGGAATGATTTGTAACGGGTCCCGGGCTGCATGGCCAACTGCTGTTTAAGCTATTCTTTTAGCTCACTGGTCAACTCCCATTCTTGGTGCTTTCTGCTTCTCAATAAACTGTGCCCCTTGGTGTGTTTGTTTCCTTGTTTGTGTAACAGTCCTGGCTTTATAGACCAGGCTGGCCTTGAACTCACAGAGATCCCCCCTGCCTCTGCCTCCTCAGTGATGGGATTAAAGGTGTATGCCACCACACGGGAAATGACTCTTCCTTTTTCTAACCAAGTGGTTCAACTCTTGGTGTGGTACCCATCCTTAGGTGCACACCTGTACATGGTATTCTCAGCATGAAAACAAAAACACAATTCTCACCTCAAAGGGGATAAAAGGTAATGTATTTTGGAGCCAAACACGAATGACCATGGCCATGGAATTTTTTTTATTTTGTTTTGTTTTTTTGTTTTTCGAGACAGGGTTTCTCTGTAGCTTCGGTGCCTGTCCTGGAACTAGCTCTTGTAGACCAGGCTGGCCTCGAACTCCCAGAGATCCGCCTGCCTCTGCCTCCCGAGTGCTGGGATTAAAGGTGTGCGCCACCACCGCCCCGCATGGCCATGGAATTTAAGTTACCCCAAATTCCATGTTGCAATATGGGAAGCAATTTCAGGAAGTTTTTTTTTTTTGGATAACAAAAAAGTTAGACATCAAGACACCTGAAAACAAACAAACAAAAACAAAACAAGCTTTTAACTTTTTTGCTAAATTAGATTTATTCATTTAATTTTTTGTGTGAGTGTTTTCCTGTGTGTGTGTGTGTATGCACACAACACTCATCGTTGGTGCCCACCAAGACAAGAAGAGGCCTTTAACTGGAGGTACAGATGGTTGTGAACCACTGCGGGTGCTGGGTATCAAATCTAGCTCCTTTCTCTCCAAGAGCAAGTGCTCTTAATTGATACTCTGTCTCTCCAGCCTGCCTTTGTATTTCTTGTTTATGTGCATGTGTGCCTGTGTGAGGTTACAAGCTCTACTGGGGTGCAGGAGCCCATAGAGGTCAGAAGAGAGCCCTGGATCCCCTAGAACTGCAGTAAAGACCTCTGTTTACTACCATGTGGGCGCTAGACCCAAACCCTGATCCTCTGCGAGAGCAGCAAGTTCTAACTGCTGAGCCACCTCTCTAGCCCCAGGCCATCTTGGTGGAAACAGTCAGTAGGCACACAGCAGGGAACTCTCACCTCTAACTTTCAGATGCTATCAGTGAGCATTCTCTGCTTCTGGTTGGGTAGAACTTAGTGTCTGCTAAAGGAGCACATTCCTGAAGGTTTTTAATCTGTTAATCAAGGAATGTTAGGTCCAACACAGGTGGGCAAGGAAGGGCTATTTAGGGAGCCTAAATATAGCACAAGATAAATAGTAGTTAGGTTCTGGACCGGCAACATTCCAACCTCCCCAATTACTGAGGCTCTTGTCAGTCAGCCTTTGCAGACACAGCTTCTCTCCAAGCAATATCATAGCAGGATGCCTTACTATGGACTGATCCTGCCACTGAAGACCTCTACACAGTCTGAGTCAGCCCTAGTCGTCCAGACAGACCTCCCAAGACTTTTCTTTACTTTTCTTCCTCCCTTGCTTCCTCTTCTCTTCTTTTTTGAGGGTCTGACTAGCAGCACTGACTAGCCTTGGACTCAAGAGAGTCTGCCTGTCTTTGCCTCCCGAGTGCCGAGATTGAAAGTGGAAGTTTCTGGACTGGAGAGATGGCACTGGCTGCTCTTGAAAGAGGATCAGGTTCCCAGTGTCCACACGGCAGTTTATAACTGTAACGCCAGTTCTGGAGACTCTAGCCCCCTCTTCTGGTATCTATGGGTACTGCATGTGTGTGATGCAGGCACGCATGCATAAAATAAATAATCATTAAAAAGAAAAAAGTGGACACTACTATTTGGTTCTTTCTTTCTTTTCTTTTGTAACAGTTTACTGAGCACAGCACAAGAGGGCAATAATCTGGGTAGTAACTAGAGTACCTACATGTGGCCCCAAAGCTTATCTTTAAAAAAAAAAAAAAAGATTTATTTATTTATTATGTATACAGCATTCTGTCTGCAGGTCAGAGGAGGGCACCAGACCTCATTACAGACGGTTGTGAGCCACCATGTGGTTGCTAGGAATTGAACTCAGGACCTTCAGAAGAGCAGCCAGTGCTATTATCCTCTGAGCCATCTCTCCAGCCCCCCCCCTTTTTTCAAAGCTTATCTTTTTGTTATTACTGCTATCACTATTATTATCATCATCACCATCATATGTCTGGGTGTTTTGTCTGCAGGTATGTCTGCACCACTAGTGTGCCTGGTGCCCACGGAGACCAGAAGAAGGTATCAGAGCCTCTAGAGCTGGAGTTACAGACTGTGATGAGCCACCATGTGGGTGCTGGGAATCAAAGCCAGCTGAGCCATCTCTCCAGCCCTCAAGACTTTTCTTAATGGAGTCACAAATGGTTTCTCATTGGTCACACCCAGCTGTCCTTGCGGAAGATCTCCTTACCCCAAATTCTCTCCCTTGCCCTGTCTGTCAGAGGTGCTTGTCTTTCAGATTCAAATTTCACATCCAGGAAGTCTTTCTGGCTTCCCAATAGGTCCCTCAGCTTCCCTTGGACTCACCACAGCCTTTGGGTTCCGCTTACTCACCAGCACTGAGTTCCACCTTAGTTTATAATTGTTGTAATAAGCAGCCTTAAATCTCAGACTCCAAAGTCAGCAAGCAAAGGGGTGGGTGGGTGGATGGCATGTGTTCAGAACGGCTACTGGAAATTTCTTAAGAAGGTACTAATTTAAAGAGCAATTTACTGGCCTACACTCTCCTGAAGGATTGAAGGCACGATAGAAAGATCAGACTCCAGAGGGCTGGAGAGACGGTTTAGCATTTAAGAAAACCCACTGCTCTGGCAGAGGGTTTGGGTTGGTCCCCAACACCCACATGGTGGCTCCCAACTGCCTATAACTCCAGTTCCAGAGGACTTAACATGCTCTTCTAATCTCCTGAGGCATCAGGCACATGCATGGTGCCCAGACAAAACACTCATATAAATAAATCATATATATTAATTAAATAAGATCTGACTTCATGGAGGGACACTCACATATTAACTGCAAAATCTTCAAGGCAGAGTTGCAGGACCCAAAACACCTCAATCCCACACACACGTAATAAGATGGCTGACTCATTTAAATTCTTCCCTCCTTCTCTGAGAGCTCGCAGTTGACCCCGTGTATTCCAGAAGCACTTACAGTGGGACTTTACAGTACCTAAAGTAGATTTAAGAATGATTAAGACCCAGACTCTGACAATAAACTGATTGTTCCATTCCTGGCTCCACCACTTACTGAGACGTACATAACCTTGCGGAGGCACTTAGTCACCGGTCTCATTCCAACTCCACTTACGTCTGCAAAAAGGGAATAATAATAAGGCCAAGTTAATAAGCTTGTTTGAAGGATAAAGTTAGCTAGTCCGGAAAAGTGTAGAACCCTCGAAGGCTGCTCTGTGGCTGCTGTTTTCTGTTGCTCTGTGGCCCTGGCTGTAGCCTGGGACTCAGCCTGTAGCCCACTCAGGTTGACTAAAATTGACAGTAAGTCTCCTGGGTGCTGAGATCCATAGGCCTACACCATGCCTTGCCACACCCTTTATATCTTGAATAAAAGTTAAAGGAGTTAATATATACATATATTACACACTTCACGCAGGAATTGATGCTCGGTAGATGCGAGCTAGTACTTCTTGCCCTGCCTGTGTTCTCACCTTCGGCTCCCGGTGGACAGTAATGGGACCTCTCTCATGCACTTAAAAAGGACGCATAAGGCCAGGCGGTGGTGGCGCACGCCTTTAATCCCAGCACTTGGGAGGCAGAGGCAGGCGGATCTCTGCGAGTTCGAGACCATCCTGGTCTACAAGAGCTAGTTCCAGGACAGGCTCCAAAACCACAGAGAAACCCTGTCTCGAAAAACCAAAAAAAAAAAAAAAAAAAGGACACATAAGAAGCATTACATAGCTCAGGCTGGCTTCAAACTCACAGCAGACCTCCTATCTCAGCCTCCCCGAATGCTAGGATTGTCTTAACACCTTTCTAATTCCCAATATTCCTGATTTAGGGAATGTCTTTGTGTGGCGTGTGTGTGTGAGAGAGAAATGACAGAGACAGAAATGGGAACACAGAGAGACACGTAAAGAGAGACAGAGAGGTATGCACGGGTGCCCTCTCCATGCAGGGCACGAGGAGGCCAGAGGCTGGCATCAGGTGTCTTTCACAATAAGATCGCTGTAGCTTATTTTCTGAGACGTGTTCTACCGCTGACCCTGAAATGTGCTGACTTGGCTAGGCCGGCTGGCCCCACAGTCGCAGCCGCAAGGACTGTCTGCTGTCTCCACCT
Source organism: Chionomys nivalis (assembly GCF_950005125.1). Classification (NCBI taxonomy): domain Eukaryota; kingdom Metazoa; phylum Chordata; class Mammalia; order Rodentia; family Cricetidae; genus Chionomys; species Chionomys nivalis. Next base: position 25,028,484 of record NC_080109.1, on the reverse strand, counting down.
CCCACTGCCAGCACTGGGTGGCAGGTGTGTTCTGCTGTGCCTGGCTTTTATGCAGATGCAGATGCTAGTGACGGTTTTTCCGTTTGTGCAGCTAGCACTTTTCCCATGGAACCCACTCCCTAGCCCTCAATACCCTTTTGTAGGTCAAAAACACAAACAAACAAAACTTTACCCAGGTTTGCTTGCTTTCTAATTAGAGCGTATAACTTGTTTTGTTATGTAATTGCTGGCATCTTTTGCATTTATTGTTTATTTGTTTATTTGATGGTGGGGTGGGACTGTGAACCACAGTTTGTGTGTGGAGGTCAGAGAACAGCTTGTGGGAGTCAGTTCTCTCCTTTCTCAATGGGAGTCCTGGGGTCTAATTCAGGCTTGGCGGCAAGTGCTGTTCCCCCACTGAGCCATCTCACTCATGGGTGAGAACGTTGTTAGTTCAGAGAAGCCTGCGGATCGCAGCCCATATTCAGCAAAGGGCAACCACAACCACAGGGAGCTGGATTCTGCTCTTGACTTCCTTCCTGTGAAAGCAGGATGAATAGGAGGCAGGGGTACAGGTGAGTAGCTAGGTTTCCCTAACTTCTTGGTTTTCCTGATGGGTGTGGCTGCCTCTTGTCCTTTATCAGGCCAGACATCCCAAACTAACACATAAGCTATGTTCATTCCATGTGTTCCCGGGTGGTAATGAAATAGAGGAAGATCTTGACAGCCTAGGTCTTCCTTGCTCCACTTCCCAAGTGCTGCCATACCCATTACAAACCACACATGTATTTTATTTTAAAAGGCTTCTAGCTGGGCGGTTGTGGTGCATACTTTTAATGCCAGCACATTAGAGAAGCAGAGGCAGGAGGATCTCAATGATTTTGAGGCCAGCCTGGTCTACAAAGTGAGTGCCAGAACTGTTACACACAGAAACCTTGTCTTGAACTTTTTAAAAAAAATTTCCATAATATTTTGTGGGACTCTCCATAGTGATTTTCATTATGAGTGGAAATTTCCATTACCATCCACAGGGAATAAAGATTCCTTTAGTTTAAAAAAAATTCCATAATAATAATAATAATAATAATAATAATAGTGTGTGTGTGTTTCAGAGAAAAACGTTCAGGAGCCACATGTCCCGTCCCTTCCACTCTGGATTCCAAGTAGGGACTTAAGTCTTCAGGCACGCGCAGCGAGTGCTTTTAGCATCTGATCCTTCTTCCCCACCCCTCAGAACTTTACATTTTTAAAGACTTTGTTTTAAAATTCTACACAGCTAAGGTAGTTATAGGTCTTCGATGTGCTTCGTTTGGATATTCATTAATCATTTTGAAAAATGAGTAGGGTGGTGGTGGCACACGTCTTTAATCCCAGCACTTGGGAGGCAGAGGCCGGCGGATTTCTGAGTTTGAGTTCAGTCTGGTCTACAAAGCGACACCCAGGTGAGCCTAGACTACACGGAGAAACCCTGTCTCGAAAAACAAAAAGAAAGAAGAAAGAAAGAAGAGAGGAAGGGAGGGAGGGAGGGAGGGAGGGAGGGAGGGAGGGAGGGAGGGAGGGAGGGAGGGAGGGAGGGAGGGAGGGCATATGTAAATTCTGCGCTTCCCTTTGTGCTTCCTAACACAATCAAGCCTGTAAACCCGCCACTTCACCGACAGGTCCGACCACCTGTGCTATACATTAGGCCATTGGAGAATGGAAAAATTGTGGGCTCAGCAGCTCATTCGTGTGTGTTCCAAATTAACACACCCTGGAAATTCGACGTGAATTGTGGAATCTGTAGTAACTACTGAGCTAACAGAATGATTGGGATGATAGTCCTTTTATCTCGCTGCTGTGAAGAGGTGAAAGGTACATTTTAGCCTAGTGGCTCGTTGGTCTAGGGGTATGATTCTCGCTTTGGGTGCGAGAGGTCCCGGGTTCAAATCCCGGACGAGCCCAATACTTTTATTCGTTTATTTATTTTTTACTCTCCAACTTTTTGAAAGTAGTTGTGAAGTTCCTCCTGTTAAAGCCCAGGCAATGTTAAAGCCCCGGCAAACAGCGAGACAAGCAGAAGAGCGGATAGCCCTTCCATGGAGGTTGGCTGGGTGAAGGTCTTGCTTCCTCGCTACCCAAACCCTAGGAACTCCATAGAAGGAGGGAACTGGTGGCTTTGATCTCCAGAATCCAGAGACCGGTCGGCCCAGATCTGCTGGATATCTCGAGGTCAACGAAACCTGCTTTGGAGAGGGATTTCCAACTCTGGACGGAGTCCATGCTGCCCCCGAGGCGGCTAGGACCCAGCGACTGTCCCGGGGGACGGAGGAGCATGGCAGACCGGGTTATGCTCCGCTAGGTGGTCCACCTGCATCCCCCGTGTGCGCACCCTTTCTTCGGGTCTGAGGCCACGCGTGCGACGAGCGACTTGTCCAGCCCAAAGGGTCGCGGCTCTTAGCATCTGCCTCTAGTCCACACAGGCAGTTGCCTGCTCTCATCTAGGTTTTGGCCTCGCTGGTGGGCAAGACACAACACACAAGCGGGAAATGCTACAGCCGGCTCGCTCTACCCCAGGGTGCATTGCCATGGGCTGCGTGGCGCGATCTGGTGTTGTAGGAGGGGCGGCCCAAGGAGGCTCCAGCAGCCGTCTGTCCGGCACAGTGACTGTGACCTCCAGAGCACGAGCTTACACGTGGGCAGCGTGAACTTGCCCGCCAAGCGCCGAGTAGCATCCGCCTGCCAAGACCAAGGGAAAGCCGCACTGGCGGGCTAGGGCTCCTAACTTTGTCTGTGATGGAGAGGGACCAGAATGATGGAGTTCTTCGGCAACCACGGTCTGAATTCACCCTTTCAGGGCGGGTCTGAAATCCGATTCTCCTCCCAGCTCAGTCCTTCAGGTCCCGCCCTAAGACGCCTGAATGGTCATAAAATGGATCAAGGACACTAGTTTACGTGGCTCGTTGGTCTAGGGGTATGATTCTCGCTTAGGGTGCGAGAGGTCCCGGGTTCAAATCCCGGACGAGCCCATATTTATATTTCATCCAACTAAAACTCGTACCAGGATACAGCTGTTACAAGCTACGGATCTTTAGGAAGACTAGAGCTTTCAAAGACCTAAAACTCTGCTACCCTCCATTACTTGTTAGAAAAGAGCAAAGTCTTATCGGGTGGTTAGTGGTGCACTCCCTACCCACACTAGGTAAAGGCTGGCCGATCTCCTGAAAGTTTTAGTGTACAAGTATACAAGTGTTCAAGGCCGGGGTTGGGGGGAAACAATAACACTTGACTCAGAAGCCAAAGATCTAATTTTTCCTTGGTTCGGTTTTGTTTTTGTTTTTCGAGACAGGGTTTCTCCGTATAACAGTTCTGGCTACCCTAAAATTCAACTGTAGACTAGTCGGGCTTCGAACTCACAGAGATCCACCCGCCTCTGCCTCTCAAGTGATAGGATTGAAGGTGTGCGCCACCACCCGACTTAGCTTTTTTTTAAATTATGTTTTGTCTTACTATTTATTGGGGTGAGGGTGAGGGGGTGATGCCACTGGAGGTCAAAGAACACCTCATGGAAGCCAGTTTTCTATTTCCACCATGTGAGTCCTTGGGGATGGAACTCAGGTGGTCTTCCCAGGGAGACAGAGTGGATGAGCATGGAGCCTAAGGAAAAAGAGTGCCATGTTAGAACACCAGAGTCTAGGGCTCCAACCCTACAGGAGAGTTTATTTAGGTTTGATCGTAGCGGAGAAAATGTGCTGGGGAAAGCTCTTTGGTTGTTAGTTTATTTCTTTATTTTGCGACTATCAGACATGGAATCCAGGTACTCAAGAGAGTTGGTCAATTGCTGCCTCCTCCAGCAGCTTTTTTCTTTTAGTTACATTTATGTCACATGTGTGTACATGCATGTGAATGTGTGCGCACACCTGTTTGTGTGTGTGCGTACATGTGCATGCATGCGTGTATGTGTGTTTACATGTGTGGAAGTCAGTGGAAACTTTCAGGAACTGGCTCTCTCCTTCTAGTTTACCATGTGCGGCCTGGGGATTGAACACAGTCAGCTTGGCAGCAAACTCCTTTAACCAAAGAGCCATTTCAAAGGCCCTGCTTTTTTGTTTTTGTTTTGTTTTGTTTTTTTGTTTTTTGAGACAGGGTTTCTCTATGTAGCCTTAGCAATCTGGAACTCGCTCTGCAGACCAGGTCTCGAATTCAGAGTTCTGTCTGCCTTTACCTCCCAAGTGCTGGCAGGCTCTGTTTTTTAAACGGTACAGTGAAATATCACCTGGTACATTTGGGAGTCAGAAAAGTGATTAACTAGTAAGTCATTAAATATACTTTCTTTTTTTTAATATTTATTTATTTATTATGTATACAATATTCTGTTTGTGTGTATACCTGCAGGTCAGAAGAGGACACAAGACCTCATTACAGATGGTTGTGAGCCACCATGTGGTTGCTGGGAATTGAACTCAGGACCTTTGGAAGAGCAGGCAATGCTCTTAACCTCTGAGCCATCTCTCCAGCCCTAAATATATTTTCTTGAAGGAAGAGAAAGGTTCTTTGGAGGTCAAAGCTTTTGCCCAGTACTCTAGTTATGCAATTTGTAAGGCTTGGTGTAAGGCGAATGACAGGGCCCTTCATACAATAACTTAGATATTAGAAAATGTTTTGTTGTTTCTTTTGTTTTGATTTTAGGTTTCTCGTGACGGGGTTTCTCTGTGTAGCCCAGGCTGGCCTTGAACTCACAGAGATTCACCTGTCTCTGCCTGAGTGCTGGAATCAAGACACGTGCCACCATGCCTGGCTTATTTGTTTATTTTTTTAAAGAGTTATTTTTATTTATGTGTGTGTATCTGCCAGGGTGTGTGTGCACATGAGGGCTGGTGGCCCCAGAAGCCCAAAGAGGCTGGCCTGATATCCTGGAACTGGTCTTACAGATGGTTATGAGTCACCCGACGATGCTACAAACTGAACTTAGATCCTCTGGAAGAGCAGCAATTGTTCTTACCCACTGAGCCATCTCTCCAACCTTTAGAAGTGTTCAGCCACATCAGAGTAGTAAGCCAATCAGTGAGCCTTCCCAAGCATGAAGACCTTTGTACGTGCATAGGCTACATACCCGTGAGCTATCTCAAAAGGGAGTAAAGTCAAGCTGGAGTTTGAAGCACCATACTGGCCTTTGCGCAAGATGATTTGCTTGTGCAAGTTTGTAGCTGGAGGCTTTTCTCGTCCTACTCAGTCCTGAACCTGTTTCTCTCCCACCCGCCTGCTGGTCCCCACAGCCACTTATAAAATAATCATTCAGAGGCTTAATATTGATTGTAATTGCTTGACCAGCTGCTCAGACTTATTACTGGCTAGCTCTTAGATATAAATTAACCCAGTTCTAATAATCTGTGTATCGCCACATGACTTCATGGAATTACCTGTTCCCTAGTACATCTTGCTGCTCCAGTAACTTGCTGGCATCTCTTTGACTCTGCCTTCTTTCTCCCTATATTTCTGCTTAGATTTTAAAATTCTGCCCTGCTATAGACCAAAGCAGCATACAGGACATCCCATATCATAGTTCCATAGCTAGTTCTTCTGGATTGAAACATTCTCTACTAGATGACAGAAAGATAGATGGAGAGTTATAAAACTCAAGAAACCGCCTGGCAGTGGTGGCCTTTAATCCCCGTATTCGGGAGGTAAGAGGCAGGTGGATCTCTGTGATTCAAAGCCACAAGAGTGAGTTCCAGGGGCTTGAGAGATGGCTTAGCGGTTAAGAGCGGACATACATGTAGACAGGATATTGTATACATAATAAATAAATAAATAAATAAATGAATAAATAGAAACCCTGTCTCAAAAATAGATAGATAGATTATAATAATAATCCCTTGAGCTCTAGAGCAGATGGCTGGCCAGATGGCTGGGTATGAGGAGCAGCAGGTGAAAATCAAAAGTTCAGCCCACCAAGAGGAAACTCTCTGATGGGTCAGTCTTGGACAGGCAAGGCCCCAGACCACAGACCAAAGGCTTCTGCTGTGCCTTTAAACGTTTGCTGCTATTATCTTTCTCTACTATCTGGCATGGTGTGAATGGGTACCTGGAATGTAGTGTGTTTATCTAATGGAAACCTCCAGTTCTACTGAGCATTTTACCTGAGAGTTATTATAAAGATATTCCTCCTTAAGCTGTACAGTCTAATTGATAATAATAATAATGTTTGCTTGTACAGCGTTTTGAGAAATAAAAATAAATACAAGGAAATGCTACACAGCAAGGGCCTATGAGTTTCATCTAAGGAGCTGCATGGACCATAGCTCAAGTTAATGATTAAAAAAAAACAATTGAGGGGCTCAGTGGTTAAGAGCATTGCCTGCTCTTCCAAAGGTCCTGAGTTCAATTCCCAGCAACCACATGGTGGCTTACAACCATCTGTAAAGAGGTCTGGCGCCCTCTTCTGGCCTTCAGGCATATACACAGACAGAATATTGTATACATAATAAATAAATAAATATTTAAAAAAATAAATAAAAAATAAAAATGTCTTTTCATTTAAAAAAACAAAAAAAAATTGAGGGGACTGGAGAGATGGCTCAGTGGTTAAGAGCATTGTCTGTTCTTCCAGAGGTCCTGAGTTCAATTCCCACCAACCACATGGTGGCTCACAACCATCTATAATGAGGTCTGGTGCCCGCTTCTGGCCTGCAGACATACACAAAGACAGAATATTGTATACATAATAAATAAATAAATAAATAAATAAATAAATAAATATTAAAAAAAAAAAACAATTGAGCCGGGCGGTGGTGGCACACACCTTTAATCCTAACACTCAGGAGGCAGGAGGAAGACACAGGCAAATCTCTGTGAGTTCGAGGCCAGCCTGGTCTACAGAGTGAGTTCCAGGACAGGCTCCATAGCTACTGAGAGAAACAACTGAGTTTGAGTCCCCAGAGCCAAGCTGACCCTAATTCTCTCAATGCTGAAAGATGTAGCCACGGTATTTGCTGTGCATCCTTAGCTGAAACAAAGCTTTAAATAACTTCACGTTGGATCAGATGTTTCGATAATAACTTTCAGGTGGAAAACCCTAGAAAACAATCTACAGTTGCCAAGGACACATAGCTGAGGTCAAAAATACAAAGCAGCCCAATTGTTAACTAGCTGATGTACTTTCCTTGCTAGGGTTGGTTGAAGATCAAAGGTGATGATTAATTCCTTGTTCACATTTCTGCCCTCAATCTCCCGTTATAAAAACTATTGGTGAATGGGTTTGCACCCTAAGAATTCCAAGTAGATCTGACTGATTCTTTTTCATATATAAAAGTTTAGGTTTGTGATTCTTTTAAGATTCTGTATAAGAAGCTGGGCGGTGGTGGTGCACGCCTTTAATCCCAGCACTTGGGAGGCAGAGGCAGGCGGATCTCTGTGAGTTCGAGACCAGTCTGGTCTACAAGAGCTAGTTCCAGGACAGGCTCCAAAACCATAGAGAAACCCTGTCTCGAAAAACCAAAAAAAAAAAAAGGTTCTGTATAAGATTACCTTTCCAGGAAAGTAATAAAGTAATTACCCTTTTCTTTGTAACTGAGAGTGTGAAATGGGAAGGCAGTCATTCGTGGACGGGCAAGATGGGATCCTGTAGACTTCCTGCCCCGATAGACCTCGAAACATCAAGCAGTAGGACTACCCGCACGTCTGTGCTGAAATGACTGAAACTTTCAAAAAACTGGAAAGATTAGAAGTTAGCGCAACCCAAAGGCCTTCCTACAGCTTGGTATGTGGCCTGTGGATACAGAGAACTAAGTCAGGCAGTCACCCCGTCTACACGGCTATACCCGACATTGTTCTTTCAACAGGACAACTGAAAAAGTTGTGGGACCTTTTCATGTCGTGTTGGACCTTGCTAATACTTCATTATTGTTGTTGTTGTTTTGTATTCTCTTGGTGGCTGAATTCCCGAGGTCAGTTTGCATTCAGAGGAGCTTCAGAATACTCATGCAAACTTCTCTTCACACATTGTCCATTTGGCAAGGGAAGGAGGCCCCAGGACCTCGTTTTCTTCTCCTGCATCCTCCTCTTTGTGAAAAAGTTTCACTACCTATACTGTTCGGAAAGACTTACAGTGTGCACCTCAAGGAACCAGGATGGGGGGGGTCAGCCCGCGCTGCACAAGTACCGAGCTCAGCTGTGAAATTCCTAGGAGTGTTGTTCTCCGGTAAAATGCACATCGCATCCAACAGCTTAGTTAAAAGGTATCGGGTGTGGATGGTACCAAAATAAAGAAATAAATGGCTCAAGAGGTTACTGCGTATGCTAAGATCCTTGCCAGATCATTTGTGTTAGAAATCACCAGAAGTTCAGGAGACTACAGATAAAAACAACCTGAGCTGTTTGCTTCCAATGGCTTCTTTTTTTTTTTTTTTAAGATTTATTATTTATTTATTTATTTATTATGTATACAATATTCTACCTCCATGTATGCCCTCACGCCAGAAGAGGGCACCAGATCTCATTTCAGATGGTTGTGAGCCACCATGTGGTTACTGGGAATTGAACTCAGGACCTCTGGAAGAGCAGACAATGCTCTTAATCACTAGGCATCTCTCCAGCCCTTCCAATGGCCTCTAAAAGGATTTGGGTCCCAGTCATGGAAAGGGAAGGAAGCGGTATATCGTACTAGAGCAGCAATTGCTGATGAGCACAAGACATTTCTTTCTTTATTTTTTTACTGTTTTTATTGAGCTATATATTTTTCTCTGCTCCCCTTCCTTCCTCTCCCCTCTCCCCTCTCTCATGATCCCCGCGCTCCCAATTTACCCAGGAGATCTTGTCTTTTTCTACTTCTGAAGTAAATTAGATCCACATATGTCTCTCCTAGGGTCCTCTTTGTTGTCTAGGTTCTCCATGGATGTGAATTGTAGGCTGGTTTTTTCATTGTTTTATGTCTAAAAGCCACTTATGAGTGAGTACATATGATAATTGTCTTTCTGTGTCTGGGTTACCTCACTCAATATGATGTTTTCTAGATCCATCCATTTGCCTGCAAATTTCAAGATGTCATTATTTTTCTCTGCTGTGTAGTACTCCATTGTGTAAATGTGCTATATTTTCCTTATCCATTCTTTGGTCGAGGGGCATCTAGGTTGTTTCCAGGTTCTGGCTATGACAAACAATGCTGCTATGAACATAATTGAGTACATGTCCTTGTGGTATGATTGAACATCCTTTGGGTATATACCCAAAAGTGGTAATGCTGGGTCTTGAGGTAGGATGTTTCCTAATTTTCTGAGAAATTGCCATACCGATTTCCAAAGCTGCTGTACCAGTTTGCCCTCAAATGTGAGACATTTCAAAAGGTGGGACCTGCCATCTCAATAACAATGGCTGCTTATCCGACTGAAAGTCTCCAGCGGCATAGAATCAAACTTGCACAAGGTGGCAGGCATATTTCCAGTGGTGTGGGTGTGGTGTTTGCAAGTCCTGTGGCTGACGCCATGTGAGCTGCGCTAGGGCCAGTGTTCTTTCCAGTTTCTGATCCTCCGCCGGTAACTGACCCGAGAGCTAAGACAGATAAAGTGCTAAGAGAAGCCCTGTCTGTCTGTCGATGCCTGCTACACGGATGCCCTAAGTGCGGGCATCCAACAGGACAAGGCCGCTGCTGAAATGCAAATGAACACTGACCCCGTGTGGCTGGAGAGAGAGAGAGAGACAGCATAAACAGTGGGCTAAGAGTAGAGCCGCAGGGAAAGCGCCAGTTCGCGGGGTTTATCCTGTGACAATCTGTATCCACAGCTGTTGGGCTATAGTCGAAGGTCTGACTTTATGGATGGCCCAGTGGGAAAAGAACGGGCAGGTGCTGCTTCCACCACCATGGGGACCGCAGATGTCGGAGGAACTACATAACGAGTTCAACCCGAGTCAGTAGTTTTCCATGTGGCAGCCCATAGCTCACTGAGTTTTGGAAATCAGGAAGCAGATGTAATTACCAAACTATAAGCCATCTTCCCCCACAGACCGCTGGAGGCTCGTTCCTACGCTTATCTAAAGTCTGGGAGCCCACACAGGCTGGAAAGTGGCAAAAGCTCTCAACATTGCCACCAAGTGTTCTGAGATTCTGCATGGTGACCCAAAATGTGAGGCATGTTCCAAATGACAGCACCGAGAGATTAGACGGGGCCTGTATAAGTCAATAAGGATGCAAATGCATGCTCACCTCTGGACACTGCCACAAGCCCATTGAAAACGTTTTTATTAATTTATTGTGCAAGCAGTCAACCGATGAAGCCCATTGGGTCGTGTCCAAATCAGACACCCCCCTACCCACCCCAGAGAATGGATAGCAATTAGGGACACTCATTTCACAGCCACTGATGCAAAGGACTGCATTAAGGACCTCAGAACTAATTGTACTTCCGTTTGTTTTACAACTCTACACAGGCTATATTGATTGAAATACATAATGGGTAATTGAAACAGAAGTTAAATGGGGCTGGAAGGATGGCCCAGTGGTTAAGGGCACTTGCTGCTCTTTCAGAGGACCTAGGTCACTTCACAAAACCAACCTCATGCAGTTCACAACTGCTTGTAACTCCAGCTCCACGGGTCCAATGCCTTCTTCTGGTCTATGCAGACACTGAATGCACATGGTGCACATACATACATTCAGGCACACACACACACACACTCACACACATTAAATAAACAAACATACAAATAAATACAGATTTTTCCTTTCTTTCTTTAGTTTGGTTTTTAGAGTCAGAATTTCTCTGTGTAACAGCTCTGGCTGTTCTGGACCTCACTTTGTAGACCAGGCTGGCCTCGAACTCACAGAGATCTGCCTGCCTCTGCTGGGATTAGAGGCATGCACCACCACCTCCTGGCCATAAATAAATATTATTTACTTATTTATTTGGTTTGCTGAGACAGGGATTCTTTGTGGAACAATCCTGGCTGTCTTGGAACTTCCTTTGTAGACCAGGGTGGCCTCGAACTCACTGAGATCCACCTGCCTCTGCCTTCCAAGTGTTGTGATTAAAGGTGTGTGCCACCACCACCTGGCAAATAGATATTTTTTAAAACCCAACAACTAGAGTGTGAACAAAGGTGTCCTGTACAGGAGGGGAAAGGCTTTCCTCAGCGCTGGTGGGATGGTTGGTGTTTAAAACACTTGTACTAAGCCTGACAACCTGAGTTTCACCCGCTCCCCCGGGCCCCCCAGGAGTCATATGATGGAGGGAGAGACTTGGCTCTTAGTCTTACAACTTGTCCTCTGCTCACCACCCTCATACACAAACATAAAAGTAAATAAATGTAATTTTGGGGAGATAAGATCTCACTAAGTATTCCTGGCTAGTCTGAAACTCTTTCTGTAGACCAGGCTGGCTTCAAACTTGCAAAGATCCACCTGCTTCAGCCTCCTGAATGCTGGGACTAAAGGCATGAGCCTGGTCATGCCCACCTAATGTATTTTTTTGCGGGGAGGGGCAGGGTCTTACTATATAGCCCTGGCTGACTTGAAACTGGTTATATGGACCAGACAGCTTTTGCACTGGAGAGCTGCCTGCCTCTCCTCTCCAGTGCTAGTGTGAAAGGTGTGTAAGTTCAGTGCACACTCTTAACTGTTGGACCATCTCACCACCCTATAGACAGAAGTGACTTTTTAAAAGAAGACACTCCCGGAAGCTATGAGATTATTGAATGAAAAATGAAAAATCCCTGTACCAGAAGTGGACTTACTGAAAAAATAAAAATAAAAAATAGACTTCCCTGTGGGTTGTTGACCCCTGAGACTCCACATTCCGTAAAGCCATTGATATCGATTGCATGCCAGAACTAGATGTTAAGGCCCCACTCAGAAGACAGCACACACTTTCGCTGCAGAGCAAGGAGAAATCAAGCTGAGACGGAGCTGGAGGTTTTCCTGGTTCTGGAAGGCACTACACAGGCTGCTGAGCAAAACTGGTTGTTGGACGCTATGTGCTACACTATTGTCTTACTTTGGGTTTCTATTGCTGTGATAAAACAACCTGGGGAGGAGAGGGTTTCTTTCATCTTACAGCCTGTAGTCCATCATCCAGGGAAGCCAGGGCAGGAACTCAGAGCAGGAGCTGATGCCGAGGTCATGGAGGGGCTGCTTACTGGCTTGTTCCTCCTATCCTGCTCAGCCTGCTTTTTATACACCCCAGCACCACCTTGCCAGGGACGGCACCAGCGGAAGGAAGGCGAGGGCTGCAGACAAGGGTGGAGTGTCGTGTGGTTATTTCCTCCCAATTTAAACATCCTCTCCAGGAAGGAGCGGGAACGTCATAAGACTCAGGAATGTCATGAAAGTGGTGCTGTTCTTGGCTACATGCTCCAGATGCAAAGCTGCCATCATGAAGAACATTGACAATGGTTCCTCAGACCTCCCTTATAACCTTGTTTTGATGGGATTAAATATATATATATATTTAACTTAATATATATATATATACTATTTGTTTCAACAGAAAACTAAAAAGATAAATTACCCTAGATTTTTACACTTTTCAGATACTCAGTTCATATATTCACAATGTAGTACGGAGTGAAAACTCATATTCCACATTGAGGATATGATTAATAGGTAAGAATATTTAAAAGCGGTGCTATAGAGATGCATCAGCAGTTAATAGTGCCTACTGCTCTGGCAGAGAACTGGGCCTGGTTCCCAGTACACACACCAAGTACGGTACTCCAGTTCCAGTGGATACAATGCCTCCTTCTGGCTTCCACCAGAACTGTACCTATTAGGTAGACACAGAGACAAGCAGGCACACTTATAAACATATAAATAAAAGGGAAAAAATAAAATAAAGGAGGGTAGGAAAGATAAGGTTATCTTTGTTTACTTTTCATGCTCTTAAATTATTAAATTTCTTTACAAGGAGCATATACACAATCTTTTTGAAGGCTGGCAAGGTGGCCCAGTAGGTAGAGGTGCCACCAAGCCTGATGACTTGAATTTGATCCCTGGGGCCCAAATATACACTATATATAGAGAGAATAGATACCATAAATTGTCCTCTGACCCCCAGTAGCAGCTATGAAAGATTTGTCTATTAGGTATACAGTGTTCTGCTTTTTTGTCTGTACACCAGAAGAGGGCACAAGATCTCATAAATGACTGTGAGCCACTGAGTGTTACTGGGACTTGAATTCTTGACCTCCAGAAGAGCAGTCAGTCAATCCTCTTAACCTCTGAGCCATCTCTCTAGCCCCATAGACTTAATTTTTTAAGATTTATTTCTTAAATATATTTATTTCTTTTTCTTTGTGTCTTTTACATTTTGCATTTCAGCCCCATTCGTCTCTCATCTCTTTGTATCCGTACCCTTTCAATCTCCCCGCCACTGAAAAATACAATAAAATAAAATTTAAGATTAAAAAAAGAGAAAAATCTTGTCGTGGGAGCTGTAGTGAGTCACACAGTATACCCTTTAGATCATATAGCTTACTTGCAATTGCTTATTACAGAATCATCGATCTGATTAGAGGCCATTGGTGCTGGGTCCTCACTGGGACTCTTCTTGGATGTCCTGTTGCTATCCTGTGTCGTGGAGATCCTGCAGCTTTGGGTCTGCATAATCTGACTCTTCACGTGCTCCAGCAGACCATAGATGGGATGGATGTTGGGATGTGTCAACTCATAGCCCTGGTTCTGTGCCTGGGTAGTTGCATGGTTGGCCAGCCTGCTAGCTCTCCCCTGTCCTCACCACCGGGGTGAGCTCTCCAGCATTGCCCAGGCTGGTTCACCCCTTGCAGTAAAGAGCAAGGGGTGGGGCCAGTTCTCCTGCTTTCATGCTCTTGGGGTCTGCTCATTCATGCCCACACCACCAGGGCCATCTCCACTGTGTTGCCCTGTAGAGGTGGGGGGACCCACTCTCTCAAGTGCTGCAGCTGGTTGTCCCTCTCTTATGACCTCAAGGCCAGCTCTCCCAACTGCCACAGGCTGCAAGGGTCGGGGGCGTGGTAGGGAAAGCATCTCTCCCTAACCCACACCGCCATATGGCAGATGAGGGGC